>NC_135899.1:3314559-3629493 GCF_964194155.1 Cetorhinus maximus
TGGACAAGTTTCCCCTGATCTGGACAAGTTTCCCTGATCTGGACAAGTTTCCCTGTTCTGGACAAGTTTCCCTGTTCTGGACAAGTTTCCCTATTCAGGACAAGTTTCCCTATTCTGGAAAGCCAAGTGTATGACAGAGGTTCCTTCAAACAAACATTGGAAGGTCAGCGTATTTCTAGTAATCGGAGTAAATGTGTGGATTCTAATTCACTTGTATTCCTGGCACCAATCCCAGGATTCGGAGTCAACCCTTTCACCCACTTCTTCTTTACACTGGTAACCTAGTCCCACTGGCAAAATTCACCATTTCCTCCCATCTCTTCCATTCATTGTTCACTTCCCCATAGCCCATTACCAGACTGAAGTATTAATCCTTTAACCCCCATTAACTACAAAAGCAAAATATTGCAGGTGCTAGAAATCTGAAATAAAAACAGAAAATGCTGGAAATACTCAGCAGCAATAGTTCAGCCTGTGCATAGCGAGTCCAACAAGAGGTGGGGTAATTCTTAGTTTTCAGGAATGAATCTGAGCAGGCGGCAGGGGTATCAGTGGGAAAATTCAGTCAGGTTTAGGGTTGGTTGAGGAAAAGGGTAGACTGTGAGTAAAAAGTTTTATTTTGGGAAAAGGCCAAATTTTTTATTCATTCATGGGATGTGGGTGTCTCTGCCTAGGCCAGTATTTAATGCCTATTCCTAATTACCCTTGAGAAGGTAGTGGCGAGCTGCCTTCTTGAACTGCTGCAGTCCATGTGGTGTAGGTACACCCACAGTGGTGTTAGAGAGGGAGTTCCAGGATTTTGATCCAGTGACAGTGAAGGAACGGCGATATATTTCCAAGTCAGGATGATGAGTGACTTGGAGGGGAACTTCCAGGTGGTGGTGTTCCCATGTATCTGCTGCCCTTGTCCTTCTAGATGGTAGTGGCCGTGGGTTTGGAAGGTGCTGTCGAAGGAGCCTTGGTGAATTCCTGCAATGCATCTTGTAGATGGTACACACTGCTGCCACTGTGCATCAGTGGTGGAGGGAGTGAATGTTTGTGGATGGGGTGCCAATCAAGCGGGCTGCTTTGTCATGGATGGTGTCGAGCTTCTTGAGTATTGTGGGAGCTGCACTCATCCAGGCAAGTCGGGAGTATTCCATCACATTCCTGACTTGTGCCTTGTAGATGGTGGACAGGCTTTGGGGAGTCAGGAGGTGAGTTACTCATCAAAGGATTCCTAGCCTCTGACCTGCTCTTGAAGCTACAGTATTTATATGGCTGGTCCAGTTCAGTTACTGGTCAATGGTAACCCCCAGGATGCTGATAGCGGGGGATTCAGTGATGGTAATGCCATTGCAATGGCTAGATTCCCTCTTGGATTCAGCTCCAACAACACTTGAGAAGCTTGACACCATCCAGGACAAAGCAGCCCACTTGTTGGCACCCTATCCACAAACATTCACTCCCTCCACCACCAATGCACAGTGGCAGCAGTGTGTACCATCTACAAGATGCACTGCAAGAACTCACCAAGCCTCCTTAGTCAGCACCTTCCAAACCCATGACCTCTACCATCTGGAAGGACAAGGGCAGCAGACACATGGGAACACCGCCACCTGGAAAATCCCCTCCAAGCCACTCACTATCCTGACTTGGAAATATATCGGCCATTCCTTCACTGTCGCTGGGTGAAAATCCTGGAACTGCCTTCCTAACAGCACTGTGGGTGTACCTACACCACATGGACTACAGCGGTTCAAGAAGGCAGCTCATCACCTTCTCAAGGGCAATTATGGATAGGCAGTAAATGCTGGTCTAGCCAATGACGCCCACATCCAATGAATGAATAAAAACAAATCCTCCTGCCAATGGGAATAATTTCTCCTATTTACTCTACCAAAACAAGTCTATGAAATCTCCTCTTAACCATCTCTGCTCTAAGTCAGACTGTAATAGTGGATTGAGATCCTGGTGTATCTTATCAGGAAATGTCTCCTCTCTTTGGATGTTCTCTCCACTGTCCTTATTTCCCTTTAGGGTTTGTGGGTGTCAACACCAGAGTGAGATGGTGTAGCGGTAATGTCACTAGCCCAGCCTCATGGTTCAGGGGCTTGGGTTTAAGTCCCAGACAGCAGCTGGTGGAATTTAAATCCAATGAATGAATCTGGAATATAAAACTAGTTTCAGTAATGGTGACCATGACAACTAAATTTGATTGTTGCAAAAACCCATCTGGTTCACTAATGCCCTCTAGGGAAGGAAATCTGCCGTCCTTACCCGGTCTGGCCTACATGTGACTCCAGACCCACAGCAATGTGGTTGACTGTTAATCTCTCTCTGAAATGGCCAAGCAAGCCACTCAGTTCAAGGGCAGTTAGGGATGGGCAACAGATGCAGGAGCAATGCCCACACGCTGCGAAACAATTTTTAAACATGCAAATTGTTCAACAGAAGTCTTTTATTCAAATCCCCAATTCTTTGTATACTTGTACATTCTTCCTGTTCAAATACGTAACCAATTCATTTCTTAAACAATACAGTCTCTGCCTGGCTGGAGTTCCGACGAAGAGTCACACAGACTCGAAACATTATCACTCTCTCTCTCTCTCCACAGACACTGCCAGATCTGCTGAGTTTTTCCAGCATTTTCTGTTTTTATTTCCGATTTCCAGCACCCGCGGTATTTTACTTTTATGACCATCTCTGCCTCAGCAGCCGCTTGTGGTAAAGCATTTTGTGTATCTTATCAGAAAGCGGCTGTGTGGGTAGTGTAAAAAAAATAAATCATTAAACCTATCATCTGGAAAACTGCAGCATCCTTCAAGCTACAGGGAGATGGTGGACATGCAGCAAATCCACTGGCTTCACATGGTTCACTTTTGCTGATGGCTAAAGAGGCCAGTCTGTGAGAGGCAGGTTCTGACACTCGCGCTGTGTATGAAGTGGTGCTATTATGGGGTTGTTGCTTTTGGTATTGGCACCATTGGCAAGACACTACTACTGGCCGTCCTGGTGGGTGCACACCAGCCCACAAGCAAGTCGCCATTCTGCTCTGTTGTTGCCCGGTGTCTCCCTTGATGTTTAGACCCCTCATGTCACACTTACAGGCATCCCTCGAAGTGGGGATTTGGGCTTCTGACTGGCACTGACTGCCTTTCCATACAGAGAGTCCTTTGGCAAGCGTCTATCTTCCACTCTGCCAATGGACTAGTGAAGTTCTCTCCGCTTGATGAGGACCCCCATACTTGGGGGAGATTTACCTTATATAATCTCTAAACTTTGCACTGTATTTTAGTGAGAAAAGCCCTAGTTTGTCCCACATTTCTTTATAGCTCTTCAGTGATTCAGGAACATGCTTAAATTTTCACTCAAGCAGCCCCTTACGCCAATCCCTACCAACAGCAGGAGCCTGACCGCCAAGAGCTAAGGGCAGAATCGTCTGTGCCCACTGGCATTGGCATCATGGTGTGCGTGAGCAGAGAAAGACCAAAGATGGGTTTCCTGCTGCTGTGAAGCACCTTTGCTGGTGGAATCATCCCAGATTTGTACTAAGTTCGGTAACGGGCGAGAGAAAGGACACTCTACATGCTGGTCCCAATGGGAGGTTTTCACAATGTATCATCTCAATCCCACCTCATTCATTTATGCAGTCACAGCAAACACGCTGTCCCTCTGGTAGGCAGCCTCTGAACTGCCCACCACACCATTACCTCACTTTTTCCTCACTCTGGTGCCATATCTAAACTACAGCCACACACACAGTTCTCAGTGGTTGCAGCCCAGGACTGCTCCAGTGACGGTATGGCCCTGAAAGTCAGGAAGAGTTCAGTGGCCCATCACTGGAATGTCTTTTGGAGGCCCAAAGTGATGTCCTCCACCCCCCCCACCCCCCCGCCCCCATTCTGGCCATAGGAGGGGCAGCAATCTCACCGCTCCGGCTTGGGAGGTGGTGGCAGAGGAGGTCAGTGCCAATGCGGCACAGAAGAGATTGGCCGTCAGTGCAGAAAGGGGATGAATAGTCTCATCCATGCAGCCAGGGAATGGCAACCATCTCATCACTCTGAACTCACACGCTCACAAGCCCATCACACATTCACTGGCATCTCACTCACTGCCAGCTCAAGGGACATCACCACCCATTCTCACACACACACCCTCACATGTCCCTCTGGCCTCCTCCTCTGGAGACTGCCTCCTCAACCCTCACCATCAAGAGGCCACTTGCACAGATCAACATGTGCCCCCCACACACACCCTGGGATACCCCCTTCCCCAGTACAGCCCTCGCCCTGCAGCCTCTTCCGTTGCCTGAGGCCACTTCTCCCCCTTCCCCAAGCAAGCCCTAGCCCTGCAGCTGTTGAAAAGCCACCCCCACCTTACGGCCGGTCTGATTGGTAGAGACCTGCCCGTGAGTCCCCCTAAGAGTGATGTGGTGCTGTCTGTGAAGCCTGGCGCTGATGACTGCAAGTGCTGCCCGAAGCAAGGTGGGCAAACAAACCTCGAAGTCCCGAGTGAAATGCAGCTCACCAGGTACAGTTGTGAAAGACGTCAGCATGATCCAGAGGATCCAGTGTGGCGGGAAGGTTCCAGTGAGCTGAGTTTATAATGATATGCCGATGTATTACAATGAAGTTCCAGATGTGCGAAACACAGCCCGCCATTGATGGGCAGAGCGGGCGATTGCAAACTGGTTTCACGATGTCCCGAAACCGGTTTTCGGCCTTCTCACCATATTGACCGCTCACGCCCACCATGACGCCCGATGCCAGCGGGCACAGAATATTCCGCCCTGCCATCATACGCTCTGCCCGTCAATGGCATCAGGTGTGAGACACCTGCCTTTATCGTGTGCAGAAAGGTTTCACATCTGAGTGACACAAGCACTGCTCATCGGAACAAGGAGCCACAGGCAGAGAGACATTCTTGGCAGTTTATTTACAATAGTGAATATTATGTACAAATGATTAACACCCATGCCCAGGCTGCGCAACTACATCTTCTTAACCTTCCTAGCCCTGCCGCTACATCTTGGTGCTCCCCCAACATCCACATTGGAGGTGGAGGCAGCCTGCTGACTGCTACGCCCAGTCTGCAACGACCTTGACGGGTGTCCTCTGGAGGGCCGAGACCCGGCCTGCTTTCAGGGTCCTGCTGTGAGGCAGAGGCACCCTCCTCGGCCTGTGGATCTGGAGCTGCTGGCATCACAGGAAGAGGGGATTTGGATGGGCCGGTCACTCCCGCAGTCACCTGGGTGGATGGCTCTGGAGTGCATCCCAGCTGATCCTCCTTCCTACGGGTGTCCGAGGGCCCCAGGCTGACTCCTTGAGGAGCAGGGACAGCTGGAGTGAGATCGAGCTGCCCGGCACCCCTCTCACATACACACTGTTGGAGGCCAACTATGGCATCGGCGATGGAGTTCAGCCCGCGCAGCAGTGCAGGAGCGACGTCCTGGACCAAGGTCTCCATGGCGGCCGCCATCCTGCCAGTGTTGCCCTCGGTGCATTGCAATGCCAGCGCTATCATCTCAGCCTGAAGGCGGATGGACTCCTCCATCGCGCCTTGCAACCTGAGGACTGCAGCGGACATCCCTTCCTGATGTTTCCGAGTTTGCCTTTGCAGCTCCAGCAACTGTGACATGACCGAGTCCAGAGGCTCCTCATCTGACTCGAACTCAACAGGTTCCTGACCTCCAGCAGCCCTCCGAATGCTGGGGACCTGGGAAGTCCTTGCTGCTGTGGATCAGACTGTGTGATGTGCTCACCAGATTGGGACCCTGAGGCTACTCTAGAACGAGGTCACCCCGAGGTGTGTGTCTCCGCGCTGGCGGAGGGTGTGGGTGAGCGCTGTGACGGGTCTTCAATTGGAGTTTTAGAAGATTCCTCTTCCGCAGTGTCTTCAGGCCTGAGTCGAGGACCTGGGTCATGGACCCCATCACCTGTTTCCCAGATGTGCCTGCGAAAGAGAGATAATTAGTGCATGGCAGTGGCCTGTGAAAGAGGACACGTCACTCACGGCATTGGTTGTCTGATGGATGTTACTGCTGAATCCTCACTTGGCTGAGCAGCGCCGACCTCACCGTCAGCAGAGGAACAGTCCAGATCCTCGCCGGCCAACTAGGTGGCTCCATTCTCAGAGTCTGTTAAAACCTTGACGTTGGGCATTCCTCCACCGGTCTGCGACCTCTCCCTCCTGTTGTGTGCCAGCTTGTCCTGCATGAATAGAGAAGGAGAGAGTGTAAGCAGGACGCCTGCCGGGCCAGATGATAAGTATGCCTGGCCTGTGTGTGGGTGGTGAGTGGACGGGATCAGGACAATGAGTGTGAGAGAGAGCTAATGCGGATGCCCATTGAACCGGCAGTGAGTGAGGGCCCTGTGGGTGTGTGTTGGGTTTGTGAGTGTGAGAGTTGAGAGGGATGAGAAGAGTGACTTACCCTGGTGGAACGGAGGAGATCATTCAGTGTGGCACTGGGTGGCTATCCTCCTTTTCAGGGTGTTGGCACTGACCACCGCTGCCACCGTCTCCCAAGCCAGATTGGTGATGTTGCTACTCCTCTTGCAGCCAGAGCGGGTTAGAGGACATCACAGCCTCCAGTGTGTCTACAAGGTGTTCCAGGGACGTGTCACCGAATCGGGAGGCTGCAGTCCTCTTGCCTTTCGGGGCCATGTCTTCTGTGCAGCAGCCGTGGGCTGGAAGCGCTGAGAGGTGTGGGCATGGCTGCACATTGAATATGGTGCCCGGTGTGATGCAGCGGCGAGGTGAGGGCATAGCGGGTGAATAAGAGTCTGCCCCCCCATCGAAACGGCATGCTTCCCGGGAACGCATGATTAACAAAGGCGGGATTGGGATGATACAGCGTGAAAAGCCGCCATTGCGGCCAGAGGGTGAAACGCCCTTTTCCCCCGCCCGCTACTGCACTCTGTGCAAATCTGGGACGATTGCGCCTCCAAGTGTTCGCAGTGGGGATTGGGGTTGTGACACTCAGTGACTTTCAACACAGGTGGCAATGCCGCCATCTGCTGACAGTGAGCAGTACTACACAGCACAGAAAAGGGAAAAGGTTGCCAACTATGATTAAATATATTCCTGGAGGTTTCACCACATGACTTTCCCCCAGGCTCCAGCCATTCGTCAGCCAAATCACCCCCTCCTTGTGATGTACCACTTTCCTACGCTAATTGGAAAACAAAAAAGATTCATTACCCAATTGGGTGATGCTCGACTATCAGCTGGTAAAGAGAAATGTTAAAAGAAAATTATAATAAAGACAATATTTTTTAATGTCTCGGTGATTTTTCTCCAGGGTTGCACACAGCAGAGACTGCATTTCAATTCCTGGAGACTCCAGGCCAATCCTGGAGGGTTGGCAACCCTACCAATCCTGAGCCTGCTGGATGTCGGACATCACAACATCCCCCCACCTCCCCTCCCCACCGCCCTTGGGCCTACTGAACCCAGCCTGACACCCACTGGAGACTCCAGCTCCACCACCCTCACCGCAAACCCCTCCAAAAGCACCCAGCCCACCTGCTGAACAGCCAAGTCAGAGCAGCAGAGGCTGGGCCAGACCTCATGCCCTGCAGAGCTCCTCATGGCTGAACGGGCTGCGCATATACGCAGGCACCAAAGATACTCAGGCCGTGGCAAGAGGAGATTCCCAGCGGTCTCCCAGTCACTGTCCAGGGAAATATGGGAGAAATGGCATTCCAGGCTGCCAACATGCAGAAAATGGGTCAACTCAGAAAATTACTGCACGATCCTGTAAAATACGGGATGGTTTGTCACCCTGTGTAACAATGAAATGTCATACACACCCACACACACACCCACACACACACCCACACACACACTCACCCACACACTCACCCACACACACTCACACACACACTCACACACACACTCACCCACACACACACACACACACACTCACCCACACACACACCCACACACACACACTCACACACACACACACACACACACTCACCCACACACACACCCACACACACCCACACACACACACCCACACACACTCACACACACACTCACCCACACACACACCCACATACACTCACACACATACCCACACACACACCCACACACACACCCACACACACACCCACACACACTCGCCCACACACACCCTCACACACTCACCCACACACACACCCACACACACACCCACACACACCCACACACCCACACACACTCACCTACACACCCACACACACTCACCCACCCACACACACCCACACACATCCACACACACTCACCCACACACACACCTACAGACACTCACCCACACACCCACACACACTCACCCACAAACACACACACACACACTCACCCACACACACTCACCCACACACACACACCCACAGACACCCACACACACCCACACACCAAAACACACTCACACACACACCCACACACACTCACCCACACACACACCCACACACACTCACCCACCCACACACACACCCACACACACCCACACACACACCCACACACCAAAACACACTCACACGCACTCACCCACACACACACACACTCACCCACACACACACCCACACACCAAAACACACTCACACACACACCCACACACACACCCACACACCAAAACACAAACACACACTCACCCCCACACCCACACTCACCCACACACACCCAAACACCCACACACACACACGCACACATACACACACACCCACACACACTCACCCACACACACACACACACCCACACACACACACAGCCACACCCAAACACACACACGCACACACACCCACTCACCCACATACCCACACACACACACACTCACACTCACACACTCACACACATGCACACACACTCACCCACACACACTCACCCACACACACACACCCACACACACACCCACACCCAAATACACACACGCACACACACCCACTCACCCACATAACCACACACACATCTACACACACACACTCACACACGCACACACACTCACCCACACACACTCACCCACACACACACACACCCACACACCCAAACAACCAAACACAAACACGCACACACACACACACACACACACACTCACACAAACTCACACTCACACACACACACACACCCCCCCACACAAACATCCACCCCCACCCCCACACACCCCCATACACACACCCACCCCCACACACATACTGAAGGTGAAGTATGAAGGAACTGAGAGGTTTATACTGTGAGGCTACATCCATCGGGAAAGATTAAATAGACTGTGGCTCTTCTCACCAGGAAAGAGAAGTCTGAGGGATGGCTAATAGAGATCTATAAATATGGAATTGTTTGATGAGGTAGATATAGAGAACTTGAAGGTGTTTTTACTTGTGGTTAAATCTGAAACTAGGGGCCATAAGTACAGTACAGCATTAGTAAATCATACAGCATATGTACTAGAGTGTAACGTCACTAATTAACCCAACAAGTTAAAGTTATATAGCACAATAAGTCCACAAGATCATAAGACATAGGAGCAGAAGTAGGCTATTTGGCCCATCGAGCCTGCTCTGCCATTCAATGAGATCATGGCTGATCTGATAATTCCTCAACTCCACTTTCCTGCTTTTCACCATAACCCTAGATTCCCTTACTGATTAAAAATCTGTCTATCTCCAACTTGAATATACTTAACAACCCAGTCTCTATAGCCGTCTGCGGTAAAGAATTCCACAGATTACCTACCCTCTGAGAGAAGAAATTCCTCCTCATCTCTGTCTTAAATGGACGCCCCCTTACTCTGAGATTATGCCGTCTGGTCCTAGACTCTCCCACAAGGGGAAACAACCTCTCAGCATCTAAACTGTCAAGCCTCCTAAGAATCTTATATGTTTCAATAAGGTGGCCTCTCTTTCTTCTAAACTCCAAAGAGTACAACCTACTCGACCTCTCCTCATAAGAAAATCCCCCCCATACCCAGAATCAACCTAGTGAACCTTCTCTGCCTCCAATGCCAGTATATCTTTCCTTAGATAAGGCGATCAAAGCTGTTCTAGATGTGGTCTAACCAGTGCCTTGTATAGTTTCAGCAAGACTTCCCTGTTTTTATACCCCATTCCCTTTAAAATAAAGGCCAACATTCCATTCATATTCCCTATTACCTGTTGAACTTGTATGTTAGCTTTTTGGGATTCATGCACAAGGACTCGCAAATCCCTCTGTGCAGCAGCTTTCTGCAGTCTTTCTCCATTTAAATAATATTCAGCTCCTCTATTCTTCCTGCCAAAGTGCATAACCTCACATTTTCCCACATTATATTCCATCTGCCACTTTTTTGCCCACTCACTTAATCTGTCTATATCCCTCTGTGGACTCCTTGTGTCAGCCTCACCACTTGCCTTCCCACCTATTTTTGTGTCATCTGCAAATTTGGTGATAGTACATTCACTTCCCTCATCTAAGTCATTAATATATATTGTAAATAATTGAGGCCCCAGCACTGATCCCTGTGGCACTCCACTAGTTACAGGCTGCCATCCTGAAAATTCCCCCCTTATCCCAACTCTCTGTCTTCTATTAGTTAGCCAACCCTCTATCCATGCTAATATACTACCCCCAACACCAGGGGCTCTTATCTTATTAAGTAGCCTTACCTATGGTACCTTATCGAAAGCCTTTTGGAAACCCCCTTGAATATAATACAATGTCCCAGGATGCTTCACAGGAGCATTATAAAACAAATAATGACACTGAACTACATAAGGAGATATGAAGTCAGATAACAAAAAGCTTGGTCAAAGAGGTGAAGGTTTTAAGGAGTGTGTGTAAGTTAGAGAGGTGTAGGGAGAGAATTCCAAAGCTTGGGGCACAGGTAACTGAAGGCACAGCCACCAATGGTGGAGCGATTATAATCAGGGAATCACAAGAGGCCAGAATAGCATGAGGGAAGATACTCGCCAGGGTTGGGGGGCTGGAGGAGATTACAGAGATAGGGAGGGGTGCGATGGGAAAGTTATTCAGAAGAAACCTCTTTATCCAGTGAGACCACATTGCATCTGTTTCAGCTGGTTCATTCCTCAGGGCAATGCCTTGACCAATCAGAGTCAAGCTGCCTGGTTTAAATTTCAAACAATGCTTGGCAGTTAATTGTCAGTCACCATTAACTGGTGCATTCTCCATGGCAAAGCCTCTACCAATAAGAGTCCACTTGCCAACCAATCGGCATTCTCTTTTCATACAGTATAAAGTTGTTGCTTCCTCTGACATCGGTATTCCTGTGGGTGTCCTGACGAGTGCGAGATGAAAAGCTTCTACAAAATGTCTTTTTTCAGCAAAACTCAAGTTCTGTACCACCAAATGACTAGAAGTAATTTCTCCCCATCTCAGCCCTAAATGATCGGCCCCTTATCCTGAGACTGAGCCCCTGTGTTTTAGATTCCCCCGACCAGGGGAAACAATCTCTCAGCGTCCACCCCGTCAAACCCCTTCAGAATCTTGTGTGTTTCAATGAGATCGTCTCTCATTCTTCTAAACTCCAGGGAATATAAACCCAATTTACTCAGCTTCTTATCATAGAGACAACCCCCTCATCCCAGGGACCAATCCAGTGAACCTTTGCTGTACCATCTCCAATGTAAGTATATCCTTTCTTAAATGTATAGACCAAAACTGCACAGATTACTCCAAAATCCTCTACAATTATAGCAAGGCTTCTTTTTTCCTGTACTCCAATCCCTTTGCAATAAAGGTCAACCTGCCATTTGCCTGCCTAATTGTTGGCTGTACTTGTATGCTAGGTTTCTGCGTTCTTAAGGACTCATTTAAGGAAAAAACTACTACCAAGTATTATCTTACACCTCCGCAGGCATTCCACCAGTATCAGAATGCAGCCCCTCCCCTGCCTCCATGTGGGGGTGCAGCCAAAGACATCAACTTCCGCAGTCCCTGCTGAACCCCTGCACCAGCTCGGGACGCACACGGCATCCTGGGAAAATCCCTGCCAAACGTTTCAGGTCGACGACCTTAGGTCAGAACTCGACCAGTGGAAACTGACCAGTGAATCTGATGGAAACTGACCAGTACAACCAAAGGGGACTTAGCAGAGGAAACAATGGAAACTGACCCTACCGTCTAACGCCTCCCACAAGAACCCGTTGAAACTACACAGGGTGACCAGCAATGGATTTTAGAAATTGGAATTACGGTTATATCTTTCGAAATTATCACTCCGAGCTCTGTAGTCAGCAGGGCTGATTAACGGTGGCCATTTGTGGTTAGAATTCCTGCCTGAGTGGGCGGAATTTTCCATGCCCCCTGGCGCCGGGCATGTTCGGTGGCACGAACGGACGATCTGGCCAAAAATCAGTTTTACGGTGTTGCGAAACGAGTTTGCGATCATCCGCTCGGCCCATCTATGGCGGGCTGCCTTCCCCACCATCAGACATTGGGAACCTCATTGTAACACATCAGTGTATCATTATAAGGCCAGCCCACTGGACTCATTCCCCACCCCCCACCCCGACAACTCTGCCAGATTGTGCCCCCCACATCAGCGTGATTGCTGCCAACGTGTTTCACAACAACATGTAAAAGACGTGCACTTGGCAGGCTGCACTTTGAGGGGAACTCGGAGGTGAGTGCAAGGTAACGTTGTGGAGCGCTCGCCAGGGACACCTGCAGGACTTCAAGGTTGAGGCAGCTTTGGGGCTATGGGGTGAATGGGTTGAAGGTAGTGCACAACCTACGGGGTGGGTGGGTGGATGAGGGAAACGGCCACACATTAGGGGCACCTTGTATAAAGTGACCATTCCTCTGCAGCTGAGACAGTTCAGGCGCAGCCACATCGATATGATTGGATTTGAGCCTCTAGCTTATCTGCCCACTCAAGCAACGCAGAAGCATCAAAGTGCCACCAAGTGCTCCAGAGCTTTTCACCCCTCAGGGCACAGACTGCAAACTAATGAACGTTTTAATCGAATGCAGAACAGTTGGATGACTGGGCATGTTGTACAATCTCCTTGCTAAAGCTGACCATGGAGCAGCCACTGCTGGGGGCACTCACAGCCCCTTGCAATGTCATCATCCCAGTTTGGACCAGTCTTCCCCAGGGTTCAAGCTAACGGCGCAGCCTTGCAGTGTGGGTTAGGGGAATGCCTGTGCCTGAGCAGAGAGCACAGCATGCGTCCAGTGAGCAAAGCTGCTGCCAATCGGTCAGGTGGAGTGGGGCAGAGGTAGGTGGGGTTTCAGGCAGCCATGCAGCACACTAATCTCTAACCATCCAAGTGGGGACCAGCACTCTCCAGGATGTGTTATGGGGTCTTCAGACTTAACCAGAACAGGTTCTTAGCACACTCATGCAAACCCACACGTCTCTTTCATCCTGCAGTAGGAGTACATCAGGAGCATGGAGCCTGGTGAACTAGCTGTATACCTCGTGGTGTACAGAGTGAAGATGATGGAGAAGAGAGCGATTGAGGTGCCTGGCTGTGTAGAGGGAGGAGCAGCACTCTCTGGAAGAAGGGGCGGCTGGGGCTCCTGCACACGTTGCCGAAGAGCCACAGCGAGTGGTCACTGGTCGGCGCCTCGCTAGACCCAGGTCCATAGACACTGCCTTTCATTCCTGTAGATGACCGAGAACAAGTGTTGGCAAAGACTGCGCATGTCTAGGGAACTGGTCGTCCATATCTGCCACCTGCTGCAGGATTTGGTGCCATGGGGACATGGAGGGCATCTACTGACAGTGGCCATGAAAGTGACAGTAGTGCTCAGTTTCTACGCCAGTGGCTCCTTTCAGGGCTCCACAGGTGACCTCTGTGGGATGTCACAAGCCTCCACACACAAATACATCCATGAGGTCACGGATGCCATCTTCACGAGGGTACACAACTATCTACATTTCGCCCAGGACGAGGACAACCAGGATGCAAGAGCAATTGGATTCGCCCAGATCTCAGGTTTCCCATAGGTGCAGGTTGCCATCGACTACTCTCACGTGACGCTCAGGTCTCCGTCACAACACACGGTCAACTGCATCAACAGCAAGGGATTCCATTTGCTGAATGTGCAGCTGGTGTGCGACAACCACAAACACATCCTGCAGGTGTGCGCACGGTTTCCAGGGAGTGTGCACGACTCTTACATTGTCAGTCGGTCACAGACCCCTGAAGTCTTTCAGGATCCACAGAGGCTGCAGGGATGGCTCCTCGGGGACAAGGGCTACCCACAGAGGACATAGCTGATGATACTTGTGCAGTGGCCTCAGACTTCAACCAAGCGAAGATATAACGCATGAATTGAGACGGAGAGAGTGTAAGCATGCTGGTGGAGAAGACCAATGGGATGCTGAAGATGTGGTTCCGGTGTCTGGATCGGTCTGGTGGAGCCCTGCAATCTAGTCCACAGAGAGTGTCACACATCGTCATCACTTGCTGCACCCTTTACAACCTGGCACTACAACAGGGAGAGGAGCTGGCTGAGGAGGAGATAGGGGGGCTGGAGGTCTCCTCCGATGAGGAGGAAGCCGATGGGGGTGAGGGTGAAGAGGACCTCGGAGGCGACGATCACGGGGATGAGGCTCTCACACTGGCCAGACAAGGCAGGTGCTCGGGAGGCCCTCATAGCTGCTAGATTTGTGGAGGATGATGAGGACATGCAGTGAGGATCCTCTCTATAGATCCTCACATTGCATCTGTGAACATTTGACTCCAGTCTGGCTTATGGCAGTGCCATATCCTCTGTGAGAATGCTCCTGTCTTGGGGACGCTGCAGAGTCCCTAATAGTCGCTCAGTTGCAGGAGAATGATGATGACATGCAGTGAGGACACTCTATAGATCTTCACATAGCCTGTGAATGTCTGACTCCTGTCTGGCCGAGGGCAGCTCGCTTGTGCTCTGTGATCAGGGCCATATCATAGAGACACAGCCATAAACTTTAAAAGCATCTAATCCTTTGTCTGCCTTCAGCACCTGAGCCCTTCAGGAGCACAGCGTCACTGGTCACAGATACTGATGAGATGGAGGCCAGCCCCACCTTAAAGGTGCTGAGGGCACACAGAGAATGACGGAACTCTGTGACGCCTGCCCACGACATCCTGGCAGCAATGATCAGCGCCATTGAGGTGCAGGCATCAGTAATGTGTTCAGGGAGTGTGAAGCTGGGCCATCACTGTGGTCTGAAGGCTGCACAGAACACAGGGAAGAGGCGTTGGACTGAGACACCTGCCTTTATCTTGTGCAGAAAGGTTTCACGTCTGAGTGACACAAACACTGCTCATCAGAACAAGGAACCATAGGCAGGGAGACATTCTTAGGAGTTTATTGACAATAGCGAACGTTATGTACAAATACTAACACCCATGCCCAGACTGTGCAACTAATTCTTCTTAACTTTCCTAACCCTGCCGCTATGGCCTGGTGCTCCCCAGACATCCACAGTAGGTGCAGGCAGCCTGCTGACTGTGACGCCCTGTCTGTGATGACCTTGGCGGGGCCCTCTGGAGGGCCGAGACTTGGAGGGCCCTGGCCTGCTCTCAGTGTCCTGCTGTGTGGCAGTGGCACCCTCCTCGGCCTGTGAAGCTGGAGCTGCTGAGGTCACAGGGAGAGGGAACTCGGATGGACTGGTCACTCCGGGAGTCACCTGCGTGGATGGCCCCGGAGCGTGCACCTGCTGATCCTCCTCCCTATGGATGCCCGAGGGCCCCAGGCTGACTCCTTGAGGGGAAGGGGTAACTGGAGAGAGTTTGAGCTGGCCTGCACTCCTCTCGTGTTGACACTGTTGGAGGCATCACACAGCAGTGCAGGAGCGACATCCTGGACCAAGGTCTCCATGGCGGCCGCTATCCTGCCAGTGTTGCCCTCGGTGTGTTGCAATGCCAGCGCTATCACCTCAGCCTGAAGACGGACAGACTCCTCCATCGTGCCTTGCAACCTGAGGAGTGCAGCGGACATCCCTTCCTGATGTTCCCGAGTTTGCCTTTGCAGCTCCAGCAACTGTGACACGGCCAAGTCCAGAGGCTCATCATCTGACTTGGACTCAGCAGATTTCTGGCCTCCAACAGTCCTCTGAGTGTCGGACACCTGGGAAGTCCCTGTCACCGCCTGCTGTGGGTCAGTGTGATGTGTTCACCAGATTGTGATCCCGAGGCTACTCTAAAGCTAGGTCCCACTGAGGTGTGTGTCTCTGCGCTGGTGGAGAGTGTGGGTGAGCGCTGTGACGGGACTTCTGCAAGGGTTTCAGTGAATTCTTCTTCAGAGCTTCCCTCAGGGCTTGATTGGAGGCCCTGGGTCGTGGAGTTTCCCAGATGTGCCTGTGAAAGCAAGGAGCGATTATTAGTACACGTTAGTCAGGGCATGGTTTTCTAGTGGATGCTGGACTGCTGGATCCTTACTTGGTAGACCAGTGCCGACCTCACTGTCAGCACAGGATCGATCCAGATCGTCGCCGGCCAGCTGGATGGCTCTATTGTCAAAGTCCATGAGGACCTTGATTTCAGGCATCCCTCCACTGGTCTGCGACCTCTCCCTGTTTTGCACCAGCTTGCCCTGCCTGAATAGAGATGGAGAGAGTGTAAGCAGGATGCCTGCCAGGCCAGATGATAAGTATGCCCGGCTTGTGTTGGTGGTGAGCGGTGACATGGACGAGATGAGGACAATGAAGATGCGTGTGAGAGACAGTGAATGGTGATGTCCCTTGAACTGGCAGTGAGTGCATCCGCAGTATTTTGCTTTTAAATCATTGCACTTTAAATATGGCGCCTGGAGTGATGAAGCGGCGAGGTGATGGTGCGGCGGGCGAACGAGACCCTGCCTGCCATGGCTACAGCATGTCTCCCGGGAATGGATAATTAATGCGGCAGGTTTGGGGGTGATCCAGCAGAATCGGAGGATAGCCCAGGGGGTTGTGGAGCTGGAGGATATTACAGAGATGGGGAAGGGTGAGGCCATGCAGTGACTTGAACAAGGAAGAGAATTCTTAAATGGATGCTTTGCTGACCTAGAACCAATGTTGGTCAGTGAACACATTGGCAATTAACCCCATGTGTCATTATTCAGACTTCCACTAACCATTCCTTCAAGATTGACCATACCTGGCTTTCCTGGGTGTGGAAGAGGTGGGGGTTGGGGTGATGGGGGTGGGGGCAAATGTTAGATTTAGTAAATGAGCTTGATCCTTCGTCTGGGTTTCTTATTGTGGATCTAGCACCAGTGTTAATGGGGTTAACTGGGTGATACCTATCCACTGTTGTGCGTCAGGGAGTCAGAACATCCATCACACCATCTCCTTGGAAACGGCTGTGCTAGGTCTCATGCTCACAGCACGGTGACCTCATCCCTGGCAACATTCACTCATCAATCTCTGCTTATCTTTAGAATGTCAAAGTGTGGTTAAGTGCCAACTGTGTCTCTGATCTTGCTTCAGAATTGCAAAGGAGGGGTAATTGGTTGGTTGATTTGATTTACATTTTACAGCAACAGCTTCCATACGGAGTGGGTTGGTTTAATTGATACAATTGAAAAGGAGCCTGAACACTGTGCCACCTAATCCCAGGTGCTTGGCTGGGATGGCGCCGGCTGTTTGATTCTGCTCCTGTGGTACCCCCGTGCCTTACCAAAGAACCCTGAAACTTGGACAGAAGCCATGGTGGGGGGGAATGTTAGGGTCTGCACCTTTGCACTCTGCATTATGGAAGGACAAACTGGCTCCAATCCTGCCTTTCGCAGGCTCTGCATTAAAGAGCTTCAAAAAGTAAAAGCAAAATTTCCACTCCAATCACCTGGGATCCAAGATCGGATGCACCAAACTGCTGCATCTCCACAAGCTGTCACATCTCCATGAGCTACAACAACTCGAACGAGCTTCCACATCTCCACGATCTTCCACATCTCCAGGATCTTCCACATCTCCAGGATCTTCCACATCACCAGGATCTTCCACATCTCCAGGATCTTCCACATCTCCAGGATCTTCCACATCTCCACGATCTTCCACATCTCCATGAGTTTCCACATCTCCACGATTTTCCACATCTCCACGATCTTCCACATCACCAGGATCTTCCACATCTCCACGATCTTCCACATCTCCACGAGTTTCCACATCTCCACGATCTTCCACATCTCCACGAGTTTCCACATCTCCACCATCTTCCACATCTCCACGATCTTCCACATCTCCACGATCTTGCACATCTCCACAATCTTCCACATCTCCAGGATCTTCCACATCTCCAGGATCTTCCACATCTCCACGATCTTCCACATCTCCACGATCTTCCACATCTTCACGAGTTTCCACATCTCCAGGATCTTGCACATCTCCACGATCTTCCACATCTCCACGATCTTCCACATCTCCACGATCTTGCACATCTCCATGATCTTCCACATCTCCAGGATCTTCCACATCTCCACGATCTTCCACATCTCCACGATCTTCCACATCTTCACGAGTTTCCACATCTCCAGGATCTTGCACATCTCCACGATCTTCCACATCGCCACGATCTTCCACATCTCCAGGATCTTCCACATCTCCATGATCTTCCACATCTCCACGATCTTCCACATCTCCACGAGTTTCCACATCTCCACGAGCTTCCACATCTCCACGATCTTCCACATCTCCACGATCTTCCACATTTCCACGATCTTCCACATCACCAGGATCTTCCACATCTCCAGGATCTTCCACATCTCCACGATCTTCCACATCTCCACGAGTTTCCACATCACCAGGATCTTCCACATCTCCAGGATCTTCCACATCTCCACGATCTTCCACATCTCCACGATCTTCCACATCTCCACGAGTTTCCACATCACCAGGATCTTCCACATCTCCATGATCTTCCACATCTCCACGAGTTTCCATATCTCCACGATCTTCCACATCTCCACGATCTTCCACATCTCTACGAGTTTCCACATCTCCACGATCTTCCACATCTCCACGAGTTTCCACATCTCCACGATCTTCCACATCTCCACGATCTTCCACATCTCCACGATCTTCCACATCTCCATGAGTTGTCGCATCAATCCTTGTTCACACCTTCTCACATTCTTAATCTTAAGGAATGTGGAAAAAATGAAAAAGTCAAATGTTTCAGCCGCAGGTGGGAAGGCAAGTGGTGAGGATGACACAAAGAGTCTACAGAGGGATATAGACAGGTTAAGTGAGTGGGCACAAACTTGGCAGATCGAATATAATGTGGGAAAATATGAGGTTATGCCCTTTAGCTGGAAGAATAGAGGAGCTGAATATTATTTAAATGGAGAAAGTTGCAGCACAGAGGGATTTGGGGGTCCTCGTGCATTTTTAAAAATTTATTCATTCATGGGATGTGGGCATCACTGGTTAGGCCAGCATTTATTGCCCTGGTTCAGAGGGCATTTAAGACTCAACCATATTCCTGTGGTCACATGTAAGCTAGACCAGATAAGGACAGCAGATTTCCTTCCCTAAAGGGCATTAGTGAACCAGAAGGGTTTTTACAACAATTGGCAATGATTTCATGGTCATCATTAGGCTTTTAATTCCAGCTTTTTATTGAATACAAATTTCATCATCTGCTGTGGTGGGATTCAAACCCTGGTCCCCAGATCATCTGTGGAACATTAGTCCAGTGACAATCCCACTATGCTACCGCCTCCCCATGAAGCATAACAAACTAGTATAAAAGTTCAGCAGGTAATAGGGAAGGCAAATGGAATGTTGGCCTTTATTTCAAAGGGAATGGGGTATAAAAATAGGGAACTCTTGCTAAAACTATGCAAGGCACTAGTTAGACCACACCTAGAATACTGTGAACAGCTTTGGTCCCCTTATCTAACGAAAGATATACTGGCATTGGGAAGCAGTCCAGAGAAGGTTCATTAGGTTGATCCCAGGGATGGAGGGATTTTCTTGTGAGGAGAGGTTGAGTAGGTTGGGCCTGTTACTCATTGGATTTAGAAGAATGAGAGACGACCTTACTGAAACAAAACAGATTCTTTGGGGGCTTGACAGGGTAGATGCTGAGAGGTTGTTTCCCCTTGTGGGAGAGCCTAGGACCGGAGGGCAAAATCTCAGAGTAAGGAGGCGCCCACTTAAGACAGAGATGAGGAGGAATTTCTTCTCTCAGAGGGTAGTTAATCAGTATAATTCTTGACTGCGGAGGGCTGTAGAGGTTGGATTATTAGGTGTATTCAAGGCTGAGATAAACAGATTTTAATCAGTAAGGGAATCAAGGATTATGGGGAAAAGCAGGAAAGTGGAATTGAGGATTGTCAGATCAACCATAATCTCATTGAATGGCAGAGCAGACCCGAAGGGCCGAATGGCCTACTTCTGCTCCTACGCCTTATGGTCTTATGGTCTAATAAATGCTTTGAAGTTCACCATCTTGATCAGTTTTGTTAACGTAAGTAATGCCGGTGATTGGATGGTTGTGCGGTGGGACTATTAGCTTTTTGCTGACCTGGTAACTAGAGGATATCAATGTAAGATCATCTCCAGAAAGAGAGAAGAAGGTTTTTTTTTATAACAGTGTTGTTAAGGAATACGCTGTTGTTTTCTTTATTATTTCATGGGATGTGGGTGTCAGTGACCAGGCCAGCTTTTGTCATCCATCCCTAATTGCCCTTGACTTGACATGCGAGGCCATTTCAGAGGGCATTGAAGAGTCAACCGCATGGCTGTGGATCTGGAGTCACATGTAGGCCAGACCGTGTGAGGGTGGCAGATTTTTTTTCCCTAAAGGACATTAGGGAGCCAGGTGGACTTTTGTGGCGATCGATGATAGTTTCATGGTCACAATTTAAGCCTAGTGCCTAAATAACCTAAGTCCCTGGAGCCCAGAGGCAGGTAGGTTTTGGGGGTCTCAGCGTGGGGAGGGTAAGGGAGGCCTGTGGGGATGTGGACAGTGGGGGATTGGGTTGTCGGGGGACAGGCCGGAAGGAGGGAGGCACTTTGGTTACTGGACCTTGGTGGGTGCAGAGGGGGGAAGAAAGTGCCTGAAAAGGGGGCTTCTGATGGAGGCACCCTCCCCTCCCCCACTGCACTTCCCACCCGAGGCCTGAACCAGATAATTTTCAGGCTCCCCACCCCACCCCTGCCCTGGAACACCTCCCGCCAGCCTAAAAATTGAGGCTGGGCGGGAAACAGCCTTTAAGTGGTCAATAATTTAAGGCCATTTAAGGGCCTCAACAGGGACAAGGGCAGGCAGGCCATCCGAGGCCTCGCCAGCCCCAGTGTAAAATTACAGAGAGGTCGGGGCAGGCGGGAACCCATTGGGAAGCCCATCGAGGAATTTTACGCCCACTGCCTATAAATCGGCTGGTGGGGGAGTGAAAAGTTCAGGCCTACATCACCTTTTGCAGCCTGGTGTCAAGTGTTGCTTTGTAGCGTCCCTGTGAAATGCCTTTAGATGCTTTATTACGTTAAAGGCGCTGTATAGACACAAGTTATTGTTGTTGCTGTAATATTCTCCGAAATTTAAGAAAAAAACACAGGCACTGTACTAACAAGAGAGCGTTAAATGGAAACCATGTAGATAGGGGATGCTGCTGAGATTAGCTTGGGTGTAAATCAGAACTAAAACTCTTTGATGTTTCTACGAAACAGC
Source organism: Cetorhinus maximus (assembly GCF_964194155.1). Lineage (NCBI taxonomy): Eukaryota > Metazoa > Chordata > Chondrichthyes > Lamniformes > Cetorhinidae > Cetorhinus > Cetorhinus maximus. The sequence goes on from NC_135899.1 coordinate 3,336,108, forward strand.
TTATCAGTTCGTACCAGTCCCAGCGGGAGATAATGTGGAAACTGAACGTTACTGGCGAAAGGCCCACACATTGCTACATTTCAAAGCCCTGAAGCCTGCGATTGACCTAACAGTTCATGTCAAGTTGGCAAGGCAGTCCAATTTCTTCCACAGCTTGCTTAAAGGTGCAGACTGGTATTACTTCCATGGGCATTCACCGCTCCCCACACAGTTTAAAGTTCATTCTCAGCATGTGATCGTCTCTACCAAGGCCAGCATTTATCACCCCCTATCCCGGTTTCCCTGATAAGGTGGTGGTACTCATTGCAAGGCTCCAATAGTTCAGAGGGCAGTGAAGTGCCGACCACATTGGCATAAGATTGAAGTACATATCATATAATCATAGAATGATGGTGGCACGAAAAAGGGCCATTCGATCCATCATGCTCATGCTGACCCTCTGAAATACCAAAAGCAACTCAGCTGGTTGCACTCCCCCACTTTTTCCCCCTAGCCTTATCATTTTTTTTCAGATAATTATCCAAAACTCTTTTGAAAGCCTCGCTTGCCCCTGTCTCCACCACACTCTCAGACAGTGCATTCCAGATCTTAACCACTCGACTGACCCTGTCTCCACCACACTCTCAGACAGTGCATTCCAGATCTTAACCACTCGACTGACCCTGTCTCACCACACTCTCAGACAGTGCATTCCAGATCCTAGCCACTCGATTGACCCTGTCTCCACCACACTCTCAGACAGTGCATTCCAGATCTTAACCACTCGACTGACCCTGTCTCCACCACACTCTCAGACAGTGCATTCCAGATCTTAACCACTCGACTGACCCTGTCTCACCACACTCTCAGACAGTGCATTCCAGATCCTAGCCACTCGATTGACCCTGTCTCCACCACACTCTCAGACAGTGCATCCCAGATCCTAACCACTCGATTGACCCTGTCTCCACCACACTCTCAGGCAGTGCATTCCAGACCCTAACCACTCGATTGACCCTGTCTCCACCACACTCTCAGACAGTGCATTCCAGATCCTAACCACTCGATTGACCCTGTCTCCACCACACTCTCAGACAGTGCATCCCAGATCCTAACCACTCGATTGACCCTGTCTCCACCACACTCTCAGACAGTGCATTCCAGACCCTAACCACTCGATTGACCCTGCCTCCACCACACTCTCATACAGTGCATTCCAGATCCTAACCACTCGATTGACCCTGTCTCCCCCACACTCTCAGACAGTGCATTCCAGATCCTAACCACTCGATTGACCCTGTCTCCCCCACACTCTCAGACAGTGCATTCCAGACCCTAACCACTCGATTGACCCTGTCTCCACCACACTCTCAGACAGTGCATTCCAGATCTTAACCACTCGATTGACCCTGTCTCCCCCACACTCTCAGACAGTGCATTCCAGATCCTAACCACTCGATTGACCCTGTCTCCACCACACTCTCAGACAGTGCATTCCAGATCCTAACCACTCGATTGACCCTGTCTCCCCCACACTCTCAGACTGTGCATTCCAGATCCTAACCACTCGATTGACCCTGTCTCCCCCACACTCTCAGACTGTGCATTCCAGATCCTTACCACTCGATTGACCCTGTCTCCACCACACTCTCAGACAGTGCATTCCAGATCCTAACCACTCGATTGACCCTGTCTCCCCCACACTCTCAGACAGTGCATTCCAGATCCTAACCACTCGATTGACCCTGTCTCCCCCACATTCTCAGACAGTGCATTCCAGACCCTAACCACTCGATTGACCCTGTCTCCACCACACTCTCAGACAGTGCATCCCAGATCCTAACCACTCGATTGACCCTGTCTCCACCACACTCTCAGGCAGTGCATCCCAGATCCTAACCACTCGATTGACCCTGTCTCCACCACACTCTCAGACAGTGCATTCCAGACCCGAACCACTCGATTGACCCTGTCTCCACCACACTCTCAGGCAGTGCATCCCAGACCCTAACCACTCGATTGACCCTGTCTCCCCCACACTCTCAGACAGTGCATTCCAGATCCTAACCACTCGATTGACCCTGTCTCCCCCACACTCTCAGACAGTGCATTCCAGATCCTAACCACTCGATTGACCCTGTCTCCCCCACACTCTCAGACAGTGCATTCCAGACCCTAACCACTCGATTGACCCTGTCTCCACCACACTCTCAGGCAGTGCATTCCAGACCCTAACCACTCGCTGCGTTGAAAAGTTTTTCTTCATGTTGCCTTTGGCCCTTTTGCCAATCACCTTATGTTGGTGCTCTCTGATTCTTGATCCTTCCTTCAATGGGAACAGTTTCTCCCTATCTACTCTCTCCAGGCCCCTCAAGATTTTGAAAACCTCTATCAAACCTCCTCTCAACATTCTCTTCTCCAAGGAAAACAGTCCCAACCTAACTACATAACTGAAGTCTCACCAGTCTTGTAAATATGTTCTGCACCCTGTCTAATGGGCCAGACTTATTATGGATGACAGGTTTCCTTCCAAAAATTTGGATTTTTGCAACAATTCATTGCAATCAGCGTCATTGGTCAGTTTGGAATCAGTGCTGTTTTTTTTTATTTGCAAAATATTTAAAGCTGAAATCAAATTCACATTCTTGGATTATTAGTCAGTGTTTCTGGGTTGCTAGTCCAGTAAGGAAAGCACAACGCTACTGCACATTGTCTCACTGTCCACTCTTTACTAAAGCCCAGAAAACACAATTGTGTCCTCACTCAACCTCACACTTCCTGCTAGAACCATGTTTTAGCAATCAGCAGGAACTTGCTCTTATTTCAGTAGGGGAGGCAGTGGTATAGTCGCTGGACTGGTATTCCAGAGACCCAGGGTAATGCTCTGGGGTTTGAATCCCACCACGTCAGATGGTGAAATTTGAATTCAATCAAAACAAAATCTGGAATTTAACATTTGATAATGGCAGCCATGAAACAATTGGTGTGAAGACTCATCTGGTTTAAGGAAATCTGCTGTCCTTACTTGGTCTGGCCTACATGTGACTCCAGACCCACAGCAATGTGGTTGACTCTTAAATGCCCTCTGAACAAAGGCAATTAGGGATGGCCAATAAATGCTGGCCTGGCCAGTGATGCCCACATCCCATGAATGAATATTTTTAAAAAAGTAAATATTAGGGTATTGGAGGTGGTACAAAGACCAACAGAGGACAACTAAAAAAGAAATAAGGAGGGAGAAGAATAAATATGAGTGTAAACTAGCCAGTAATATAAAAGAAGATTGCAAGAGTTTTTTTAGATATCTAAAGGGTAAGAGAGAGGCAAAAGTGGACATTGGGCCGCTGGAAAATGATGCTGGAGAAGTAGTAGTGGGGAACAAAGAAATGGCGGAGGAACTGAATAGGTACTTTGCGTCAGTCTTCACCGTGGAAGACACGAGTAACATCCCTAAAGTTCAAGAGAGTCGGGGGGCAGAGGTGAGTATGGTGGCCGTTACCAAGGAGAAGGTGCTAGGAAAACTGAAAGGTCTGAAGGTGGATAAATCATCTGGACCAGATGGATTACACCCCAGAGTTCTGAAGGAGATAGCTGAAGAGATAGTGGAGGCGTTAGTGGTGATCTTTCAGGAATCACTGGAGTCAGGGAGAGTTCCAGAGGACTGGAAAATCGCTAATGTAACCCCCCTGTTTAAGAAGGGAGTGAGGCAAAAGTTGGGAAATTACAGGCCGATTAGCCTGACCTCGGTCGTTGGTAAGATTTTTAGAGTCCATTATTAAGGATGAGATTTCAGAATACTTGGAAGTGCATGGTAAAATAGGGCAAAGTCAGCATGGTTTCATCAGGGGGAGGTCATGCCTGACAAATCTGTTAGAATTCTTTGAGGAAGTAATGAGCAGGTTAGGCAAAGGAGAGCCAATGGATGTTATCTACTTGGACTTCCAGAAGGCCTTTGACAAGGTGCCGCACAGGAGGCTGCTCAGTAAGATAAGAGCCCATGGTGTTAGAGGCAAGGTACTAACATGGATAGAAGATTGGCTGTCTGGCAGGAGTCAGAGAGTGGGGATAAGGGGGTCCTTCTCAGGATGGCGGCTGGTGACTAGTGGAGTTCCGCAGGGGTCAGTGTTGGGACCACAACTTTTCACTTTGTACATTAATGATCTAGATGAAGGAACTGAGGGCATTCTGGCTAAGTTTGCAGATGATACAAAGATATGGAGGGACAGGTAGTATTGAGGAGGCGGAGAGGCTGTGGAAGGATTTAGACAGGTTAGGAGAATGGGCAAAGAAGTGGCAGATGGAATACAGCGTGGGCAAGTGTGAGGTCATGCACTTTGGTAGGAAGAATAGAGGCATAGACAATTTTCTAAATGGGGAGAGAATTCAGAAATCTGGAGTGCAAAGGGACTTGGGAGTCCTAGTCCAGGATTCTCTTAAGGTTAACTTGTAGGTTGAGTCGGTAGTTAGGAAGGCAAATGCAATGCATTTATTTCGAGAGGACTAGAATATAAAAGCAGGGATGTGCTGCTGAGACTTTATAAGGCTCTGGTCAGACCACATTTAGAATATTGTGAGCAATTTTGGGCCCCGTATCTCAGGAAGGATGTGCCGGCCCTGGAGAGGGTCCAGACGAGGTTCACGAGAATGATCCCAGGAATGAAAGGCTTAACATATGAGGAACGTTTGAGGACTCTGGGTCTATACTCGATGGAGTTTAGAAGGATGAGGGGGGATCTGATTGAAACTTACAGATTAATGAAAGGCCTGGATAGAGTGGACGTGGGGAAGAGGTTTCCATTAGTAGGAGAGACTAGGACCCGAGGGCACAGCCTCAGAGTAAAGGGAAGACCTTTTAAAACAGAGATGAGAAGAAACTATTTTAGCCAGAGAGTGGTGAATCTATGGAATTCATTGCCACAGAAGGCTGTGGAGGCCAGGTCACTGAGTGTATTTAAGATCGAGATAGATAGGTTCTTGATTGGTAAGGGGATCAAAGGTTACGGGGAGAAGGCGGGAGAATGTGGTTGAGAAACTTATCAGCCATGATTGAATGGCAGAGCAGACTCGATGGGCCGAATGGCCTAATTTCTGCCCCTATGTCTTATGGTTCACCAAATTGGTCCCTGGGATGTGGGGGTTGTCCTATGATGAGAAGCTGAGTAAATTGGGTTTATATTCTCTGGAGTTTAGAAGAATGAGAGGCGATCTCATTGAAACCTATAAGATTCTGAAGGGGTTTGATGGGGTGGACGCTGAGAGATTGTTTCCCCAGGTCGGAGAATCTAAAACACGGGATCACAGTCTCAGGATAAGGGGCCGATCATTTAGGACTGAGGTGAGGAGAAATTACTTAATTGAAGTTAAGAGTTGTGAATGTTTGGAATTCTCTACCCCAGAGGATTGTGGATGCTCCATCGTTGAATATATTTAAGGTCGGGATAGACAGATTTTTGGTCTCTCAGAGAATGAATGGATATAGGGATCGGGCAGGAAAGTGGAATTGAAACCCAAGATCAGCCATGATCGTATTGAATAACGGAGCAGGCATTGGAATGTTCCACAGCTCGTCTGGTGGAATCTTTATCTCTAGGATTCCTATCTAGAAAGGTCAGATGTGGTCTGCTCCTGCTCCTATCTCTTGTGCTCATGCAGGTGACCAAATGTTTTAAAAAAAAGACTTGCATTTTCATGGCATTTTTCACAAGTACCAGACATCTCAAGGAGTTTTACAGGCAATGAAGCACTTTTGATGTGGTCACTGTTGTCTTGTAGGAAACATGGTAGCCAAGTTGCACACAGAAAGCTCCCACACACAGCGATGTGATAATGGCCAGATAGCATGTTTTTGTGATGTTGATTGAGGGATAAATATTGGCCAGGACACCGGGGAGAACGCCCCTGCTTTTCTTTAAAATGGTGCCGTGGGATCTTTTACATCCATCGAATCAGGCAGATGGTTTAGCGTCTCATCTGAATGACGGCACCCCTCTGACGGTGCTGCACTCCCTCAGTGCTGCACTGGAGTGCCAGCCTTGATTTTGTGCTCAAGTTTGGTGAGAGAGTTAGGTTTTAAGGAGTATCTAAAGGAGGAGAAAGTGAGGTAGAGAGCCAGAAAGATTTAATGAGGGTATTCCAGAGCTTGGGGTTGAAAGCCAATGGTGAGGTAATTGAAATCTGGAATGTGAATGAGGTTAGAATTGGGGGAGTGCAGAGATCGTGGAGATTTGTAGGGTTGGGGAAGGTTATAGAGGAAGGGTGAGGGGGTCATGGAGAATCATGGAGAAACTTGAGAATTTTAAAATCGAGACATTACCAGGTCAGCAAGCACAAGGATAATGTGTGAACAGGACGCGACGCGGATTAGGATATGGGCAGCAGAGTTTTACATGAAGCCGGGATTACTGAGGGCGAAAGATGGGAGGCCGGCCAGTAGGGTGTTGGGAGTAGTCACATCTAGAAGTGACAAAGACATGGTTGAGGGTTTCAGCGGCAGATGAGCTGAGGTAGGGGTGGAGTTGGGCAATGTTACAGAGTGGGGAGTGGTCGGCCATTGTGATGGAGCAGATATGTGGTCGGAAACTTATTTTGAGGTTGAATTCTACACCAAGGATTTGAACGGTTTGATTCAGCCACAGGCCTTTGCAGGTTTGGGAATGAAAATGATGGGCAGGGAATGGGTAGGGATTGAAGACAGTAGCTCTGGTATTCCCACTAATTAGCTGGAAGAAATTTCCACTCAGCGACAGGAGTCTGAAGTGGTATTAAATTAGGCTTTGAATGTATATGCTGTACAAAAGGTGATAAATTTCAACTCCATAGCACTGATGGTCTTTTTTAAATGATTCTTTCATGGGATGTAAGCATTGCTGGTAAGGTTAGAATTTGTTGCCCACCCTTAAATGCCCTTGAACTGAGTGGCTTGCTCGGCCATTTCAGAGGGCAGTTAAGAGTCAACCACATTGCTGTGGGTCTGGAGTCACATGTAGGCCAGACCGGGTAAGGACGGCAGATTTCCTTCCCTAGAGGGCATTAGTGAATCAGATGGGTTTTTAAGACAATCGATGATAGTTTCATGCTCACCCTTACTGAGACTATCTTTATATTCCAGATTTAATAATTGAATTCAAATTCCACCAGCTCCCGTGGTGGGTTTTGAACCCGTGTCCCCAGAACATTAGCCCGGGTTAATCGCACATCGCAACCCTTGGATCCATTTTTGGGGGCCATTGAGTTTTTGGCCTGTACGCACATATACAGAGAGGGAGGGGGTGGGTTAAGACCTCCTCTAATGTCACATTTAGAATTAAAATCTTTGCAACCAGCTCCAAATCGTGTCTTTCAACATCACTGAAGAGATTATCCAATCAGCGTCACATTGCTCTTTATTTTATTGTTGTACTACTTGTGTGACTTTACTGTGTGCAAATTGGCTGCACCATTTCTTATAACGCAACAATCCAAAAGTACCTCAGTGACTTTAAAATGCTTTGGGACATCTTGAACCAAATTTCTTTTCTGTTCTTTCCTTCTTTCGCTGTCTCTAAACCCTGGAGCTGACCGAGCCTGTCAGCCACACAGGATGAAAAGGAGGGGATTAAGGGAATTAACTCTGAGACAGCAGGAGTGATTGATGAGCATTTAGGCAAATCCACCTCCTACCTCCAAACCATCATTAATTCTAACAGTTAAAGTGTTAGGAGGCACTTGTTCTGTAGCTGCTTATCTCAAAGCAATAGCTGAAACACCCATTTGCAGCTGGCAGTAGCTGGCTTGTGTTTTCTGGCTGTGATTGATGTCAGATGCAGTACTGATTAAAAAAGCTAATGGGTTGCTCTGTGGATAGAGTTCAGGAACATAGGGAATGGGAGGTGACCATTCAGATAGATCATGGCCAATCTACCCCTCAACTCCATTTTCCTGCCTTTGATCCTGATCCCTCGATACGCTTACCTAATAATTATCTGGCGATCTGCCTTGAAGATTCAATGCTGTAGTGCCCACCAGACATTTGGGGTAAAGAATTCCAGATTTCCACCACTCTCTGTGTGAAAGAATACTTTGTGGTGTTTCACTCCTGAATGTTGTGAATCATAAGAATTTTACACTGCCGAGGGAGGCTATTTTGTGTCTTATGTCCCTTTCTTTGAATTAGTCCCATTCCCGTACACAAGGAGCAGGCCATACAGCCCATCGAGCCTGTTCCTCCATTCAGTACGATCATGGAGAATCATGGGCTTCAACTCCACTCTCCTGCCGCCTCCCCATATCCCTTAATTCCCTGAGAGACCAAAAATCTGTCTCTCCTACTGAGTGGTTTGCTCAGCCGTTTCATAGTCTGGAGTCACTTGGAGGCCAGGCCCCGTAAGGAGAGCAGATTTCCTTCCTTGAGGGTGTTAGTGAACCAGATGGGCTTTTACAACAGCTGAGGATGGTTTCACAGTCACCATTACTGAGACTAGCTTTTAATTCCAGATTTATTAATTTGAATTTAAACTCCACCAGCTGCTGTGGTGGAATTTGAACCCTTGCCCCCAAAGCATTAGCTTGGGTGTCTGGATTGCTGGTCTATTGACATTACCACTACCCCACCATGTCCCCCTATAGTGCGATGACTTTATGAAAATCTCTCATAACTTTGAACAGCTCTGTTAAACCTCCCTTTAACCTTTTCAGCCCTCAGGAAAACAATCAGAGCTTTTCTCATCTCTCCACAATACTGTTTACATTTGGAGTCAATTGAGAGGCATAAAGAGGTATCCATGCTCACAAAACTTTTAGATAAGTTTTTAAGCAGCTTTTGAAAGTGTCCAGGAGGCCCAAGGAACTTTGCAGAATTAATCTGACAGCTCAGAGAGATTATAACGCACTTGGTGCCAAGCCGAAGTGGAAGTGAAGTCATTTCTCAGGGGAAGGGCCAGGGTGGGAGTCACAGACTTTACCTCTGTGAAGAGATTTTGATGCCCCCCCTCCTCCCACCTCCTCACTGTATAGAGGGAACAGATTTATTCCCATTGGGATCTGGAATGTACAGCCTGACAGCGTGGTGCAGGGCTTTCAAAAGGGAATTGGATAAGTACCTGATGGGAAACGAAAATTTGGGTTCTGGGGAAAGGGCGTGGAAGTGGGAACTAACTAGTGCTTGCAGAGGGCCAGCATGGACACAATGGGCCGAAAAGCCTCCTTCTGTGCAGTAACCATTCTGCAATTCTATCATAAGGTTGCATGATTATGTCTGAAGGTTTTTAGATCTTTATTTGGTACAGTACAGTTGTTATGTGACTAGAGAAGTAATCCAGAGGCCTGGGCTAATGACCCAGTAGGCGTGAGTTCAAATCCCACGATGGCAGTTCAGAGATTAAAATTAAATTAATTAAATATGGAATAAAAAGTTGTACTTAGTAATGTTAACTGTGAAACAACCATTTTGTTGTAAAAACCCATCTGGTTCACTAATGCCCTTTAGGGAAGGAAATCTGTCGTCCTTACCCGGTCTGGCCTACAAGTGACTCCAGACCCACAGCAATGTGATTGACACTTAACTGCCCTCTGAAATGGCTGAGCAAGCCACTCAGTTATATTTAAAAAGGTGACCCGCTATCATCTTCTCAAGGGTAATTTAGACACGGACAATAAATGCCTGGCCTTGCCAGTATTGCCCAGGTCCAATGCATTAAAAAAAACCTGGTGCCTGTGACAGTCGATAAATAATCTATCAATGTTTGAAACCTGGGAAAGGTAGCAGGATGTACCTTTGGTGTTGTAATGTTAAAATGGCAGAAACTAATCCCGGTAGCTCAGTGGGTGAATGCTCCACCTCTTGAGCTGCCGCAATATGCAGAGTGAGAATGTCCTCTGGTCTTTGCGAAGTGGGCTGATCTCAGCTGGACTTGACAAGATGGTGGGTGGGGGGCAGGCTACATGTGGTATTATCACTTCTGGGCAAGGGTTTGGAAGATCAGCTCCTGATTATTGCCCTAATGTCTCCTGCTGGAAAGTGTAAAGAGGTGAACATACCAACATATGAATTAGGAGCAGGAGTAGACCACTCGGCCCCTCGAGCCTGCTCTGCCACTCAATAAGATCATGCCTGATCTGATTGTAACTTCAACGCCACATTCCCACCGACTCCAGTTAACCTTTCACCCCCTTGCTTATCAAGAATCTATCTAGCTCTGCCTTAAAAATATTCAAAGACTCTGCTTCCACTGCCTTTTGAGGAAGAGAGTTCCAAAGACTCACAACCCTCTGAGAGAAAAAAATTCTCCTCATCTCTGTCTTCAATGGGCAACCCCTTATTTTTAAACGGTGACCCCTAGTTCTAGATTCTCCCACAAGAGGAAACATCCTCTCCACATCCATCTTGTCAAGTCCCCTCAGGATCAGGGGAGAGACGGGAGCCAGACTCTGGTATAATAAAAGCAAAATATGGCAGACGCTGGAAATCTGAAATAAAAACAGAGAGTGCTGGAAAAACTCAGCAGGTCTGGCAGCATCTGTGGAGAGAGAAACAGAGTTAACGTTTTGAGTCCGTGTGACTCTTCTTTGGAACTGACAGAACTGACAGCTCCAAAAAAAGAGTCATATTGGACTCGAAACGTTAACTCTGTTTCTCTCTCCAGAGATGCTGCCAGACCTGCTGAGTTTTTCCAGCACTTTCTGTTTTTATTTCCGATGCAATGAAGTTCACAGCCGAAGCGTCCAGAATGAGAATAGCCATTCAGGGAAAGTCTAATTTCCTCACCTTTATTCCATCATTCCCACCCATCCCATCCACCCATTCCCATTGATTGCTGAGGTATCACAAGGGACACCAAGGGCAGAATTTACTGTCCCTGTTGACGTTGGGGGGTCATGGTGGGCGTGAGCGGACAATATGGTGGGAGGGCCAAAAATCGGTTTCACGCCGTCGTTTGCGATCACCCGCTCCACCCGTTAATGGCGTCCCACCTTCCTGCTGCTGCACGTCAGGAACATCATTTTAATACATTTGCATCTGATGATTAGCCCCGCTTGCTGGAGTAAGTGGGAGGATGCCCAGGGGAACGTGCAAGGGTGGGGGGTGCCTCTGGAGCCCAGGACTGCCTCCTGGGGAGCGGAATGAGGGTGGGCATGGTCAGAGGGAACGGTGAGAACGAGAGTGAGCCGGTAGGGTGGGAGGGTGAGGGTGCGACGGGAGTGGTAGAAGGGGCAGCGAGGCTGGTTGGTGGGGACTCAGGGCCAGGCACGGACCCTGGGGGTGGGAGGGGAGGGGGGAGTTCGGAGTGTCAATGTGGATGGGGTGGGATTCTCGGGAAGATAGGGAACGCGCACATTCACCTGGACATCCTGGAAAGAAAAGGGATTGGAATGTAGGCTGAGGATTTGGGAAGCCTGTCATTGAAGCTGAAAGATGCCATTACACATTATTCAGTGAAAGCGATTATATTTTCAGATTATAAAGTGACAAAACGTGTTCACCCATGTAACCAGTTGTGATCAGAAGTTCTTAACTTTTCTAGGTGCTGCCCTGACATCCGCGGCAGGGGTGGAGACAACCTGTGCAATGGCTGGTCCTGTTGCCCCTGATGACTTTGGCCTGGGTCCTCTGGAGAGCTGAGGCCTCAAGGGGCCCAGCTTGCTTTGGCTGTCCTCCTATAGACCGGTGACAGAGGACGTATTTGAGGGGGTCACAGGTGAAGGGGGGCTCAGAGGGAGAGGACAGTGGATGACCTAGGGCGGTCCCGCTGCCGCTCCTCCTTCCTTCGGGTGACTGAGGGCCCCGGCCTGACCCCTTGAGGGGAAGGAGCACCTGGAGGGACATCGAGGTGCCTCATTTCCCTCTCACGTCGCCACTGCAGGAACTCACCCATGGCTCCCGCGATGGAGTGCAGGTCCGTGTACATCTTGGCGTTCTGCTGGACCAGATTCTCCATGGTAACTGCCATCCTTCCCATGGAGACCTCCATATGGACACGTGTGGGCACCGCTTCAGCAGACAACAGGCACACGCACTCCTCTAAGTCACGTGCCACTCTGCTGAGGGTTTCCAACAGCTCTGTGTTATGTTCCCCCACCTTCTGCTGACTCTCCAGGATGAGTTGGAAGGCCGAATCCAGAGATTCATCATCTGACTCGGACCTCACAGATGTCTCTTCCCCAGCAGCCCTCCAAGTGCCAGGGAGCTCAGCTGAACCTGCCTCCTCCTGCTGCGGACACCTGTCTGTGCCGTGACCACTAGATTATGAACCTGGGCCTGCTCTAGTTCTAGTTCCTACTGAGGTGTGTGTCTCTGCGCTGGTGGAGGGTGTGGGTAAGCGCTGTGATGGGTCTTCCAGGCTGCTTATTTCCAGCTCTTCAATGAAGGAGGTGTCCTCTTGGCTGGAGGTGAGGACATTGATGGAGCTGAGGGACTGGCTGGCTGAGGCTGAGGGTCGCTTGGCAGAGGTATTAGTGCATGGCAGCAGAGTCAAAAGCAGGAGCGAGAGCACGCGCATTTGTGTTGAGAGAGGGATGACATGGTGCAGGAACCTCACGTGGGCGTTCATCGCCGACCTCACTGTCGCCGCAGGTATGGTCCACGCTCCGCAAAGTGAGTGAGGGGCCTAATGTGGACCACTCCACGCCCCGGTCTGGGACCTCTTCGTGCTGATGTGAGCTAGCTTCTCCTGCATGAAAACAGGGAGAGAGTGAGAGCAGGACGTATGGTGGGTAAAATGTCCTTTTTCCCTTCACGCAAATCTGGGACAATTCCTCCCCAAGACTCTATCTCAGCTGTGAGTCTAGGTGGACTATTTGACTATGGGAGCATCACAGCTAAGAGTCAATGCTGTTTATGCACCAGCTACTGGAATTAGGAACAGCTGAAGCAGCCTTGACCACGATCAGGTAAGTGAGGACAGAATAGAGATCAAACTTAGGCTTTCCCAATACCATGGCACACTATCATACTGGACATGTGCTTTTCCATCAAGGTTTCCACTGAAGTTCTAGAAGGACAGGAAGCAGAATCCATGTGCAAGTGAGGAGGCTTCTCACTTTTTTTCCTTTATTCTTTCATGGGACCTGGGCATCACTGACAAGGCCAGTATTTATTCAGTATTTATTCCCCAATCCTAATTGCCCTTGAACTGAGTGGCTTGTTAGGCCATTTTAGAGATGATTGCTGTGGGTCTGGAATCACATGGTGAATTTGAAAACAATCAACAAGACTAGCTTTTATATTCCAGATTTATTAATTGAATTTAAATTCCACCATTTGCCATGGTGGGACTTGAGCCCGTGTTCTCCAGGTTATTAGCCAGAGTCTCTGCATTACTAGCCCAGAGACATTACCACTATGCCACCATCTCCCTGCTGATTGGAATGGAACTTGATGCCCATTAATTTGTGTCATATGATTGTCAGCATTACACATTGTGTCCTTTATTTGCAGTGTTGAGCTGGGCTGCAGTGGCAGCTCCATTCCAATCAAGCTTTGTAAAATGAAGGATGGATAAACTTCCTCTGGCACACCCTCGGCAATAAATATATCTCTTGTTTGATTCAATTGCCTAGGTTTTAATCAGCAGAGGAGTCATTTGTTATCTTCAACACTCCTTTCAAAGAGGAAGTTATCGCTTAGCTAAGACTTATTGCCTGGAATATTTGACTCCAGACTCCCACCTGACTTTCAGTGTTAATGATTCATCCACGACTGTCATTATTTACGTGAATGCAGAACTTTGGTTTTTCTTGTACATTTTCTGCTTTCTCCCTCGTCTTATCTTGTTTTTCCATGAGTTTCCCAATCCTGAAACTAACTGGCCAGTTCGCACTGTAAGATTTGGCCACTGTTAATTAGTGTCCCCCTTCTGCATACTCATCTTTCAACTTATTTGTTAAAATTAAAGCCCATGGTATTAAAGGGACAGCGGCAGCCTGTATACGCAATTGGTAAAGGGATAGAAAGCAAAGGGTAATGGTAGTGGGAGAGGCAGTGGTATAGTGGTGTTGTTGCACAACTAGTAATTCATGAAGCCTAGGGTAATTTCTTTGGGGGACCTGGGTTCAAATCTCACCACAGCAAATAATGTAATTTAGTGCAGTGTTTATGATACTGGACCAAGAACCCGAAGATCATGTATTTAAATCCCACTATAGCCGGCTGTGATATTGACATCGAACAGTTCTATTCAATGTTCATGATAGCTGCTGGATTATCTTAAAAACCTAACTGGTTTATTAATGTTCTTCAATGTGGGAACCTACCACCTCTACTCAATCTGGCCAATGGCTCAGAGTCCGACATTTAACACTCCCTGAAATGTCTAGAAACAAAAAGCAAAGAGAAGCACCACAAAGCCATGATGATCTGATACCAGGCACCAGTACCACAAGGATTAATTCAAAAAGAATCACTACCCCCTCGGTGAAAACAGGGATGGTTAATAAATGTGACTTTGTTAGCGTCCTTGAAAAATATTTTAAAATGCCACCAACATTAATTCTTCAGCTGTTTTTTAGTTGCATATTTATTGTGTGCAAACTGGAGGACATTAAACGGGGATTCACTTGAGTTCCTATAAATAGACACAGATTGAAACTGTGGTTGTTGGTGTTAGGAGGTCTATATATATATATATATATATATATATATATATTTGGAATGAATAACTGTAAATAAATATAAAAGTGTGTAAAGATTGGCTCCAGTTACTGCCCTTTACCACTTTTTTTTCTGAAATGAAGAGTTTCAATCTCCTGTGAGAAAGTCCCACAGCCTTTCTCTCTTTAGTGACCAATGGCAAATCAAGTATAACTCTTCCATCAGAATTCAGGTGTCCTTTTTTAATGTGGCATTTCTATGCAGTCAGGAATCATCATGCTGCACACAGCATCTATTCACCTGTGACCATATTTGCCTCACAACCTTTGACCCTGTTCCCAATCACTGGTCTTTTCCGACCTGGACTTGTTGTGATAATCATCCAACTCTTGTCCTTTAAAGAACAATAACTGCTGGAATGGATGTTTACTTCCCATAATCATCCCATAGTTGAGCCCTCTTAGTGACTGATTAATTTTATACTTATATGCTCCAGTCCAGTGCTCACAGTTAAATAACTAACAAGCATAACATAACATAACTGGTAAAAGGAATAAATACTCACATTCTGATAGCAAACTTATCACATCAAAGCTTTTCAAAGCACATCACACAATTCAGTACATTAGTTCTGGAGAGGCTGGTATATAGACAAAAAGAGCAGTCATGCAGAAAGGAAGTGAGCAATTAGGTTGTTGGCTAATGGAAGAACATTGCTCAGGGCAATGGGAGAACTCACTTTTCCCCTTAACATCTACCCGCATGATTTAATATTGCATCTGTGAGAGGACAACACTTCCTCAGTACTGCACTGAAGAGATATTCAGCTCAGATGATATATTCACATGTGCTTGAACCTGTGACCGCCCCCCCCGAACCTCGAATTGTAAATATTACCAATTGAGCTGAACTGACAGGTTAAATTTCGATTCACTTTGGAAATAAATAAAGGTAATTAGATTCAAGACATCAACATTTGACTTCAATCATGACCTCACTGCAGCCTCATGAGCTGCAGAGATGAATGAATGTTTGCAGTGATGCTCTTTGCTTTTGGAGAGCTATATCGTCTGTCCTGAGTCTGGCACTGATGGAGAAGAAAGCTGCAAAGAATCTTACAAACCACCCACAGAGAGGAAAAGAAGATAAACAGTGTCATCTAATTAATATATTTCAGGCACACTATTAAGTATGTTTTTAAACCATTGAGAAAGAATTGTATATAAAGTTGCCAGCCAGGCTAGAGCCCAAAGATATGCCAATCATCAGTACTTCTAGGGATGGTTCAAGATCAGAAATTTAATGTCATATTGTTGTGAGCTGTTTTGTACTCAGTACAATCCCTCCATGGCCTTCCCTCTCCCTATATTTGTAATCTCCTCCAGCCTGACAACCCTCAAGCAAACTGCACTCCTCTAATGTTGGCCTCTCTCTCCAGATTGCCAACCCCCCAGGATTGGATTGGGGTGTCCAGGAATTGAAGATCAAGTTCCAGGATTTTATTCATCATTTTCTTTGAACATTTCTCTTTACCAGATATAAAAATATTGAAAAAGGGGTGGAAAGAAAAGGCTGTCTGGCTGACATCCAATTGGATAATGAGTTTAATTTTTGGCTTTCAAATTGGCATAGGAAGACAGTACGTGACAAGGATGGATGTGTTGGCCGACTAATGGCTGGAGCGTGGGGCAAAGTCATGCGATGAAATTTCCAGGAATACCTTTAATCAAAGTTGGCAACCCTAGTCTTGACCATCCCCAATTTTAATTGCTCTGCAATTTCTGTCATAATGGAAAAGTGTATAATAACTGTGATAAGACAAGGAGACAGAATTAGAAATTCAACTTAATATTGATTACAAGCCACTCACCATCCTGTCTTGGAAACATATCACTGTTCCTTCACTGAAGTTGGGTCAAAATCCTGGAACTCCCTCCCTAACAGCACTGTGGGTGTACCTACACCACATGGACTGCAGCGGTTCAAGAAGGTGGCTCATCACCCCATTCTGAAGGGCAATTAGGGACGGGCAATAAAAATGCTGGCCTAGCCAGCGATGGCCACATCTTGTAAAACAATAAAAAAAGGCCCAAAAGTCTATCCGTCTCAGTCATGAATATAGTCAACAATTGAACATCCATTTTAGGGTAGAGAATTCCAATTTCAGTATCTGCTAATGATGAGGGATTTTTCACAGTTGTTTTCCTGTGGAGCTGGGAGCAGGCTGCCCATTTAGCACAGGGTTTGTTCAGCCAATAGCCAGAGAAATCCTTCATCCATCAGCCTGAGTTTAATTTGAGTCTAAATACCACCAAGTCCCAAGTCATCTTCACTCTTAATGGTTGACTGAATACAATTTGTTCATCTGGGAACAGATTGTCCAACTATAAAGGAGAAGATACGGATGAAAGATTAATTGTGTCAGCTAGGAACAGGGTGTTCAATGACTAACTACAAATTAGAAGAGATAGATGAATGGCTTACACTCTTTGCTTGGGTTTGTTGTTACGGCAACAAGGGTCATGTTAATTTTCTCCCTTACCGCCCTGTTTGTGCATCTCACAATCAACTATGGCCTCTGGACCAAACTATTGAAGAAACTTTGTAATGAATGTCCCACCATGGAAAAAAGTAGTCAGGCAGATATATGAAGAAGCTGCTGGCTTAAGACAAAAAGCTGATAGATTGTCTATACACCCCAATAATTTAACATTAATTTAAATAGCTTGGGGGTAACTTCCCGCTGTTGCATTCTACAGGGCAGCATCTGGACCAATCAGAGTCCACTTGCCAACCAGTCAGCACCCTACTCCCACGCAGTACAAACTGTTGTTCCCTTTGAGATTTGACATTCTTGTGATTCTGCCCTGATGAGTTTAAAATGAAAAGATTCAACCACAACGCAACAATAATCAAGTTCTCTACTACCAAACGACTATTAATATAAAGTAAGACTTGCATTTACATACAGCCTTATCACATGTCTCAGATATGTCATAAAACATTTAGTATGCAAAGCATTGGATTGAAGTGTGATTACACTAATTTATACAATTAAACTCTTCTGAACACTTCAAGATCCCACAATCAATGAGATGAATGCCCAATTTGTTGAGGAAGGGATATTAGCCAGGACATTGGGAGAGATCCCTACATGATAACCCATGGGGATCCCTTAAACTTCACCTGAACAATTAGACAGAATCTCAGTTGCCATATCTTTTGAAGGAAGGCATTTTCCAACAAAGCAGTGAGTTTGGTTCCCTAACACTCTGCCTCAAATCAGGGAGCCACTACCTCAGTAGCTTAATGAGTGAATCAGGCATTAAACCAGGTCAAAGAGACCAGCAAGTCCTTGGTCCATATTGCTGTGGTGTTAAGATAAAAGCAAAATACTGCAGATGCTGGAAACCTGAAACAAAAACAGAAAATGTTGGAAAAACTCAGCAGCTCTTGCAGCACCTTTGGAGAGAGAAACACAGTTAACGTTTTGAGTCCGAATGACTCTTCTTCAGAGCTAAAGAGAAGTTAAAATGTGATAGAATTTATACGGTTGTAGGGGGCTGGAGCAGGCAAAGCAGGATAGAAGGCCAGCGATAGATGGGGGCCAAGGAGAGATAAACAAAGATGTCATGGACAAAAGACAATGGGAGTGTTAATGGGAGTGGTGAAGGCTAAGGAAGGAGCTGATGGTGCCATAGAGATAAGAAAACAGAATTTGTTAACAGCAGAACAAAGGTCAGCACTCTGTGAAATGGCGGAGGATGATCCTTTGAATGTGGAGGCTGGTGGGGTGAAAAGTGAGGACAAGGGGGACCCTATCATGGTTCTGGGAGGGAGGGGAGGGGATGACGGCGAAGCATGGGAGATGGGTCAGACACGGTTGAGGGCCCTGTCAACCAAAGTTGGGGGAAACCTCAGTTAAGGAAGAAGGAAGACATGTCAGAAGCGCTGTTTTGGAAAGTGGGATCATCAGAACAGATGCGATGGAGGCGAAGGAACTGAGAGAATGGATTAGAGTCCTTACAGGAAGCGGGGTGTGAGGAGCTCCTATTTCCTTTCTACCTCCTTCCCAAAATTGACAAAAGGACTGACCTGGCTGACCCACTGTGTCAGCCTGTTCCTGCCCCACGGAACTCATTGCTTCCTATCTTGACTCCTTTCCCTTTCCCCTTATCCAGTCTCTTCCTACAATATTCATGATTCCTTTGATGTCCGACAACATATTAACAATTTCCAGTTTCTTGGCCCTAACTTGGCCTCTTCACCATGGAAGTCAAAATCCCTCTACATTCCCATTCCCCACCAGGATGGTCTGAGGGCTCTCTGCTTCTTCCTTGAACAGAGGCCCGAACAATCCCCATCCACCACCACTCTCCTGCGTCTGGCTGAATTTGTTCTCTCATTGAACAACTTCTCCTTTAACTTGTCTCACTTCCTCCAAATAAAAGGTGTGGCTATGGGTACCCGCATGAGCCCCAGTTATGCCTGTCTCTTTATGGGGTATGTGGGACATTCCTTATTCCAGTCCTACTCAGGACCCCCTTCCACAACTCTTTTTTTGGTACTTCAATGATTGTATCGGTGCCGCTTCATGCTCTTGTCTGGACCTGGAAAGATTCATTGATTTTGCTTCCAATTTCCACCCTCTATCACCTTCACATGATCCACCTCCATCACTTCCCTTCCCTTCATTGACCTCCCTGTCTCCATTTCTGGTGATAGACTGTCTAGCAATGTTACACGCCCACTGACTCTCACAGCTACCTCAGCTTTAGCCGTCACAACCCCAGGGCATCACTGCAGGAGTTCCTGAGGGTAGTGTCCTAGGCTCAAATATTTTTAGCTGCTTCATCAATGACCTTCCATCTCTCATAAGGTCAGAAGTGAGGATGTTCGTCGATGCTTGCAAAATGTTCAACACCACTCGCAATACCTCAGCTGCTGAAGTAGTCCGTGCCCATATGCAGTAAAGCACTGGGCAACAGTCAGGCTTGAGCTGATAAACAGCAGTAACAGTTACACCATACAAGTGCCAGGCAATGACCACCTTCAGAAGAGAGTCCTCAAAACCCTGTCTGCCACATACAAGGAACAAGTCAGGAATGTGACAGGATGCTTTCCAATTGCCTCGATGAGCATGGCTTCAACAACAGTCAAGAAACTCAATACTATACAGGACAAAGCATCACCACTTGCTCAGCATTCCATTCACAACCTTAAACATTAACTCTCTCAACCACCGATGCATAGTGACAGCAGCGTGTACCATATACAAGATGCACTGCAGGAACTCCTGAAGGCTCCTTTGACAGCACCTTCCAAACCCACAACCACCACAATTTAGAAGGACAAGGGCGGCAGATGCTTGGGAACACCATCAATTGCAGGTTCCCTTCCAAGCCACTCACCATCCTGACTTGGAACTATATTGTCATTCCTTCGAACTCCTTCCTGGAATTCCTTTCCTAATAGGACTATAGGTGTACCTACACCAGATGGACTGCAACAATTCAAGAAGGCAGCTCACCACCACCTTCTCAAGGGCAATTAGAGATGGGCAACAAATGCTGGCCTAGTCAGCGACACTCACATCTTATGAAAGAATGAAAAACAATACTCGACTGTGATACTCTCAATATTTGATTAGCACCCACTCATGCATAAGGAATGCCGACTGGTGAAACCTAAGTGAAGACTGTTGATACCCGTGAAGTTGCATCTTAAGCAAGGAGCTTAAGGGAAATAGAGTTGTCTTGGAGGCAGTACAATGAATTAGATTGGTTCCTGGGATGAAAGCGTTGCCCTATGATGAGAGGCTGAGAAAATTGGGTTTAGTCTCTGGAGTTTATAAGAATGAGAGGTGATCTCACTGAAACATCAAAAATGTTGAAGGGGACTTGACAGGATAGACACCGAGAGGTTGTTTCCCCTGGCTGGGGAATCTAGGAAACAAGGGAACAGAATACGGATAAGAGGTTGATCATTTAGGGCTAAGATGAGGAGGAATCTGTCTTTGCTGAGAGTTTTGGAATTCTCTACCCCAGAGGGTTATGGATGCTCCACTGTTTAGTAAATTTAGGACTGGGACAGATGGATTTTCGATCTCTCAGGAAATCATGGGATATGGGGAGCGGGCGGAAAGTGGAGTTGAGGCAGAAGACCAGCCATAATTGTATGGAATGACATAGCAGACTCGAGGGCCTGTATGGTCCACTCCTGCTGCTGTATCTTATGTTCTTAAGACCCAACATCTTAAGGATAAGAGAGAAAATTTATAATTAACCTTTCAGGTTATGGTGGCATAGTAGTAATGTCACTGGCCTAGTAATCTAGAGGCCCAGGCCTGTGTTCTGGAGATATGGGTTCAAATCCCACTATAGTAAGCTGGTAGAATTTGACTTCAGTTAATACAATCTAGAACTTAAAAATTTCAGTTGTAGTTACTATGAAACTATTATCAATTTTTGTAAAAATCCACCAGGTCCACTAATGTCCCTTAAGAAAATCTAATGTTCCCTAAGGAAATCTGCCATCCTTACTTGGTCTGGCCTACATTGTGACTCTAGGTCCACAGCAATGTGGTTGACTCCTAACTGCCCTCTGAAATGGCTCCAGACAACTGGGATGGGCAACAAATGCTGGCCTTGACAGTGATGGCCACATTCTGTGAAAGAATAAAGGGAAAAAAAACATCATATAAGGTCTTAATGCCCAAAGTCTCCTCTGCGACTGAGCCATTGTAACATTTCCTGTACTGGATGATGGCTATTCCCAAAGTCAACAATAACCAGAGTAAAAACTTGTGGGTTGCCAATTAATAATCAAACCCATTGTTTCTCTTCTTTTAACTTTGCACAAACTAGCAAACTTTGTCCAGTCCATCAATTACTATTTCCTTTCTTTTAAAACACTCAAACTTTAACTGCCCTGGTGTGGTACTGAGCCACACTGCTCACATGTTTAATTACAGGTCTATTGGTGTGTTGGATGACCATAGCCAAGGTGCTGGTAGGGATTTTGTTATTGGCTTGCATGTTGCTAATTGAGGAAATGGCAAGCCAGCAGTTTTCTCACTGCTCATCATTGTACCATATGGGGCAGGGGAAAAGGAGATAGTGATATAGTGATGGACCCAGGTTAATACTCTGGGGGCATGGGTTCAAATCTCACCACAGCAGCTGGTGGAACTTAAATTCAATTAATAAACCTGGAATAGTCTCAGTAATGGTGGCTGTGATAACTATTATTGTAAAAACCCATCTGTTTCAATAATTTCCTTTTTTGGGAAGAAAATCTGCCACCCTTACCCGGTCTGGCCGACGTGTGACTCCAGACCCACAGAAATGTGGTTGACTCTTAACTGCCCTCTTAAATGGCCTGGCAAGCCATTCAGTTCAAGGGTAATTAGGGAAGGGCCAAAATTGCTGGCCTTGCCAGCGATGCCCACATCCCATGACAAAACAAAGAGAAAAGAATGAAAGGAACATTTATGCAGAAGCCCATTAAGATCTTGATCGCTCAGGTATGATGCTGCAATGATTGAATAGCCTAGGAATATTTACTAGGCTCATTCTGTAAAGTAACCATTTGAGCAAGGGGCCAGAGCACAGCTGACATCCATTATTCTCTATCATTATATGTGGAGGGGCAAACATTAAGAAATCATACATTTTAAACATGATGTTATTTTTCTAAAATAAGAAGTTTATTCTCCGAGATCTTTCTTCATAATTCATTTTTTATACCAAGAGAATATGTTTGTGACCATCCTCTGGCTTGGATCAGCTACATTTGTATTTATTTCTTCAGTATGCTGACTACACATGGAAACAATGCTTTGCTTGTGGTGTTGTTGATAACACGAGCACAGGAGTCAGAATCAGTGGTGGATGTGGCAGGGGCACCCTAGACTAATGATCACGGCTGTACTCACACGGTGGTCACATGCATTGTCTCTTCATTGTGGCTCGTTTGTCAATGGTTGCTCATTAACCTCAGTGGTACAAAGATTTCCATCTCTTCACACTCTGTTGACTTTGAGCCATGTGGCAGTGTGCTTCATGGTGGAGTTCCAGCCCGTGACCCCTTGGGCTAAACTTTCCAGCAGCCAACACCTTTGGTCTCAGACACTGAAACCTTCCCCCTCGTCCCTCCTCCTGTAGGTAGGCAGAAATGGGATGCAGCGAACATGCCCAAATAGGTGCCCATATAAGCATGGCATTGATGCTGGCCATGCCCACCTGCTCCCAGCATCACCCACTCCAACCTTAAGTTTCAGGAGAGAGGGTAATGGCCAATCAGGGGGGGAGGGCGTGGAATCTGACAGTCAGAGAGGCATGAAGCTTCACAAAGATGTGCACTTGGATGGGTAACAAGGGAGCAGAAGGAACATTGTGTAGCTCTGGCCTTTCACTCTAGTGAATAGGAGGACAGGAGTGAAGGCAGGATGATTTGTCACGGCAACCCCTTCTCTTTAATTAAAAAAAAGGTTATTCATCCCACAAGTGGGGGAGATGCGGTTTATTGAGATGTCAGATTGCCTTTGAAATACACGACTGACGTAAATGTATGTGAGGGAACGCCAGGCTGCCTCACTCCTATGTTGGCTTTCGTGAACCATTGGAAGCGGATGGTGGTGGAGGGGAGCACTGGAATCTCCAGGGTGGTGAACGCTTCTCGGAATTTCTCAGCAATCCCTTATCTTGAAGCAGAGGAAAAATAAAGTAAGGCTGGGAAAAGTCACGTCATCAGTCCTGCAGTGGGTTCTGCTCGGGTTTGAGAAATAAATAAACGCCGACAGGTCTCCTGAGCGGCAAAATAGAGGAAGAGAGAGAGAGAGAGAGCGACCCACATAAAACAACCCTCAGTGAGACCTCTTCAAGGCGGACTCTGGATTCAGTGAAACACATTTGAAAAGACATCAGCTCTTTTCTAAGTCATCCGAAGACTGTATGGGAAGGAACTAGGTTTAGGATAAATTCACTGCAGTAGATGAGGAGTGGGGAGATTATAAAACAGATTTTGATTTTTTTGATATAGAAAAAGCATGGCATGAAGACTCTACAGTGAGAAGCCTCCCCGAGACTTCAGGAGACTGAAGAATCAGATATTGTTGGTTCAAATTGGACAAGTGTCAGGAAGAACCCCCCATTCCCTCCTGGGTGCAGACTCTACACAGTTGAACGGGTCAATCCATTGCCTGCCTCCAGGCGGTCATCAGTCAAAGTGCAGCTAACGCCGAGTTACATATGGATTAGAGTGAAGAGCGAACGGCCTGTGGAACATAGACACCCAGGGGAGAAGGTGCTTCGGGCATTAACTCTTAACCTGAGACCCTGGGTTAAAAAAAAAGTCATTGCCTGAACTTAAACATTGTGACTTGTTCTTTTTAAAAGAGTGAATTACTCTTCCTGCGAAGACTAACGCGAAATTCTTGACAGCTCCGCAAAAATGCAAATTCTGGGCGAATAGACTCGTTTCTGGAGGTGAGATCAGCCAAGGAGCAACAGCTAAATACTGCGGGTGCTGGAGATCTGAAATATATATTTTTAAAAACCCAGAAAGTGCTGGAAAAACTCACCCGGTCTGTAGAGAGAGGAGCTGAACTAACGTTTCTCAAGCCTGACATCTTCGTCTATTTGGCTTTAAGAAAGTGAAGATTTTCTTTTTCAAAAAAGCGTTGAGAATCGGGCTTTTTTTGCCTTTCTGAGGTTGAGTTGGGTGCTCAGTGGGACACCTGAGAGGGGAATTTGATTTGGTTGCTGTACCCAGGACATATTGCTACAACCAAAGAGAAAGGAGGCAGGATGGAGCCTGTCATGCTGGAGATCACTGGCCTCTTCCTCTCTGTGAATGGGTTGATTTGTGTTATCCTGACCTGCACATTGCCCCTGTGGAAGGTGCCCGCTTTCCAAGGGGCCAATATCCTGACCGCCCAGCAGACCATGGAGGGGCTGTGGATGGACTGCATGTGGCAGAGCACGGGCGAGCTGGTCTGCAACACCTTCGACTCCATGCTGATCCTGAGCCAGGAGCTCCAATTGGCGCGGGCACTGACCACCACCGCGGGGGTGCTGGGGGCCTTGGGCATCCTGGTGAGCATCGCCGGGGCTAGCTGGACCAAGCTGGTCAGGAGCGTGCCCTGCAAGGGCCGGCTCATCTCGGCCGCCGGCTTCATCTTCACGGTGACGGGGATTCTGCAGCTCGTCCCGGTGGCGTGTTACGCCAGCAACATAATCAGGGATTTCCACAGCGTATCCATTCCCGATGCTGTCAAGAGGGAGCTGGGGCCATCCTTGTACATTGGCATGGCGGCTGGCGTCCTCTTCATTGCTGCCAGCGGGCTTCTGTGGAGCTCCTGTTACAGATCGAGAACACAGACAACTCCAACACATTACGCTCGTGGGCAAGCAGGCTACAGTGAGAGCCATTATGTGTAGAGAAATGGCACAGAAATTGGGGTACCTTCTAACTGAAGAGTATTGGAGATTAACAGTCAACAGTGTGGAAATTGAGGGATCCTCAATTGTAAAACTGTTGTAATCCTATATTGTCCGCTTAGCTTTTCAGTCATATATGTATATATATATATATATATATATAGATAGATAGATAGATAGATATATAAAAGTTTATAATCTGGTTTAAGCTACATAGCAATCAGAATGTCTAATTAAATGCAACTCAGAGATTCAGTACAGCTCACAACTTAGTAAAAAACATATTTAATATAGGCTTCTTAGCAGTAGAGGTTTGAAAGTGCAGGCAGCAGAGTGTCTTTCTGATTTAGCACGCTCAAATAGATTATGTTAAGCAATTTAATTATTAGGCCAAGTCTATCTGCAGAGCACAGGAACTGGGGTAACTCATTCCCAGAACAGGGGCACAGTCTCAAACTAAGAGGCAGGCCATTTAGGATCAAGATGAGGAGGAATTTATTCACTCAGAGGGTGGTGAATCTTTTGGAATTCTCGGTCCCAGAGGGCTGTGGAGATTCGATCATTGAGCATGTTCAAGACTGAGATTGACAGATTTCAAGATATTAAAGGTATCAAGGGATATGGGGACAGTGCAGGAAAATGGCATTGAGGTAGAAGGTCAGCCAAGGTCTGGTTGGATGGCAGAGCAGGGCTGAATGGCCTATTGCTGCTTCAATGTTCCTATGTTCCTCTGTTCCACCATTCAATGGAATCGTGGTTTATTTGTATCCCCACTCCACATGCCACACCTTGATCCTTAACCTTTTATACCTTGCCTAACAATAAAAACAATCTATCAGCCTCAGTGGCTATTCTGCCTGTAGGGTCTCAACCTAGATTGATGGGGGCAACATAGGAGATCCCAGTGTTAGACTGATGGAACTTCAGACCAAGGCTACACTTTGAGTTTGTAAATGAGGAGATGGTGGTGCAGTGGTAATGTCACTAGATTAGTAATCCGAGAGGCCCAAGCTAATGTTCTGGGGACTTGGGTTCAAATCCCACCATAATTCAATTAATAAATCTGGAATATAAAGCTAGTCTCAGTAATGGTGACCATGAAACTATCATCAATTGTTGCGAACACCCATCTGGTTCACTAATGTTCTTTAGGGAAGGAAATCTGCTGTCCTACATGTGACCCCAGGCCCACAGCAATGGGGTTGACTCTTAACTGCTCTCTGAAATGCCAACTCAGTTCAAGGGCAATTAGGGATGGGCAACAAATGCTGACTTTGCCAGTGCCACCCACATCCCATGAAAGAAAAAATAATCTGGTTTTGGCAAAAGTCTGGAGTGAGATTCCCCAAAGAGAACAATCTCACACTTGGCACTAAATAGAGTAAAATAGTTGGAAGTGGTCATTAACAGTGCTATCAAGCAACACTTGCTTAGCAATAACCTGCTCACTGATGCTCAGTTTGGGTTCTGCCAGGGCCACTCAGCTCCTGACCTCATTACAGCCTTGGTCCAAACAAGGGCAAAAGAGCTGAACTCCAGAGGTGAGGTGAGAGTGATTGCCCTTGTCATCAAGGCCGCATTTGACCGAGTGCGACATCAAGGAGCCCTAGCAAAACTGGAGTCAATGGTAATCAGGGGGAAAACTCCACTGGTTGGAGTCATACCTAGCATAAAGGAAGATGGTTGTGGTTGTTGGAGGTCAATCATCTCACTTCCAGCACATCACTGCAGGAGTTCCCCAGGGTAGTGTCCTTGGCCCAAACATCTTCAGTTGCTTCATCAATGACCTACCTTCCATCATAAGGTCAGAAATGGGGATGTTCACTGATGATTGCACAATGTTCAGCACCATTCGTGACTCATCAGATGAAGCAGTCCGTGTCCAAATGCATCCTGGACAATATCCAGGCTTGGGCTGGCATGTAGCATGTAACATTCACACCACACAAGAGCCAAGCAATGACCATCTCCAACAAGAGAGAATCTAACCCTTGATGTTCAATGGCATTGCCATCACTGAATCCCCCACTATCAACATCCTGGGGGTTACCATTGACCAGAAACTGACTAGCCATATAAATACTGTGGCTACAAGACCAGGTGAGAGGCTATGAATCATGTGACGAGTAACTCACCTCCTGATTCCCCAAAGCCTGCCCACCATCTACAAGGCACAAGTCAGGAGTGTGATGGAATACTCCCCACTTGCCTGGATGAGTTTAGCTCCAACAACACTCAAGAAGCTTGACACCATTCAGGACAAATCAGCCCGCTTGATTGGCACCCCATCCACAAACATTCACTCCCTCCACCACCAACGCACAATAGCAGCAGTGTGTACCATCTACAAGATGCACTGCAGCAACTCACCAAGGCTCCTTGGACAGTGTCTTCCAAACCCATGAATGCTATCATCTAGAAGGATGAGAGGAGCAGATAGATGGGAGCACCACCACCTGGAAGTTCCCCTCCAAGTCACTCACCATCCTGACTTGGAAATATATTTGTCGCTGGGTCAAAATCCTGGAACTCCCTCCCTAACAGCACTGTGGGTGTACCTACACCACATGGACTGCAGCGGTTCAAGGAGACAGCTTACCACCACCTCCTCAAGGGCAATTAGGGATGGGCAATAAATGCTGGCCCAGCTAGTGATGCTCAGATCCCATGAATGAATAAAAAAAATCTCCAATGATGCATCAAGCTTGCTTTGCAAAGTCCATGGGGAAGTCTTTTGGATTCCCTTGGATATTATTTTGAGATGCACCTGACATTAACTTAAAGAATTTGAGAGCAGCAACTCTCTCCTCCTACATGCCCACCACCCCCACTCCCCCCACCCCACCCCCACCCCCACCCCATGACCACAACAGTCTCCAAACAGGCAGATTGCCCTCTTTACTCCCTGGGTGTTAAGCAACGGTTGTGGGGAGCCCAGAAAGGAAATCTGACAGGGAGGATTTCGCAAAGGGACAAACAAATGGATTTTTCTTCCATACATTACTGGCTGATAATACTTCAAGCGTCACGGTCCTGTCTGCCATCTTTCCTTTCCGCGTTCCATTCAGCCAGGCAATACTCAATGCCCAGGTGGTATAGATGGACATTTGTCCTAACATTTTTTTGTAAATAGCCGGGAGAGGACTTTATGCATGTGTGTGCATCCAGGGATGTGCAGAGCTCCCTACTGGGCAGAGCAAGCAGGCACCAGCCTGGAGGCATGCCAGGTGAACATTAAGTTTAAATTGCTTGGGTGGCAGATCCTGGACCAGGGACTCCCAGGTTCACAGCCCTGTCCCCGTCACTAATTCTCCATCGCCACAGGACTTGGCAAATGGAGCCTGGGAGAGGCCTGCATGACACTTTGTTCAGCATGTGGACCTTGGGGCACTATCATTGTCCACACAATCTTGAAGGGCTGGCGGCCAGATTTCAGTGACATGTCGAATCACAAAGACCTGGACCGCCTTGCCGCTGCTGCATTCTTCCAGCTCTGCAGCTGGTGAGACGCACAGCCTCCCTTCACCGCTAGCAGAGGAACTGCTACAAAGTTTAACCTGAGGGGTGAAGGCCCAGGTTTTGAGATGATGCAGATTGGATGTGATACTGGAAACTCCTTTCAACAGTCGATACCAGTGACCAATGAACTGTCAGAAAACTTCCCAGTCACAAATCCTTCACTCTTGGCTCCCTGCTCCAAAATGCCTTATTTTGCATCATTTTTCTTTGAATTATTTCCTATCTTATCCCTTTTTTTAAAAAAGGCTCGTTTCCTGCCCTGCTGTGCCACATCTTGCCTGTTCGTCACGCCCAACCCAACCTGGAATCTCTCTGCCCACCCTACCTGGAATGACAACCCCCACCATATCATACCCCCTCTCTCCCTACTTCCACCCACCACCCCCCACCCCGCCCCAGGATATCGAACAAGTGGCGAGCGCCCATAACACACCTGCAGGTTGAGTTCTTTTGACTACTTGTTCCTACAATTCCCACCAGTAGAGGTCAGGGAAGCAGCATTGACCAAGGCAGGCAGCAGACCAATCAGTGTTAGGTGAACAAATTGCAATAACTTTTTTTCTAACTGTAGAACGAGCAATATTAGGTTGACTGCCCTTTATAGATTCCTGCTAATTTCCCTTTCCATTGACTTTCGTACACAGGAGAGATGTAGATTGGGAAGCAGATCCAAGAGCGATCATTTTACATTCTGTCCGAAACTTAAAATTATCTCCAGCCTCCGTGATTAATGCCCAATTAAAAACCTGATTGCCAAAATAATTGGGATACGCGTGTTCCATTGCATGAACTGACCCACTGAAGAGGCCCTGGATAATTTCCCAGGTTGCTTTTATTCTTTTATTCATTCATGGGATGTGGACATCGCTGACTAGGCTGGCATTTATTGCCCATCCCTAATTGCCCTTGAGAAGGTGGTGGTGAGCTGCCTTCTTGAACCGCTTCAGCCCCTGTGGTGTAGATACACCCACAGTGCTGTTAGGGAGGGAGTTCCAGGATTTTGACCCAGCGACAGTGAAGGAACAGTGATATATTTCCCAGTCAGGATGGTGAGTGACTTGGAAGGGAACTTCCAGGTGGTGGTGTTCCCATGTATCTGCTGCCCTTGTCCTTCTAAATGGTAGAGGTCGTGGGTTTGGGAGGCGCTGTCGATGGAACCTTGGTGAGTTCCTGCAATGCATTTTATATTATAACACACACTGAGGTGAAGGACAACCACAGCTTAGGGGCTACATGACTAAAGACACAGCCACCGATGGTGGAGGGGGGAGGAAGTCCGGGATATACAAGAGGTTAGAATCGGAGGAATTCAGATAGCTCAGAGGGCTGCAGGGCCACAGGAGTTCACACAGGTAAGGAGATGCCAGGCCTTGGAAGGATTAGAACATAAGGGTAAGCTCACCACACCTTTCCAAGGGCAATTAGGGATGGGCAATAAATGTTTGCCTAGCCAGAAAAGTCCACATTCCAAGAACCAATAATAAATAATAATTTTGTCATGTTGCTTGGCCCAGGGAAAGTGAGGTGGATGGATTTAAAGTCTGGGACTGTAGTCTTCCTTGTGGAGCTATTGGACTTGTAGCTATTCGTTTTCTGAAGCAACGCTTTTGACCCACACTGAACATGGCGGCACATTGGGAGCTCACTGGGAGCTTCTAGGCAAGTCCTCTACTCTCTACACACAGTGATATCTCATGAAGCTTTCCTCCTGACTGTAATTCAGACCAATGTTAGACATGTCCTTTTCGAAAGGGTACATGGAGAGCAGCTGTTTTCCCCATGTGCAGGGCATTACAGATGTCCTGTTGTGATTCTCCACTTCAGCGCCCCCCTGTCTCCCCATCCCCCCCACCCATACACACCGGAGACACGGCAGGAAATGTCTGGGCTGGAGGCTGTGTTCAAGGGGTACTAATGTAGCAGAACGTCCAGGCTGATGCCTCCATGTTATTCGAGGAGCAGCTGTGTTGGGTTTACCTGGCAGTGAAATTGTAACGTATTCACAAGCCTGGAAGAACTTGAGTGAGAACAGATGACAGGAGTTACACGGATGTGGATGATGAACTATTCCTGTTGGTGATTACTATATACAGATATATATATAGTATATATTACTATATAAATGTCCTGTGGCATGGAACTGAATGATTGGCTCTGCTTTATAAAACATTCCAATTAATTTCTGTATGTGCCACTATTAAAGTGCCTTTTAAAAACGGTATTAAAACGGTATTTTCTCATTTTATTCCTCCTCCTCTCCTGAAGGTGCTCACTTATATATTACTATATAAATGTCCTGTGGCATGGAACTGAATGATTGGCTCTGCTTTATAAAACATTCCAATTAATTTCTGTATGTGCCACTATTAAAGTGCCTTTTAAAACGGTATTAAAACGGTATTTTCTCATTTTATTCCTCCTCCTCTCCTGAAGGTGCTCACTCATGTATACGGATATGGAATGTGACATAACTCATAAATATCTGGTTACTAATGTCCTTTAAATCTGCCGTCCTTACCCGGTCTGGCCTACAGGTGGCTCCAGACCCACAGCTTGCAGTTAGGGATGGGCTATAAATAAGTCCACATCCCAGGAAAGAAGAAAAAAAATACCTTTAGTTATCAAAAAACCTATCAACCTCAGTTTTAAAATTAAGAATTTACCTACCATTATCCATTGTGGAAGAGAGTTCCAAACTTCTGCACCTTTTGCATGTGGAAGTGTTTCCTTACTTCACTTGGAATGATCTGGTTGTAATTTTTAGACCGTGTCCCCCAGTCTTAGGTTCCCCAATCATCGGTAATGTTTCTTTCTGTCAGCCTTATCAGTTCCCCTACTACCTTAAAAACTTTGATCAAATCAGAATCACAGAATCACACAGTGCAGAAGAGGCCCTTCAGCCCATCGAGTCTGCACCGACACGTGAGAAACACCTGACCTACCTACCTAATCCCATTTACCAGCACTTGGCCCATAGCCTTGAATGTTATGATGGTGCCAAGTGCTCATCCAGGTACTTTATAAAGGATGTGAGGCAACCCGCCTCCACCACCCTCTCAGTCCACAATCTTCGAAATTCTAGGGAATAGAACATAGAGATCTGGAAAGGTCTATCCCTCCTTGTCCCATGAATGAGCCAAGTTTACCAGGCAATTATCGAGAGTGCCCTGGAATACCAAGGACCAGTCTGGCTCAGGTACCCTCAAAGATACTTCATTCCAAAAATACTTAGCTCCCACTGTTCCAACATGAAGGATAATCGCACTGAGCAGTGTGAGGTTGAGTCCTTGTTTAGCATTCCAGATATCAGCAGCATCTCAAGAGCAGCAGCGTAAGCAGTGAAGGAGTTTGAGGATGGAATTTGAGAGCAAGGGGCGCTGATGGCCATCGGCATGGATGCCACCAGTGGGGAAGATGCACAACAGAAAGATGGTCCATCCCATTCTGGCATCCTGACCAACCGACTGAGTCGCAGCTAACAATTTACCTGGCTTTAACTCAAACAATGCCAACCAGCACACTGCGTGAACATCTGGGAGATATCTGCATCCCATCCTATCATCTTTGTGGGCTGGGAGGGGGTGAGATTAACACGGCACCAAGGTCAAATGGCAATGAGAAATTGAAACCTACTTGATCATTTCAGTCCAGTTTTTCAATCCAATGTCTTTGGGAGGCAAGCGGTAGATTTTTAGGCCTGAATTTCATGCTTTGTGTGTGCACGAAATCGGCAGGCCCGGAAGCCGATGTAGAATCCGCTCCCAGGTGAGGTCACGTTTCCAACACGATTTTGCGCTGGGTGGCCAATTAAGGCCCGCCCTGGGTGAAACACGTCCTTCCGCTGGTCGGAAGGGCCAGGCGGGGTGGGAGCCTGTTAAGCACCAGGTCCAATAGCAGCCTGGCGGGGGATTGAAAAGCAGCAGAGGCAGATCCCTGAAGGCTGCCAGGGGACACAGAAGGAGCTGTCGAGTTCGAGGAAGAAAAATTTCTTTGGAATAGCAATGGCATCTGAACCTGCTGGGCACGCCAAGCGGGAGGGCAAGCCCAGTGGGCATTCGTTCCCCCCCACTGTGGTTCTTGGATCAGTGCCTGGGTATCCTTGTGGAGGAGGTCAGTGCCAGGTGGGACATCTTCATACCCAGGGATGGCAAGAGGAGGCCACTGCACCTCACCAAGAAGGCATGGGCAGAGGTGGCAGCCCAGGTCAGCAGCCATGATGTTGTGCGGCGCACATGGGTGCAGTGCCGCAAAAGGATCTATGATCTGCTGCACTCAGCAAGGGTGAGTACCGAGTTGGCATGGATCTGCGTGGAGGAGTGTTAACGGCTGCCCCCACTCCGTGGTGCTCGGGGATGTACGAGTCTGGGTGCCAACTGTCACTGACATTGGCACCAGCCAAAGTGGTGAGCTCTGGCTGCTTGGCCTGATTGCCTTGCGGGTTGAGGGCCATGGCTCGAATGTGCCATGCAAGTTTCCCCTCAGCTGGGGTTGGCCAGGCTGCAATGGCGCTGCAGGCAGAGAGTGGACGAGTCAATGCCCCTCTGTCCTTTCCGGAGAAGAGAAGCCGTAACACCATCGAGGGGTCAAGGACAGGCGGAGGCCCCCCCAAGCCTGATAACGAGGTACAGGATGGATGCCCTGGTGATGGAGTGCCGATTCCCAGCTCAGTCCACTGGCCGTGGAGAGGCAGGGGTCTCTGATGCAGGTAAGAGTACAGTGAACAGATGTGAGAGTGTCGGAGTGTGTAAACATTGTTGTGTTGTTTCATCTGTAATGGAAACCTCAAACCTCCAGTCCTCATTGTTCATTGAAAGATGAAGGAACCATAATGCAGATCTCCATTGTCTCACCAGCCTGCCTAGCATGCACAGTGGAGTGTGCGATGATGGATACTGCTGCCATGTTGTATTCCTCCCCTAGAATCGCCACCCAGCAAACGATAGCAGGACCCCGAGGAGCCAGGCCTGACACCAGAGGCCCAGTGCCCGTCAAACGCACCAGCGTCACACCCCCTCTCTGAACCAGGCGCCAGCGCAGATACCGGCACCCCGGCCGTCATTAGATTGTTGGCTACAATGTCAGTGCACAGTGGAGAGGGCACGGCACACTGGCATGAGGAGCTTGTGGAGGCAGAGAGTACCCAGTGTGCTGGCAGTCGGAGGACTGCTGGGGACCAAGACCATGCTGAGTCCGGGGCAGATGACGAGCTTCTGGAGTCGTCCATTAGGCGGCAGATGCTAGATGTCCAGCGGGATGCACGGGAGGATCTGGTGGAGATCCAAGAGAGCCTGCATGCCATGGTCTCCGTCAGGGAGGAGTCCGTGCAGAGCACTGCGTTGACACTCAGCACCGAGCACACTGCTTTCTTCATTGAGAGAGTGGCGTCCCTCATGGAGAGGCAGCTCCAGGAACAGAATCAGGGGTTCCTGGGGTTGCACTTGGACCTGTAAACCCTCACACAGGCACTGACCTCAGGTGGTCACTGCCAGTGTGAGAGATGGATGAGGCATCCAGTATCTCTGTCAGGTCCATCAATGGCAAGCAGGGAGGTCCAGACTGACCTTACCTTGGCGGACGAGCTTCATGTTGTCTCTGCGGGCTCCTCTCAGGACACTCTGGATGGCGGCACCAACTCCTCCGCTCCTCTGCCAGTGACTGTGCCATCTGATGAGGCACAACGACTGAGGAGTGCCCAGCCATGGAACTGGACCCACCCTCAGAGGCAGTGGCCACACAGGGTCTGCCAGCCAGGGGACGGCCGCCAAGGTCACCAGGGCCATCATGACACCCGGGTCAGCAGGCGGCCTCCGATGCCACTGCCAGTGAGGGGAGTGGGGAGGGGGGCGGGGGGGTGGGGGGGGAGGGCACCAAGGGACTTTTCATGGGTGATCTTCTGTTCTGCCATTATTTGTTAAGTTGTTTACCGGTGTGACTGTTATAATGTTATGTTCATTGTCTGCAGAGCATATAAGTTTTGCTTTTGTGTTAATGGCCTGAGTATGCTTCACTTGTTTTACAGGTGCAGGGCACGCCAGTATCTCAGTTGGACGTGAGGGGCTCTAAACTTTATTGCACAGGCACTGAGTGGACTTTGAGTTGAATGGAATGGCTCATTACAAACATTGGGTAAGGCGGCAGTGCCCCTGGCAGTCTAACTGAGGCAGCGTTGGATCAAGGCCTCCCTGGTGTTCCTGCCTCCCTGAAGGATCCAGAGGTCTGCCTCCACACCCTCACCGTGCTCCTCACTGGGCTCCTCTTTTGACTCACCACTGGATTCATCCTCTGTGGCCTGTGGAGCTGCCTCCAGATCCTCTTCCTCCAGTGGGTCCCCCCCTTGCCAGAGACAGATTGTGGTGAGCACAGCATGCAACCACGATCAGTGACACCTATTCTGCGGGGTATTGTAGTGCACCCCCTGAGCGGACCAGGCATCTGAATCTCACCGTCAGAGGACCTATGGTCCTCTCAGTCATCCCCCTTATGGAGGCATGGCTCCTATTATAACGCTGCTCTGCCTCTGTTCTTGGGTGGCGGAGAGGTGTCATGAGCCACCTTTTCAAGGGATAGCCCTTGTCACCCAGCAGCCATCCATCCAGTCGAGCTGGAGCAGTGAACAGTCTTGGCACTTGTGAGTGACAGAGGATGCATGCATCATGGGAGCTCCCAGGATACCTTGCACAGACTTGCAGAACCTGTGCCTTGTGGCCACAAACTATCTGCACGTTCATGGAGTGGGATCCTTTCATGTTGACAAAGGCACCCGGCTCACCCACCGACGCCTTGATGGCCACATGTGTGCAATCGATGGCATCCTGGATGCGGGGGAACCCAGCAATCGCTGTAAAGCCTCTGGCTCGCTCAGCCTGGCTGGCCTCATCCGTCCGGTAATAAGTGTCATGACCCACCTGAACAGAGCATCAGTCACCAGCTTGGCACAACTGTGGGCAGCAGATTGGGGCACTCCAGAGCCCTCACTGAGCCCTGGAAAGAGCCGGAAGCATTGCAGTTGAGGGCCACTGTGACCTTCAGAGCCACTGGCATGGGGTGTCCACCCACACGCTTGGAGGTGATCTCAGGCCCAATCATATGACAAATGGAGATCACAGTCTCCCTGGAGAGGCGGAGTCTCCTTCGGCATTGCACCTCTGGCCTGTTGAGGTAGCTGCATTGCTGCCTGTACACTCTGGCAGCAGGATAGTGGCGTCTTCTGCGCTCCTTCTGCCTTGGACTCCCTGCTAGCCCTGTTCCCCCTGTGCCTGCACCCCCTCTCCCACAGGTTGCTCCCTTGGGCATTGCCTATGGACATCTGGCCTCCTCTCCTTTCTGACCCTTTCTTCCTCCTCAGAGGAGGTGCCACCAGTGAAGAGTACAATCCTCATTGCCAGGGTGACCGAAGGCTGTCTGGTGACAGCAAGGGTCCAAACGGTATAAATCCTCCAGGTATAAATCCGACTCCTGTGCATGCCCGTCTTCACATTGAGGACACCCTCCATCGTGTTGGGTGGCACTACCACTATGCTAAATGGGATAGATTTCGAACAGATCTAGCAACTCAAGCCTGGGCATCCATGAGGTGCTGTGGGCCATCAGCAGCAGAATTGTACTCAACCACAATCTGTAACCTCATGACCCGGCATAAACCCCACTCTACCATTACCACCAAGCCACGGGATCAACTCTGGTTTAATGAAGAGTGCAGGAGGGCATGCCAGGAGCAGCACTAGGCATATCTAAAGAGATGTCAACCTAGTGAAGCTGTAACAAAGGACTACTTGCATGGCAAACGACATAAGCAGCAAGTGATAGACAGAGCTAAGCGATCCCACAACCAACAGATCAGATCTAAGCTCTGCAGTCCTGCCACATCCAGTCGTGAATGGTGGTGGACAATTAAACAACTCACTGGAGGAGGAGGCTCCACAAATATCCCCATCCTCAATGATGGAGGAGCCCAGCACATCAGTGCAAAAGGAAAGCATTTGCTACAATTTTCAGTGTAAAGAACCTATTTTTTTATTTTTCTTGGACTGTGGCCTTAAAATTGGACAAGTCTGCACAATGACTGTACGGTGGTCACTCCTACTGGTACTGTCATGGACAGATGCATCTGCGGCAGGCAGGTTGGTGAGGATGAGGTCAAGTATGTTTTTCCCTCTTGTTGGTTCCCTCACCACCTGCCGCAGACCCAGCCCAGCAGCTAAATCATTTAGGTTCGGCCAGTTCGGGCAGCAGTGGTGTTACCGAGCCACTGTTGGTGATGGACATTGAAGTCCCCCACCCAGAGTACATTCTGCACCCTTGCCACCCTCAGTGCTTCCTCCAAGTGACGATCAACATGGAGGAGCACTGATTCATCAGCTGAGGGAAGGTGGTATGTGGCAACCAGCAGGAGGTTTCCTGGCCCATGTTTGACCTGATGCCATGAGACTTCATGGGGCCCGGAGTTGATGTCGAGGACTCCCAGGACCTGTTATATAACCACAAGTAGCTGCCACAATGAATTTTAACTACAATATAAACCACAAGCACATAACACTCTCTGCTAACACACCTTGTTAGCACCATGTCTGGTTCTTCCACAGTGGGGAAGAAAACTGCAGGAACAGAGAAAGAGGAGCCCCTCCTTCAGATGGTGACCTGTGTGCTTTATCCTGTAACCTTTACTGCTCAATTACAAAGATTTCTCTTCAGGCTTATTTCATGGTTTCTTTTTTCCTACTCAGTGTAATGATTGACAATACACCGACCTACACCTTCAGCAACATCACAACTATTCTCACTGTAACACATCCTGCACCATATCATCAACACCACATGCATTAGGATTAGTCATTATTGGTTAACATATTGGGGCTAGGATTACAAGATTATATTGTCCACTCTTTTGTCTCAAGACAAATCCTTTTCCAGTTCATTTTTATCTGTCGCCGACAGGACATAGAATGGGCTCATGAATTGTTCCTTTAAGAACTGTCTTCTGGTTTGACACTGACCTTCTTTGACAAGGAAGACATTAAGGGCAGTAGACTTTGGTGTTACGGTTGCTCTGGTTACATTCAGTCATCAGACAGAACTGTCATCAGTCATCAGAATAAACTGATACCAGGTCCAAGTGATCACCTGATTCAGTTGGGATGTCTCCACTCATTGCTGCTTTGCACCTTCACCAAAATGTCCATTTCAGACAGAGGTACTCGCACTCCCATTTCCGACTGACAGTGTAACTGATTATTAGGGGGGAATATAGGGGTACATTAAGAACTTATTGAAAGGGAATGGACGACTTAAAATATCCAATGCCTGCAAGTACAGTTAAAGGCCAGGCTGGACAGAGAGGAATCTGAACCTTGCACACCCTCAGAGCCTGTGACCATCAGCAAGGCCAGGCCGAACAGAGAGGAATGCAAATACAATAGGTTGGGTGTCTTAGGAGTCAGACTGGAGCCTTAGGTTGAAAAACAACCAAGATTGGGTCTGTTTATAGCAGATAGGGAAAGAACAGATGGTCCTAGTTGAGATGGGAGGGAAGGTCTCCGCCCGGGGTGAAAGTAGGGACAGATGATGCCTGTACCTTGGTACCTTTGTTACTAGAGAGATGTCTGTTTAATGTAAACCTATATGCTGATGAGATCGGAATCTGGAAACTGTTCTTGTACGTGATCAACAATGTATAAATATGGTGAACACTTGTAGTTTAACAGAGTGCTATCTCAAGCTACATTGGGATGGTTCTCCCCTTGCAATTGCTCGAATAAACAATCGTGACCTGTACCTGAGACTCCTGTGGTCCGTTTGTCAAAGTGACCACATCAATTTGGCACGGTCGGCAGGATACTCAGATCGGATCCTCGGGACGGCTGTGCAAAGTGGGTGAGTATATTTAATTACCACCCGTAGTTAGTGCAGTAAGCCTACCCGAGAACGGTCCCGTCAAGTATCAAAGAATCGGGAGGAGGACTCAGGACAGGAGATAGGAGGTGCCGGGGGTAAGAGGCGGAGCCGTGCAGGCGGGCTAGCGGTTTGAAATATAACCTTGGCCGAAGCCGCGCAGGGAGGCCAGACCCCAGTTAAGAGGAGGCGGAGCCGAGCTGGTGGGTTACGGTTTGAAATATAACCTTAGCCAAAGCCGCGCAGGGAGGCCAGACCCCAGTTAAGAGGAGGCGGAGCCGAGCTGGTGGGTTACGGTTTGAAATATAACCTTAGCCAAAGCCGCGCAGGGAGGCCAGACCCCAGTGCAATAAGTGAAACCGCACATACCGCAAGTAACTAAGTTGTTCGGGCCGCGCGAACATACTGCGCAGAGATAGAGGGGAATAAGAACAGAGTGCCGTCAGGAAAACAGAATAGCGCTATGGAACTCAACTGGGGAAGCGCGGACTCCATTACGAGGTTCATAGCGGAACAGCAGTCAAAACTAATCACTAAAACGCAGAAAGAAGGGTGGAACCCACAGGGAACCTCCGGAGAACAAAAACAGTGGTGGTTAGAGCAGAAAAAGGATAAGGAAAAGAAAGGGGTGATGGTTATTATTATCTTGTACCTGCAGTTGTGCAGACAGATTAATACTAAGTTCCAGTCGATTAGAGAGGGAGAGAGACAAAGTCAGATCCAGGACAGATCAGAGCAGTGGCAGAAACTTGTAGTGATACTGATTAAGAGGGGGAGAGCTCCAAAGGAGAAACCTATGATGGAGTTGGGACAAAACCGCCCTCATATGAACCAACCGCCCCCACTGTGCCCGTTGAATCCCATGGTCCCTATGGCAGTAACTGTTAGGAAAAGTAAAGTCAGGAAAGGCGAATTAAAACCCGAAGGGAGAAAGGGGGCTGAGGAATAGGGGGAGGATGAGGAGATTGAGAGGGTCACGGAGAAAGTTAAGCACGTACCATTCAGCCCGGGGAGAAGCAGGTTTTGCTTAAAGAACTGCTGAGACTTAAAACTCGGCATAACAACCCAGGTTTTTGGACCAAATTGCAGGAAATGCAAGATTTCCATGCAATGCACCCCCTTGATACCCACATACTGGTGAAGGCTAAATGCCCAGGGGATATCTGGGAAAGATTACGCCTGCAGTTTAGAAGTGGAGACTGGGCGAAACCTGGGGACGTCCCAGATCGGGAGAAGGCGATAGCCCTGCACAGGGACTTTGAGGAGGCAGTTAAGGAAACCTTGGGGGAGGGAGAGACGAATTGGGGGCGTAAAATGTCCCGTGCGGGATGACGAAATTTTCCTGAAAATGTGGAAGGATGATTGGGGCCCAAAAGGTCCGCTACTGAATTTTCTGTAACTTAAAAAATGAATTGATCTAAGTTACAAGAGCTGCTTGTGCTGAAGAGCGAGAGAGAGAGGAAGAGAGAAAAGGGGGGTACCCCTAGGGAAGTTAATGAGCACTGACAGGCAGGAGCTGGGGAAATGTGAGCTTTTGTCAGTTTGATTGTCCCTTTAGGTGGAGCCTCCAAGGTCCCTTTATTCCCCCCACTGCTATTTGAAGTTTTGTTTAGAATATGAGAGTTTTAAATCATTAAACAGGGTTAGATGAACCAACCTTTGTACCACCCCCTTGCAGACAAGTATCACCAGTTTCCAAGCTGATTGGGATTGATACATACGAGTTACATTAACTCAGAGTTAGTAATCTAAAATTCTGAGGGGAAAAATTACCTGAAGTTCAAGGGATTCTAGAAAACCAAAAGGCATAAACACACAGTCTAAGTGGTTCCAACGGATAAAAAGGGGTTTATTTTGAACAGATGAATTAAATATGAAAGGAAATCTGCAACCCAACAGCACTTTAATTTGAATTTGGGACAATCATGAGATGTGAAGTGCAGTGAAATTTAACAGGTTACTTTGAATAACGAGGATGTTATCCAAAGGTAAAGAATGTGTCGATAAACATACGGGAATTATAACTTGGATACAAGTCAATACACATAAGAAAGAGGTGGTTTTAATTTTGATAGCATAAATTACATTTCTTACAAAGTTTAAAATTTGAGGTTTGGTTCCTGATAAAGTTCTCAAAAGGGAATTTTCATTTTAAAAGGTTTGACAACAATTGGCACTAATTCAAATGCTGCAAGCTTTTGTATTTGTAAGTCTATTCCCCAAATAAGAAGCTAAGCTCAAGACCTTGACAAAGTTTGGCAGAAATCCAATTTTTGGCAGCGTTAATGAATCTGGGGTAATTCTAAAAGAAACGGGTCAGACACAATTTAGTGAGTTACTTTTGAGACAATAAAGTGTTGTTTGAGAAGAAGATAATGAACATGTCAATGCCTGATTTCTGTTTTTAAAACTGTTATGAGAATATTTTATTTATTTTAAAGTCTCTCCAGGCAACCTGAACAAGATAAGATGGCAGCTGTTGCATGTGTAAAATGTTATGAGGCAAATAGGAGAAAGAGTTAGGCAAAGAGGACACAATATACAAACTGTTTTAAGGGAACTGAATTTGATAATCTGGCCATCAACTGAGACATTGGAAATGCACAGGGGGAGATAAGCAAAGATCTAGAGACAGATCCTCGGTGACACGGAATAGTTAATACGGCCTCAAGAGCAAGGAAACATTATAAACGATCAAGGCAATAGAGAAACTGACCTTAAAAGAATCTTAGGATCATGGTCAGGGGAAAAAAAACTTAGAAGTAAAACTATGTGGAATCTTCAGAAATTGAAATGTAAGGAGAAATAATACTTAACAACAATTTACCACAAGGTGGATATAGGTAAAGGGAAAGCTGGAAAAAGGCTAAATAGATGTATTACTAATTGTATCAATGTGCCTGCGAGCTACAAAAAGTAAGACCACAGGATTAACACTATGATGACAGACAGTTAAGCAGATCCCAGAGAGAACCGTCACTGGAAGTGAAGATACTGAGCTATTGAAAGATAGGATAAGAAGGTGCACTGTAGAGTCGTGGAGGCAGTTTAAGGAATTGAGGTCCAACGTGGGACAGCAGCAGGAGACAGTAGACTGGAAAGAGTGGAGGGGGCCTATCCAGATGGATTCAGTTCGGGGAACTCATTTCACAGGAAAAGTCATTAAAGAAATGTATAAGTTTAAATTTAAACAGAAATTCCACATTCCCTACCAGCCACAGAGCTCGGGGATGGTGGAAAGGATGAACTGAACTTAAAAAAAATCAATCACAAAAGCAATTCAAGAGACAGGGAAAAGCCTAATATTCTAACGCGCCTTAGGGCTACCCCAAGCAGGACCGCCTGGTTCACCCCATTTGAAATAATGACAAGGAGAGCAATGCAGTTACCCGAGGGAATCATAGTAGGAGTGGGAGATGTAGGACCACTAAAAGGAAGGAAGTCAGAGACCGACAGGTGATTAAGGATATGGAAACAGGCAAATCCAAAGAGCAACAATGGACCCCAAGTGGGGAATAAGGTGATGGTCAAGGTGAGCCCGGAGTGAACAGGCATGGACCATACGAGGTAATTATGACAGGAGATACATGTGCACTTGTAGATATGAGAACGGGAAGTAAATGGAGGCATTACACACAGTTAAAGATACATGACAATTGACCAAGCGGTAACCCGGAGAACGGGAGCCGATGTTAATGTCTCCACAGATCTACGATCCTGGTCGTGGAAGTATCCATACTGGCAACAAGGTCGGGGATCATCACTACTCATCCCGCATCGCAGGAGGAACTTTGGTACAGCACAGACAGTGCCGAATGTGACACGCAACGGGGAATGATAAATGTAACAGTAGGAGAACAAGTGCTTTCGAATTGTATTAAGGGTTTGCTTCAGATCGCGCATGGGAGGTCCGCCAATACCCAGCCACCTTCTACCTCTACTTCCACAGTCCGAGTAGAGATAATTGAAGCCCCTCAAACCACACCGACTGACTCACCTTGTCCGACTATGCATCCAGGACCAACGAATGGTTTGGTACTGGTTAATCAGAAGTTTTGTATGATAATTTACACCATGAGCTGGTACCTGTAGTCTTGAACATACCCGGAATTGCCCCACCCCAGTGGAGCTCAACCCATATTCGAGCACCATATACGGCTCTAATGGGTCAGTTGATGATTGAAGCATCTCAGTTCAACGGCGAGATGCGATCAGGCTTGGGAGGGAACCGCGTTAAGCGCAGCCTGATAAATGATGCTGCTATAATATTCAATATAGGGACATCAGTGGTTAATTCAGAACCTGGCAACTGTTGACCAGAAGGTCCAGACCTTGAGCTTTAAGCTTAGGGAGATTTTAGAGCGGGGACAGGGAATTCATAACACCCAATTAAACACAGACCAGGACATGATACGGTTAATCCAAAGCCTGGCTACCGTGCTCGAAAGTCATGTGGGGATTATCAACAAACTGATTGAAATAGGAAAAATATTTCAGATGAAGCGAGCAGAAATGATGTTTGCAGCACCTATGGATCTTGGGCACTGGAACAAGCCCGAGAGAATTTAAGACAGGTTAATGAAGGGGTAGTTCCTTTATGGGTAACTAATGAGCATTTATTTAATCTTTCATGACACAAGGATCATGACTTGACCAGTTGCCAGCTCAGAGGTTTAACGCATATATAGAATTAATGTTGAATATATAGTGAATAGCAATATGCTAATAGGCATTCTATTAGTAATACCTGTCATACCTATGTCAACACCCGGCAGGACGTTTTATAGAGTAGAAAATATTGAGGTGATATGGGGGGATTATTATATTAAGTACCACGATATTCCACCATACGCAGTAGAGATAGAAGAAAATATAGTTAG
This sequence comes from Cetorhinus maximus, assembly GCF_964194155.1. Taxonomy (NCBI): domain Eukaryota; kingdom Metazoa; phylum Chordata; class Chondrichthyes; order Lamniformes; family Cetorhinidae; genus Cetorhinus; species Cetorhinus maximus. The sequence continues at coordinate 3,379,379 of NC_135899.1, forward strand.
CACCACACTAGAAGGGTGTAGTATAGAGGCCACCGTAGTAGTATGTGCACATCCAATATATGAGACGGAGGAAGTGAAGTGTAGATTTAAAGCAGCAGCAAACTGTACAATGGAAACCATATGGGCTGCAAAAGAACAGACCCATGTTGCATATACGGGGAATGGGAGATATTGTATCACCATGTGGCAGGAAAGAATCCAGTATGGGAGCAACTGGTTATTCCCCATCCGTAATCATTCAGTGTGCCTACACCCACAGGTGCCAGCAACGGTGGGGAAGGTGGAACTGGCTGAAATATACAATAGGGGAATGACTACTATTCAGGTCGTGAAAAACCTTAAAGATAACCTGAAACAGTATCTGAACCAGTTCTCCTACGAAATTCCATTATTACCAGAGCACCGAACCGCAATTCGGAGACAGACTCAGCAGGTATACAGAACTTACTATACACTGCAGCAACAGGTTAGAGCCTTAACGAAGGATATAGAACAAATAGATTCCTCCACATGGTGGGAGGACCTGTGGAATTGGGGCTCGAACGTACAGATACACCCCTGGATTTGGATTATCTCCCATGCTCTAGTTATACTTCAGCTGATATTGATTATGTATCTAACATACTTGATTCATCGCACCCGGGAGTCACAAAAAAATGTGGCTCTGGGGGAGTTTTAACAGGTGAAGAAGGAATTTGGCAAGTCAGAGGTTTAAAGTAAAGGACCAGATGATACAGATGGTCTGACCAGTATTTTTTATGTACCAAAGCTGGATACCTGGCCAGTATCAATGGGTGGCGGTGCGTAAAGGGACAGACAGTACCACTGTAATTGGCTACCTTGGGCTAGGCCCAGGGCCAAAAGGGGGGACTGTTAGGGGGGAATATTGGGATACATTAAGAACTTATTGAAAGGGAATGGACGACTTAAAATATCCAGTGCCTGCAAGTATAGTTAAAGACCAGACTGGACAGAGAGGAATCTGAACCATGCACGCTCTCAGAGCCTGTGACCATCAGCAAGGCCAGGCCGAACAGAGAGGAATGCAAATACGATAGGTTGGGTGTCTTAGGAGTCAGCCTTAGGTTGAAAAACAACCAAGATTTGGTCTATTTATAGCAGATAGGGAAAGAACAGATGGTCCTAGTTGAGATGGGAGGGAAGGTCTCTGCCCGGGGTGAAAGTAGGGACAGATGATGCCTGTACCTTGGTACCTTTGTTACTAGAGAGATGTCTGTTTAATGTAAACCTATATGTTGACGAGATCGGAATCTGGAAACTGTTCTTGTACGTGATCAATAATGTATAAATATGATGAACACTTTGTAGTTTAGCAGAGTGCTATCTCAAGCTGCATTGGGATGGTTCTCCCCTTGCAATTGCTCGAATAAACGATCGTGACCTGTACCTGAGACTCCTGTGGTTCGTTTGTCAAAGTGACCACAACACTGATCCTTGGATTTGATCGCTCAGCGTAAGTGATCCCTGGATTTGGTCTCTGATTGGTTCAGGTGGTGTGTGATCACTTTCTGATTGGTTTCTTAAGGGAGATGGTCATCTACTGAGGCATGTGGAGCTTCTCGATGTCAAATGAGGATACAAGCACAAACCAGTCACGTGATGCTAGTGTCCTACATAGATTACAATTAAGGAGAATAAATATTGGGTTAATCGATTAATGCACACATTACTAAACCACAAAAGCAGCCTGAACAGGTCCCTTCCCTGCAATGGATTAGATATCACAATATTCAGGATGTTAAACCATGACAGCATTCAGGAGTTTCCAATGCACTGAATGTTACATCATTCAGTGGTGTTCAGAAAGCTTCAGTAAGTCAAACTGGTGGCCCTTATGGAGAAATGTAGACCAATATCTTATTATTTGTGATTTTAAAGTTTCATTTCCCAAACTCTGGCTCCGAGGTGTCTCTCCAAAAGCTCCTGTCTAACATTCCAGACAGGAGTTTCACTCCTCTACCCAACACTGGGCAGAAGCTGTGTCCACACTCCAATAAAACTGCATCAGGAAGAAATCAAGACAAATTGAACAAATTGAATCCCCTGTCAGCTCGCGACCTGCTGTCTGGAAGCCGTGTGCACACTCACCACTCCCAGATTCAAATGGCTTTAGTTTCGAGTTTCCTGTATTGCTGAAAGCCACTAGGGCAGTGACTTCCTGATTGTTGTAGGGTCTGAGTTACAGTTTGGTAGGTCTGAAGAAGCTTTAATAGTTATATGTAGGTTAACTGTAAGCCCTTACTGACTCTTAGAACTATTTGCGAATATACACTAAAGGGTATAAGCTCGGAGCTGTCTCCATGCTTGCTGGTACGCATGGCTCTGTCCAACACGAGATTGATTCTAGGTCATGTGCTCTCTTACATCACTGCGTTGGCAGTACTGTACTCAGTTCCACATTAACCCTACATGCACCAGGCTCTAATACCACACTGATGAGGTTTACTGCAGCACTCAAGGAATTATTAATATAAACTTGGTTCTGTCAGCTTTTACAGAAGGGTTAGAGGACACGCAGTGTAGAATTGGAGTTCATTACATGTCTGCCTTATCAGGAAACGTTAGATGCTTTGCACTATGTAAACAGGGGGAGTGGGGGTGGGGGGTGGGGGGGAGGCGGAGGGGGAGGGGCTAACGCCTGCTTGACTTCCCCTTTGCAAAGCTGCCTTCAACACAGCCGGGAAAGGGCCAACTCAGTCCAGGAAACCCTGTTTCACAAGCTGCCTATAACCAAAGGCCTTAAAAATAGATATCAAAATGTGCAGCCTTGGAAATGCAGTCAATTTCACTGCAGTTTCAGGACTAGCACCTTGGCTCCTCCTGATTGTGAAATCCTTTCCCGATCACTGGCAACGGCTGACCGGAAGATCAGTGCAGGTAAAGTTCACACTGCTAACATTTTAATCACCAGGAGAGCCGAGGCCATGTAATTGCTGTTCATAATCCAGATTTACATCGGTTTCTAACAGAGAGAGGGAGAGAAAGTCACTTTCTGCAGCAAACAAAAGAGCAAAATTAAACCAACAGCCAAAAAAATGCACATTGGCCAAGCAGGAGAAGGTTTAGAAGCAGGGGGGCAGGGCCTGTATTTCCATGGGCCATTTCAAATCATCACTGCAAGATTTTGTCCATCAGGAATCGATGAACAGCCTGACTCCTCTTTTATCGGATTAAGGGAGCCTAATTATGTGGCCCAATCTTCTTTTTGAGTTCTTTGCCCGACAGCGGGTCTGACCCATAGTGCCGCAACCTCCACCAGGGGCGGGACAAGGGGGAAGGTCCCGAGTCCACCCCAGCTGGAACGGGGGTCGAATCCTACGCGATTGGCACCAATCTGATCCACACCGGTCTTCCAGCCAACCTGCCCCCTACCCCCACCCCACTCACAAAGGAGATGGGGACTTGATAGGGGAGATACTGGGAGGCTGTTTCCACTTTTGGAAGAGACTAGAACTAGGGGTCACAATTTAAGAATAAAAAGTCTATCGTTTAAGGCGGAGAAGAGGAGAGACCTTTTCTCTCAAATGGTCACTAGTGTGTGGAATTCTCTTCCCCAGACGCTGGGTCATTGAACTTATTCACGGCTGAGTTAGACAGATATTTCGGAGACAAGGGAGTCAAGGGTTATGGGGGGGCAGACAGCAAAGAGGATTTGAAGCACAACCCGATCAGCCATTATCTTACTGAACAGCAGAGCAGGCTTGAAGGGCTGAATAGCCAGCTCCTGCTCTTAAGTCCTGTGAGTCCGAGTTGCTATGGCAACATACACTTTTAAATGCATATGGATAGTGATGGTACAAGCTCCAATTTCTTTCCATCACATGTCCGATCAGGAATCTCTCCTACTCTTACCACTTGCTATTGCTGTATGTTGGAAGGAGTTTTACAAGTTGATAATCAGCCTGTCTGGCCGAGTTATGAATACATCTTCCTTGGCCATCAAGCCCATTGAACACAGGTGACCTGTGAAAGAATGTCGACATCAGTAAAAACCTTTTTTTTTTGCAGTGAGAGGTTAGGAACTGGAATACTCTGCCTGAGAGTGTGGTGGTGTTAATCGAGGCTTTCAAAAGGGAACTTGATCATTATCTGAAGAGAAAAAAATTGCAGAGCCACATGGAATAGGTGGGACTAGGTGAGTTGCTCTTTCAGAGAGCCAGCACAAACATGATAGGCTGAAAGGTCTTCTGTGCAGTAGCCATTCTATGATGAGGAAGGATGGGGGAGGCTGAGGTGAAGGATAAAGGCTGACACTGGCTGGTTGGGCCTAAAGGCCTCTTTCTGTGCCGAATATTCAATGTAATTCATTGAGTGAACTCTGACCTACAATTTCACTTGTGAAATGCAGCCACTTTCAGGACAGACACGGTTGTTAACCCACCAGGAAAAACTCAGCAGGTCTGGCAGCATCAGCAGAGAGGAACACAGTTAACGTTTCGAGTCCAAATGACCCTTCAACAGAACTAAGTAAAAATAGAAGAGAGGTGAAATATAAGCTGGTTTCAGGGTCGGGGGGGGGGGGTTGGGACAAGTAGAGCTGGATAGAGGGCCAGTGATAGGTGGAGATACCCAAAAGATGTCACAGACAAAAGAACAAAGAGGTATTGAAGGTGGTGATATTATCTAAGAAATGTGCTAATTAAGGGTAGAAAGCAGGACAAGCAAGGTACGATATAATTTATATAGATTTTTCTTTTCTTATTATGTTTCTGCTCTCACTTTCCCAAGCCCAGGAATCTGTCGAAGAATAACTACAGCAAATGCAGGTTACTTCAGGAAAGAGTACAATTTATTAAGCGCTGAACCGTACAATGGCCATTGGGAGAGATCATCTAGATCTGCTTGAAGTTACAGTGTTCAACAAACAGTATTTATACAGTACAATTACGCGACTCCAGCATATTTACACAGTGATCTTATTAACTTGAGTGATCTTATTAACTTGCCCTTCTTTATTCTCTTGTAATTATATCTATGTTACTATGTTAGCTAATTGATTTTGCTTACCTGTACAGTTTCTTGATCATCCCTTATCTCTTCTAACATTCATTCCATGAAACACATCTTCTCCGCCGATGCTGCCAGACCTGTTGAGTCTTTCCAGGTAATTCTGTTTTTGTTTTGGATTTCTAGCACCCGCAGTAGTTTTTTGTTTTTAACATCTGTTTGTGTTTATTGTGTCATGCATCCTTTTTATCTACTCTTTGCCTAACCTTTGATCTCAGGTCATTTCACGTGCCCAGGCTTCTTGTTCCTATTTTTCTGTTCTTGCTTCCCTTTATAATTTAACCCTTTAGATGATTTTTCTTCCTCAAATCCCCAGATTTTGGGGGAACAGCAAATAGGATTTTAGGACTGGACTCATTGTCACAACCACACTGACCCATTTTCACAGCCTCTCTCTCAATTCCTCTCTCCTCCACAAACACCTATTTGTGTCGGTCACCAGCCCCAAAACGCTATCTCTCTTTTGTTAGAAAGCGAATATTGCCTTCCCCTTTCACATCTGACTTCCTCATTTTAATTTGGCACTCAACTGCTTCATCGCAGTAAACAGTGTGCTGGGGACAAAATCCCCCTTATAATCTGCAAAGGTTTAATCCAATGATTTTGAGAACCCTTGTTTGTTTCTGTAAAAGAAGCTCTGGCTCCTGAACCTTTTCAAATAACCTTAATTGCTGAAACAAAAACAGAATTACCTGGAAAAACTCAGCAGGTCAGGCAGCATCGGTGGAGAAGAAATCAGTTAACGTTTCGAGTCTTCATGACCCTTCGGCAGAACTGAAGCATAGTTAGGAGAAAGGAGAAATATAAGCTGGTTTAAGGTGGGGGGGCGGGGGGAGAGAGAAGTTGAGGGTGTGGTGATTGTGGAGATAAGCAAGCAGTGATAGGAGCAGATAATCAAAAGATGTCACAGACAAAAGGATCAAAGAGGTGTTGAAGGTGGTGATATTGTCCAAGAAAAGTGCTAATTAAGAATGGAAGACAGGACACTCAAGGTACAGCTCTAGTGGGGGTGGGGTGGAAAGACTAACAAAGTTTTAGTTTTAGATTTAAAAATAATGGAAATAGGTGGGAAAAGAAGAATCTATATAAATTATTGAAAACAAAGGGAGGGGGGAGAAACGGGGTGGGGATGGGGGGAGGGGGAGTTTAAGATCTAAAGTTGTTGAATTCAATATTCAGCCCGGAAGACTGTAAAGTGCCTAGTCGGAAGATGAGGTGCTGTTCCTCCAGTTTGCGTTGGGCTTCACTGGAACAATGCAGCAAGCCAAGGACAGACATGTGGGCAAGAGAACAGGGTGGAGTGTTAAAATGGCAAGCGACAGGGAGGTTTGGGTCTTTCTTGCGGACAGACCGCAGTGTTCTGCAAAGCGGTCGCCCAGTTTGCGTTTGGTCTCTCCAATGTAGAGGAGACCGCATTGGGAGCAACGAATGCAGTAGACGATGTTAGGGGAAATGCAAGTGAAATGCTGCTTCATTTGAAAGGAGTGTTTGGGCCCTTGGACGGTGAGGAGAGAGGAAGTGAAGGGGCAGGTGTTGCATCTTCTGCGTGGGCGTGGGGAGGTGCCATAGGTGGGGGTTGAGGAGTAGGGGGTGATGGAGGAGTGGATCAGGGTGTCCCGGAGGGAACGATCCCTACGGAATGCCGCCAGGGGGGGTGAAGGGAAGATGTGTTTGGTGGTGGCATCATGCTGGAGTTGGCGGAAATGGCGGAGGATGATCCTTTGAATGCGGAGGCTGATGGGGTGATAAGTGAGGACAAGGGGGACCCTATCATGTTTCTGGGAAGGAGGAGAAGGCGTGAGGGAGGATGCGCGGGATATGGGCTGGACACGGTTGAGGGCCCTGTCAACGACCGTGGGTGGAAAACCTTGGTTAAGGAAGAAGGAGGACCTTAATTGCTGTATTTCAGGTTGAACTGGGTGTGATGGCTCCACCATTGGTAAATGTTGACTCAGCCACAGAGCTTCACTCTACAATGACCAGAAAATCCAATTGTTTGCACAATTGATTATAATCTTCCACCCAGTTACTGAAGAAGGTTGTGAAATATGCCTGTGAGTGTTTGAGCCAAATTTTAAATATTTGTGTTGGTAACCTATGAATATTTTTCTGGCTGTTTGTATTTATACACCAGCTGCTTGCTCACAGCTGGGGCAGGATTTTATGTCTCACGGGCAGGCGCCCGCCTGACCTGATCGGGCATAAAATAGCGCGTGATGACGTCGGGCAAGCGTCCTGACGCCATCGCGCACTTGCACGATAGTTTGGTCAGTGGGCGGGTGCGAGAGTTGGCAGCACGCCCACCGACGATTAAGAGGCCTATTAAGGCCCTTAATCAAGTAACTGAAAGCAATTTTTCGCTGCCCATCCAACTTTACGTTGGACGGGCGAGCGAATTGGCCAGGGTGCCTTTGGATTTTTCATGAAGCCTCATCCATGGACGGGATGAGATTTCCAACAGTAATTTAAAAAGTTTTTTCTTATACGTAATTTTTATTATGTTTCTGCTATCGTTACTGAGTTCAATGTCGGGGCATGTTTTTCACATTTTTAAATGGCAGCTCCTTGCTTTCGGGGGGTTGGGGGGGGTGGGTTTCAGTGCGTGCCCCCCACCCCATCCATGCGCAGACTTTTGTGCTCGCAATCCTCCTGCACCCCAACCCAGGCAGCGCTGGGCTCCTCAGCGCGCCTTTCACGCTGGTTGGCTGTTAATTGTCCAGCCAGTGTGAAATTGCGGTCGGTGCCCGACTGCAGGTGGCAGATCGCTTCGCGGCCGCTCCCAGGCCTGCCCACCACGCCCACCTGATAATCAGTAAATCCTGAACAAAAACAGAATTACCTGGAAAAACTCAGCAGGTCTGGCAGCATCGGTGGAGAAGAAATCAGTTAACGTTTCGAGTCTTCATGACCCTGAGCCTGGTTACCTTATACAAGGATGTTGTGCTTCAGCGCTGGGAAAGCACATCAGGAAACTCTTAACTGATCACCAATAATGTTTTAATGGTCAGAAAGTCAAGTGTCAGGGATGTGGAAAATCCCAATACCCACTTCCTGTGTGTGTGTGTGTGTGACAAAAATCCTGAAGTAAAATTGTTGCTTCACATTGCGTGAAGATTTTTCCTCGTCTTGCTACATATCCCATTAACCTGTGGGACATGCAGGAGTGACATCCATTGGAGGTGGGGACTGCTGCTGTCTGCTTCCTTACACAAGTGGCCACTCTTTTTTTACAAGTGTAGACGGTGAGGATCAAACTTTTGAGGCCATCTCCCTTCCCCCTGAGTCTACCACAATCACCCAAATGATTGCCTGCAGGACTCTGACCCACCAGAGAGGTGAGAACAAAGGAACAGGAGGAGGCCATTTAGCCTCTCAATCTGTTCAGCCATTCAGTGAGATCACGTGAGGGACGGGTGGGGTGAGATGCAGTCAGACCTGCCAACCCCAGTAAGCCAAGGGTGGGGGAGTGTGGTGGGGCTGGGACAGCGGTGAGGCAAGCTGGTTAAAAGACTTTGGCCCAGTTGTTATAGAAACTGTCAGGCACACTAACCCTCAGCACTCACACTCCCTCACCCCACCAGCATACGCCACATGGTGCCTCATACCCTCCATGCCAAGCCAATGTCAACTAATGCCCTCCACCCATCTTCCATGATCTCACATACCCTTCATGCCATCTCCATAGCCACTCACCCAGTATCCACCATTGGCAGACCTCAGGAGCCATGTGGAGATTAGACAGGCTTCTAAAAATCTAGTGTAGCTCTCATTATACACATTTGATACTGACTCATTGACATTCATTCCCTCCACCACTGATGCACAGTGGCAGCAGCGTGTGCCATCTGTAAGGTGTACTGCAGGAACTCACCAAGGCTAATGAGACAACACCTTCTAAACCTGAAGCCTCTACCACTTACAAGGACAAGGGCAGCAGACACATGGGGACATCACCACCTGCAAACTCCCCTCCAAGCCACTCACCATCCTGGCTTCGAACTATATCACCATTCCTTCACTGTCGCTGGGTCAAAATCCTGCAATTCCTTCCCTAACAGCACTGTGGATGTACCTACACCACAGGGACTGCAGCGGTTCAAGAAGGCAGTTCACCACCACCTTCTCAAGGGTAACTAGGGATGGATGACAAATGCTGGCCCAGCCAGCGCCACCCACATCCCATGAAAGAATAAAAGAAATCAGCCCTTATAAGTTTAAATTCAATGAAGTAGATACCTAGGATGTTTAATCTCTCCTCATGGTTTAACCTTCAGAGTTCATGTATTATTTTAGTAGACCTACTCTGGACTGGTCAATATAGGTGTGGAGCCCACATCTGCTCACAGTAACTCTGGATGTGGGCCAGCCAGGACTATTACAACTGAAGTATGACTTCTACCTTCTTTTAATCTAATTCTCTAGATATAAATCATTCCATTATTCTTTTTGATTGTTTCCTGTACATGGTCTTGTTGTCCGCTATTTCGGCGAGCTTTTTGAAAGTACTCTGTTCTATCCATTTTGATCCAAAGTGTATGACCTCACATTTGCCCATGTCACAATCCACTTGCCACAGTTTGGCTCATTCGGTTCATTTATCAATAGCTTTGTTATTTTAAGCTTCCAGCAGCACTGCTTACGATGCTGCCTATCTTTGGATATATGGCTCTCTCTATGCCTTCAGGTCATACAGTGAACAGTTGAGGCCCCAGGACAGATCTTTAAAGAAGATGACTAGACACAACCTGCCAGTTATAATAGCTGCCCATCACCCTGATTCACTGTCTCCTTCACTCATCCAATTTCCCAACCAGGTTAATAATTTGACTTCAATTCCTTGAGATTCATGTTTTAGGAGGGACTTTATCAAATGCCGACTGGAAGTCAACATAAATACCATTCTTCAATCCACTGCTTTAGTCACCTCTTCAAAAAAATTTAATTAGGTTCATCAGGCAGGAAGTACTCCTTATAAATCCATGCTGACTCACTCTGATCATTGGTTACAATGATGTTTCAGTCACTCTATTCTTAATAATAGACTAGAAACTCACTGGGTGGAATTTTCTGCGCCCGCTGGCAGCGGGCGTGATAGGTGGCACGTGTGGACAATATGGTGTGATATGGTTCATGACGGCGGGAAGGCAGGTCGTGATCATCCGCTCAACCTGCCGATAGCGGGCCGCATTTCCCGCCAACGCTCGGTGGGGAGCTCATTGTAATACATCGGCATCTCATTAAAGGGCCATCCCGCCAGGGTCTTAGACCCCACTGGATCGCCCGTCCACGTCATCGGGAAAGCACGCCGCCGTGTTTCACAACAGCACCCAGGCGACGTGCACTTGGCGGCCTTCACTTTGCGGGAACTGAGGGGAGTGAGCAGCAGAGTTCTCCACAGCTCACCAGGGTCACCTGTTGCTCTGCAGGCCTCAGGGGAGCTGGGGGGGGCCCAGGGTGATGTGCCACCCAGGCCCACAGGCGACTGCTGCCCTGGCACTGCATTCCATACACAAGCAATCGAGGTGGGAGACAGGGTAGGCGAGGGAAGTGGCCATGCAGTACGGACACCTGTATAAACTGAGCATCCCTCTGCAACTGAGACAGTTCAGGCACAGACACAGTGATATGATTGGGGTCGGGCTCCTAGCCTGCCCACCCACGCAAGCAATGTGGAGGCAGTGTGAGACTGGACCATCACTGTGGTCTGAAGCTGCACAGAGCACAGGGAAGAGGCCCTGGACTGAGACACCTGCCTTTTATCTTGTGCAGAAAGGTTTCACATCTGAGTGACAAGAAAACTGCTCATCGGAACAAGCAGCCACAGGCAGGGAGACATTCTTAGGAGTTTATTGACAATAGTGAACAGGTACAATGATCAACACATGCCCAAGCTCTGCAACTACTTTTCCTTAACTGCCCTAACCCTGTCTTGGGGCTCCCCGGACATCCACAGCAGAGGTGGAGGCAGCCTGCTGACTGTGAGTGTCCTCTGGAGGGCAAAGACTTGGAGGGCCCCGGCCTGCTTTCGGAGGTCCTGCTGTGAGGCAGTGGCACCCTCCCCGGTCTATGAAGTTGGATCTGCGGAGGTCACATTTGGATGGGTCGGACACTCCCGGAGTCACCTGGGTGGATGGCCCCGGAGCGTGCACCTGCTGATGCTGCTCCCTATGGGTGTCCGAGGGCCCCAGGCTGACTCCTTGAGGAGCAGGGACAGCTGGAGTGAGACCGAGCTGCCCGGCACCCCTCTCACATACACACTTTAGAGGCCAACTATGGCATCAGCGATGGAGTTCAGCCCGCGCAGCAGTGCAGGAGCGACGTCCTGGACCAAGGTCTCCATGGCAGCCGCCATCCTGCCAGTGTTGCCCTCGGTGCATTGCAATGCCAGCGCTATCATCTCAGCCTGAAGGCGGATGGACTCCTCCGTCGTGCCTTGCAACCTGAGGAGTGCAGATGACATCCCTTCCTGATGTTCCCGAGTTTGCCTTTGAAGCTCCAGCAACTGTGACACAGCCGAGTCCAGAGGCTCATCATCTGACTCGAACTCAACAGGTTCCTGGCCTCCAGCAGCCCTCCGAATGCTGGGGACCTGGGAAGTCCCCGCCGTGGCCTGCTGTGGATCAGACTGTGCACTGTGCTCACCAGTATGTGATTCCGCGCATATGCTAAAGCCAGGTGCCACTGAAGTGTGTGTCCACGCACTGGTGGAGAGTGTGGGTGAGCGCTGTGATGGAACTTGTAGGGGGACTTTGGATGTGCCTTCCGAACTGGCTCAGAGGCCCTGGTTCATGGGCTCCAGCAGCTCTTGGAGTGATGTGCCTGCGGATGCAAGGGGAGATAACTAGTGCATGGCAGTGGCCTGTGAAAGGGGACACATCACTGAAGGCATGTTTGTCTGATGGATGTGGCACTGCTGGATCCTCACTGACCTCGAAATGTAATAAATTCTCCAGATATAGGCATCGCTGTCATTTATTACCCGTCCCTAGTTGCCCTGAGTGGATGGTAATGGGCTGTCTTCCTGAACTATTTCAGAGGCTAGTTGGGAGTTAACCAGGTTGGAGTAGGTTGGAGTAACAGGACAGTAATGAACTAACTGGCTTTTATGTGACAACCCAATAGTCACATGGCCACTTTTACTGGTACCAGTCCTTTTATTTCCAGAGTTTTGTTCAACTGGACTCAAATAGACTAGAGTGTTGGCTTTGACTCTGTGATGCTCCATTGCTTTGCTAATCTGATCCCTATCATGCTTCAAAGATCAAAGTCCAGGCCTCCCTGTCGCTTGCCATTTTAACACACCACCCTGCTCTCATGCCTACATGTCTGTCCTTGGCCTGCTGCAATGTTCCAGTGAAGCCCAGCGCAAATGGGAGGAACAGCAACTCATCTTCCGACTAGGCACTTTACAGCCTTCCGGACTGAATATTGAGCTCAACATCTTCAGACCATGAACTCTCTCCTCCATCCCCACCCCTTTTTAAATCCCTTTCTTCAAAATTTATTTTTATTTTTTATCCACTCATTTCTATTTTTATTTATTTTTACTTTTATTGAATAATTCATCGTTTTATCCTCTTTTTTAATCCCCCCTTTTTCTATCCTTTTTTCCCCACCACTAACCCCTCCTCTACCCCACCCCCACTAGGGCCATCTGTCACTTGTTACATGTTGTTCTTTCCAGAGTGCTTACCCTTGTCCTGCTATTATCACATTCTGCTTTCTTACCTTAATGCCACCATCAGCACCTCCTTTAGCCAGTATCACTACCGTTAACATTCCCTTTATCCTTTTGTTCATGATATCTCTGGCAATCTCTCCTTTGCCCCCACCTATCACTGGCCTTCTATCCAGCTTCACCTGCTCCACTCCCTTAAACAGTAAAAATTTCACTCTGTAGCTCTGAAGAAGGGTCGTACGGACTAGAAACGTTAAGTCTGTTTCTCTCTCCACAGTTGCAGTCAGACCTGCTGAGGGTTTCCAGCATTTTCTGTTGGTGTTTCAGATTTCCAGCATCTGCAGTATTTTGCTTTTATCTTGGAAATGGCTGGCACGGCTTCGCACTGGATTTCTGTTTTAAGGAGGTACACAAGACCAGTTCGGAGAAGTACCTGTCATTTCCAAGTTCGTCGGATTTTTCCTTCTGGGAACTGGCCCGAGCTGCCCCTCCCGAACTGCACTGTGCTGATGACATGCAAACCTGGTATTTGTTTTGCAGTTTGTACAGAATGACTAACAGGGCAATTTATAGCCGGTTAATGAAAGCTCCTTTCACTTTCATTTTGAGTACATTTAATACTTCTTCCCACTCAGCCTATCGGGAACAGCAGACAGTTCCTCGGTGGTAGTCGGATTGAAAGCAACTTCTCTTTTCAGCTCCAGCAGGCAGGTAATGTGTGAATTTAATAAAAGGGGTGATCGAGAATGTTTCAGTTGTTGGTGCTGTTTACCTTCATGCACCAAGACTGGGCATGGGCTGAAACAATGAAAATTAGTTTTACTAACTGGATCATAAATTGCTCCCACTTTACAGAAAAATAATTAACTATTTCTATAGCTTTTTTTATACACAGTCAAAAGGGCTTTTACAGCCAATGAAGTCATTTTAACATGTAGGCAGCTGGAGCAGTGGGGGGATGGTGGTGCAGTGTTAACACCATTGGCCTAGTAATCAAGCATCCTGGGTGAATACCCTGTAGGGCGTGGGCCCAAATCCCACCACAGCAACTAGTGGAATTTCAAATCTGGAATATAAAATTAGTCTCAGTAAAATGAAATCATTGTGGATTGTTGCAAAAGCTCATCTTGTTTACTAAGATAAAAGCAAAAAACTGCAGATGCTGGAAATCAAAAACAAAAACAAAAGTACCTGGAAAAACTCAGCAGGTCTGGCAGCATCTGTGGAAGGGAGCACAGTTAACGTTTCGAGTCATGAACTCTCTCCTCCATCCCCACGCCCTTTCCGTTTCTTCCCCCTCCTTTTTGTTTTTTTCCAATAATTTATATAGATTTTTCTTTTCCCACCTATTTCCATTATTTTTAAATGTATTTCCATCCATTGTTTTATGTCTACCTTTTAGCCTTTTTCGATTCCTTCACCCCACCCCACCCCCACTAGGGCTGTTTTGCCGAAGGGTCATGAAGACTCGAAAGGTTAACTGATTTCTTCTCCACCGATGCTGCCAGACCTGCCGAGTTTTTCCGGGTAATTCTGTTTTTGTTTTGGATTTCCAGCATCTGCAGTAGCTTTTAGCTTTTTGTTTCTATCTGTACCTTGCTTGTCCTGCTTTCTACCCTTAATTAGTACATTCCTTAGATAATATCACCACCTTCAACACCTCTTTGTCCTTTTGCCTGTGACATCTTTTGGTTATCTCCACCTATCGCTGGCCCTCTATCCAGCTCTACTTGTCCCAGCCCCCCCTTAAACCAGCTTATATTTCACCTCTCTTCTATTTTTACTTAGTTCTGTTGAAGGGTCATTCGGACTCGAAACGTTAACTGTGTTCCTCTCCGCAGATGCTGCCAGACTTGCTGAGTTTTTCCAGGTATTTTTGTTTTTGTCAAGAGTAAGGACCCTGGCTAATTTCATTACCTCTTCCTCCCAAAGTGTGCTGAAGGTTTGCCGTGGACAGAGGATCTGTAGGGAGCTAAGACTTTGTGTGTGGGAATAATGTAAGCTGTTTATCTTTAGATGAGGCACAGAATATATTGGGTAGAGTTTGAGAGATCAGCAAGCAGAGCACTGGAGCTAATGAAGCCTTAGGCTGTGTGAATTGGACATTGAATCTGTTTAAACACAGCCTGGAGAATAAGCCAAGCCCCCATCGCTGCTTTGGTTGAGACTAGCTGTCTCAGTACTGAGTGGGGATTGAAACTGGGATCTTCCTGTTCTGATTTGTGTCAGTGTGACACTGTCTTGGAGGTGAGAACAATTAGGGCAGCTTTTTAAAACTTCTTTATCGGTCGATATGTTCGATGAAGAGCGCCAAGTAACTGCAGCATTTTTATTATTTCAGGTTGTTAAAATGAATTCTGACACCTACATGCAGAGTCCTGTGTGTCTGATTGAAAACACCCAGAAGGGGAAACTGGTGATCAATGAGGAAGCCCTGCAACTTCTCTCCAATATTAATGAGAGGGTGGTGGTTGTATCTGTCGTGGGATTTTACAGGACTGGGAAGTCCTACTTGATGAACAGATTGGCAGGAAAGACTGACGGTGAGATTCATGGCCTGTTACTCGATGAGCTTTTGGTGACAATCTGAGGGGCGACTGTTGTGAGGGAGAGGGTACAGTGAGTTAGTGAACTGCTCAATGGATACTAGACAAACATGGGATCTTCCACTTCAGTCTTGATGAGCAAAATTGATCCCCTAGGCATGTGGTGAGGCTGTTGACCGGTCAGGTATGGTTACAGCATCCAAAAATTCTTCAGTTCCCATTCTATCACCAGAATCGTAACAGTATGACATCTCTCGTTTGCTGTGATCCCTGTGATTGTGATGGGGGGAGCCATTTGCAGTTTGACTGGGCAATCTGATCCTGCTGGCAGTGTTGATGGGGGAGGAGTGGGGGTTCTGGAGTTTCACCTTGCCACAATGTAAAGGTCATGGCTGCTCCAGCCGAAGATGTGGTGAAGTGGTAATATTAGTAGACTAGTAATCCAGCAGCCCAGGCTAATGCTCTGGGGGTGTGGGTTTGAATCCCACCACAGCATCTGGTAGAATTTAAATTCAATTACTTAAATCTGGAATTGAAAACGAGCCTCAGTAATGGTGACCATGAAACTATTGTCGATTGTTGTAAAAACCCATCTGGTTCACTAATGTCCTTTAGGGAAGGAAATCTGCCGTCCTTACCTGGTCTGGCCTACATGTGACTCCATCCCCACAGCAATGTGGTTGATTCTGAAGTGGCTGAGCAAGTCACTCAGTTCAAGGGCAATTAGGGATGGGCAACAAACGCTGGCCTTGCCAGTGATGCCCACATCCCATGAAAGAATACATTTTTAAAAAAATCAACGAATGGATAGATTTTGTGGGATTCAATGTGATGTTTCCCTGAATGTAATTGATTCCCACTTGGAAGCTGATATTTCAGCATTTGTGGGCCTCATTTCCACCAAATGTTGCCTGTATCTTAAATGTAGTTAGAATTCTGGATAATAGAGGTGGAACTGCTGGGATTTTTTGCACTGATCCCGGTGATTTACTTTTCATCCTGCAACGGTTTCCTGGTGTTCACTGCTCTTGGTCCTCAGGTCTTAGTTCTCTGTCAATATGCCAAATCCACTGGAGCACAATATTAACCTGAGGCACCTCCAGAGGACTCCTTGATCAAACCTCGGCCGTCTCTGCTCCTCCATTTCTACCTGACCCTCTGATTTCACTGGACAATCTCCGGCTGTCAGATTATCGTAAAATCCCAATTGGATCAGCAATGTCCTTCAGGAACTCTTCTGCCCTTACACTATCTGATGTCCACATGACTCCAGTACCTCGCCAATGTAGCTGCTTCTTAGCTACCCTCTGAAGTGGCCTAGCCAACCGCTGAGGCGCAATAAATGCCAGGCTTGCCAGCGATTCTCACATCCCCATAATGAATTGTCTCTGTGGTTTCTTCCTCTGCTCCTCTTGCATCCTCTGCTTTTGAGGAGCTCAGCTTGTTACACCTCTCTAGCCTCTTCTTCAATGCCCTGGATCTCTACAAGAGTGCAGGTGGTGGCATAGTGGTACTCCAGAGACCCAGGGTAATGCTCTGGGAATCCGGTTTCGAATCTACTCAGTAGTTAAGAAACAGCTACATTGACGAGGTACTGGAGTTCGATGGAGGAATTTGAATTCAATGAAAATCTGCAATTCAAAGTCTGATGATGACTACGAAATCATTGCTGATTGTTGTATAATCCCATCTGGTTCACTAAATCTGCTGTCCTTACCTGGTCTGATCTGACCCACAGCAGTGTGGTTGACTCTTAAAATGCCCCTGAACAAGGGTAATTAGGGATGGGCAATTAATGCTGGTCTAGCCAGTGATGCCCATATCCCATGAACGAATAAAAAAAAGTACCAAGATTCCTACTGAGATCATCATCACTGCTTTCCCCCCTCAGCCTCTGCACTGAGTGACTTCTCACCCTCGATGGTTTTAACCTCCATGTCAACTCACCTTTCCTCCTGTCCTGTGAGTTCAATACGAAATAGGAGCAGAAGTAGACCATTCGGCCCCTCAAGCCTGCTCCACCATTCAATAAGATCATGACTGAAGTTCCACATTCCCATCTACCTCTGATAACTTTTGATTCCCTTGCCTAACAAGAATCTGTCTGCCTCTGCCTTAAAAATATTCAATGACCCCGCCTCCACTGCCTTCTGAGGCAGAGAGTTCCAAAGTCGCACAACCCTCTGAGAGAAAAAAAATTCTCCTCATCTCTGTCCTAAAAGGGCAATCCCTAAATTTAAAACAATGCCACCTAGTCCTGGACTTATCCACAATATGATACATCCTTTCCACGTCCACCTTGTCAAGGCTTTTCAGGATCTTGTATGCTTCAATCAAATCACTCCTCCCTCTTCTAAACATGGTTTTTTATTCATTCATGGGATGTGGGCGTTGCCGGCTGGGCCAACATTTATTGCTCATCCCTAGTTGCCCTTGAGAAGATGGTGGTGAGCTGCCTTCCTGAAATGGTGAGTGACTTGGAGGTGTTCCCATCTATCTGCTGCCCTTGACTGTCTAGGTGGTAGTGGTCGTGGGTTTGGAAGGTGCAGTCGAAGGAGGCTTGGTGAATTCCTGCAGTACATCTTGTAGATGGTGCACACTGCTGCTACTGTGCGTTGGTGGTGGAGGGAGTGAATGTTTGTGGAAGTGGTGCCAATCAAGTGGGCTGCTTTGTCCTGGATGGTGTCAAGCTCCCTGAGTGCTGTGGGAGCTGCACTCATCCAGGCAAGTGGGGAGTATTCCATCACACTCCTGGCTTGTGCCTTGTAGATGGTGGACAGGCTTTGGGGAGTCAGGAGGTGAGTTACTCGTTGCATGATTCCTAGCCTCTGACCTGCTCTTGTAGCCACAGTATTTATATGGCTAGTCCAGTTCAGTTTCTGGCCAATGGTAACCCCCAGGATGTTGATAGTGGGGGATTCAGTGATGGTAATGCCATTAAACATCAAGGGGCGATGGTTGGATTCTTTCTTGTTGGAGATGGTCATTGCCTGACACTTGAGCGGCGCAAATGTTACTTGCCAATTTTCAGCCCAAACCTGGATATTGTCCATGTCTTGCTTCATTTGGAAATGGACTGCTTTAGTATCTGGGGAGTCGCGAATGGTGTTGAACATTGTGCAATCATCAGCGAACATCCCCACTTCTGACCTTATGATGGAAGGAAGGTCATCAACGAAGCAGCTGAAGATGGTTGGGCCGAGGACACCATCCTGAGGAACTCCTGCAGTGATGTCCTGGAGCTGAGATGACTGACTTCCAAAACCACAACCATCTTCCTTTGTGCTCGGTATGAATCCAACCAGCGGAGAGTTTTTCCCTGATTCCCATTGAGTCCAGTTTTGCTAGGGCTCCTTGATGCCACACTCGGTCAAATGCTGCCTTGATGTCAAGGACAGTCACCCTCACCTCACCTCGGGAGTTCAGCTCTTTTGTTCATGTTTGAACCAAGGCTGTAATGAGGTCAGGAGCTGAGTGGCCCTGGTGGAACCCAGTGAACAGATTATTGCTAAGCAAGTGTCGCTTGATAGCTCTGTTGATGACCCCTTCCATTACTTTACTAATGATCAAGCCTAAACGGATGGGGCAGTAACTGGCCGCAGCAAAAGCTGGCCATGAAGTTCCCATAATGCATAGAGGAGTTTAACCCAAATACATTAACGAATCCAACACTAATGATGCATCCATGAAAAAGTTGCTAGCCAATATAGGAGAGAATCTCTCTCTTATCATTGTCGCATCACAGTAGGACTAATGAAACCATTCACCTCACCACACGGTGTGTTTGCAAATCTGGTTCAATAACAACTCTTTTTCATGAACACCACAGTCCCTTTAACACTTTCTCCTTCCCATGCCCCTGCCATTACGCCCCCCTCTACCCACCCCCCAGCCCCCACCCCCAACCCCCCCACCCCCACCCCAACCCACCCTGCTTCTGTGGTGTGCTGTGATGATAAATAAATTTAGGAGTAAAGAAGCTGCAGTTGTATAGAGCCTTGGTGAGACCTCACCTGGAGTGTTGTGTACAGTTTTGGTCCCTTTATCTAAGGAGGGATATACTTGCCATAGAGGGAGTGCAAGGGGTTTCACCAGATTAATCCCTGGGATGGCAGGATTATTTTATGAGGAGAGATTGGGGTCTGTATTCCCTAGAGTTTCCAAGAATGAGAGGTGACCTCATTGAAATGTACAAAATTCTTACAGGACGTGACAGGGTGGATGTAAATAAGAAGTTTCCCCTGGCTGGTGAGTCTAAAACCAGGGGACATCATCTCAGAATAAGGGGCAGGCCATTTAGGACTGAGATGAGGAGGAATTTCTTCACTCAGAGGATGGTGAATCTTTGGAATTCTTTATCCCAGAGGATTGTGGAAGCTCAGTCATTGAGTATGTTCAAGACAGAAACCCATAGATTTCTGGATACTAATGACATCGAGGGATATGGAGATAGTGAGGGGAAGTGGTGTTGAGGTAGATGATCAGCCATGATCTGTTAAAATAGCAGAGCAGGCTCGATGGGCTGAATGGCCTTCTCCTGTTCCTATGATGTGTGAGGTGGCTGAGTCTGGTTTAACATGACATTCATTTTCCGATGTGGAGAAAAATAAATGTTGGCAGCAAGTGAGACAGGTAGTTTGTAGTTAGTGACACTGTACAGGACCATTCATTCTAAATGGTTGAGAATCTCCCAACCTGTCAATTAATCTTTGTGATTGTAATTGTGGTACCAGGTTTCTCTCTCGGATCTACTGTCCAATCCCACACCAAAGGGATCTGGATGTGGTGTATGCCTCATCCTAAGAAGCACAATCACTGCTTGGTGCTCCTGGATACAGAAGGTCTGGGTGATATTGAGAAAGTAAGGAGATTTCATCTTTTCCATTCAAAAGCTTTTAACTGGTGAACTAAGTGAGGTGATGAGGTAACTATATCTACACATCCACCTGACACAGGTGTCAGTCTTGGCTCAGTGAGTAACACTCTTTTTGTTGCGATATGTGCCTGCATGCATTGTAATGTAAAGGTGCTCAAGGATATAATTGTTGTAATCTGATGTGTATTATACCTTTAAGAAGAATGTTATAATAGAAGATCGCATGATCTTATTATCCAATGACAGAGTAGCGTGGGTTACCTCAGTGGTCTGTAGCCTGGAGTTAGTAGTCTAGAGTAAGATTCTGTAATGTAGAGACAGGGTTTGAGTTGAAAGCACACAAGTGTAGCTGCTGAGTTCCTTTGTAAAGAAATAGAATGTGTGCTACATAAGAATTGTCTACTGATCTGCTCTGTCTATGGTACCAACTTGCTCATCCCGAAACAAGCGTGTGACCTGGATCCATCAGTCTAACTGAACTCGTGACAAGGGTCCAACAAACTGGCGACAAGGTGAGAAAGCAAGAAAAAAACAAGGAAAGATGAGAAAAAAAAGCAAGAAAAAGTGAGGAAGGAAATCGAGTGAACCGAAATCGGGCCGTACCTCACACGATAATTGTAAATAGATTTTCTGTCCTAATCGTCGACACAGTCCCCTCAAAGTATGCCGCAGTTTCGAAGAGTTGATCCTTTTGACCCAATGGTGGACAATTGGTTTCATTACGTTGAACGCCTCACGTTCTTTTTCCAAGTTAATGACATTGTAGGGGAGGAGGAGAGGCTCGCGATCCTCTTATCTGCGTGTGGGAGTAAGGTTTATGGATTGATCCAAAGTTTAATGGCACCCCGTGCCCCGGATTGGAAAAGTTTTGATGATTTAGCGAACCTTGTGAAGAATCATTACCAGCCCAAACCCTCGGTACTGATGCAACTGTTCAATTTTAATTCAAGAACGAGAGCCCCATGGGAGACAGATGCTTATTATGTGGCAAGTCTGAAACAGTTAACAGGGTATTGTGAGTCTGGTACATCTATAAATGAAATGCTTAGAGAGCGTTTGGTGTGCGGTGTAAATAAAGATTCGATTCAGAAGAGATTACTCTCTGAAACAAGTTTGGATTTCGGAAGGCGCCTGGAAATATTACTGGCCATGGAAAGCACAGTGAGGAACTCTAAAGCCATACAGGAAGCGCAAAATGGCGCCGTAAGACCATAAGACATAGGAGCAGAAATTAGGCCATTCGGCCCATCGAGTCTGCTCTGCCATTCAATCATGGCTGATAAGTTTCTCAACCCCATTCTCCCGCCTTCTCCCCGTAACCTTTGATCCCCTTACCAATCAAGAACCTATCTATCTCGGTCCTCCACGTTGGGTGGGGAACCCCTGCTAAAAAGGGCGTGAAATTGCACAGCTCTGATGAGAAGCAGGAAACAGCCACAGCTTTCAGACAAATAAAAAGAAATGACTGAGCAGCAAAAACATGGAATAATGTTAACAGGTGGAAGCAGATAACCTTGTACTGAATGGAAGGTTAAAAAAAATTGAATGTGTTTACTGTAATCGAAACGGACACCTCTTGAGACATTGTGAGGATAGAATCAGGCAGACTTTCAATCAAAAGAAAAAACCCCATGAGATTCATAACATAGGAGAGCTTAAAGTAACGGATTCAGATATTTATTCATTGCATAATTTAAAGGTAGGAAGAACAGAACCAATCTATGTAACAGTGAGGGTAAATGATAGAGCTATCAGAATGGAGGTGGATACAGCAGCTTCCACTATGGTGATAGATGAGTATACCTTCAAATAGCTGAATCATGGGGAATGTAAATTAAATTTGAAAGAAATAGATGTCAAATTGAAAACTTACGCAGGAGAAGACATCAAGATTAAAGGCAAAAACAGGGTTACTGTGCAGTACGGAAGTCAATCAGTAAAATTACCCTTGATGGTGGTAGCAGGAGAGGGGCCAAACCTCCTTGGATGAAACTGGCTGAAAGAAATTAAATTGGATTGGGCTAAGACCTTCCAACTGGGAGCCAGTGGCTACCTGAGCTCTTATAAAAATACACCTCAGTTTTCCAAGATGAACTCAGGAAGATCCATGGGCTACAAGCAAACATTCATGTTGTTCCATACTCTACCCCCTCCGATTTATGAAGGCAAGACCAATGTCTTATGCTATGTGGGAAAAGGTAGATGCCGAATTGGATAGATTTGGGAAACTGGGAATATTACAACGTGTGCAGTTCTCGGAATGGGCAGCACCAGTAGTCCCCATACTTAAGTCTGACAAAAGTGTTAGAATTTGTGGAGACTACAAATTGACTGTCAATAAAGTGACGAAGTTGGACAGACGTCCTATACCAAAAATTGAAGAACCTGTTTGCTAAGCTGGCAGGTGGAACCGCCTACACGATGCTTGATATGAGCCATGCTTATCAACAATTGGAATTAGAGAAGGCCTCCCAGAAGCTTGTCACAATCAGTACACACACAGGGTTGTACCAATACACCCATTTGCCTTTTGGTGTAACGTCTGCATGTGCCATATTCCAGAGAACAATGGAAAGTTTACTGCAGGGACTGTCTCATGTTGTAGATTATTTAGATGACGTTCTAGTGACAGGACTCACCGAAAAGGAGCATTTGGCAAACTCGGACAGTTTTGAAGCATTTTTCACAGGTGGGAGTGTGCTTAAAGAAACAAAAATGCACCTTCCAAGCGAAAGAGGTAATCTATTTAGGTCACAGGGTAGATTCACAGGGCCTAGCCTGGCTGAAGAAAAAGTGAGAGCCGTTAGAGAGACCCCAGCGCCAAGGAACACCCCTTTGAGCTCATACCTGGGGATGATCAATTACTATGGACGCTTTTTGCCTAATTTGTCGACAGAACTGGCATCGCTGTATTACCTACTCAAGAAAAACCATTGTTAGTCTTGGCAAACACCACAGAAAGACGCTTTCACAAAGGTGAGACAACTGTTACACTCATCCACCCTATGAGTACATTTTGACCAAAGAAACGAGTTAGTTTTGACATGTGAGACATCTCCTTATGGAGTGGGAGCAGTACTCTCCCATCGAATGGATGATGGCTCAGAAAGGCCTATTGGATAAGTATCAAGAACACTCAACACAATGGAAAAGGGAGACTCATAGGTAGAAAAAGAAGGCTTGAGAATCATCTTTGGTGTCAAGAAATTTCACCAGTGTGTACGCGGTCGTCATTTTACTATTGTTTTGGACCACAAAGCCTTTGCTAGGATTGTTCAGCAAGGACAAGGCTATACCACCCATAGACTCAGCAAGAATACAGAGATGGGCATTGATCCTGGCAGTGTATGAGTACACTTTCATCCACGGGCTCAGGATTGCAAACACTGATGCACTTAGTCATTTGCCTTTAAAGAAAATGATGAGGATGTTCCAGCTGCTCAAGAACTTGTTTTATTATTGATTTTCTTGGATTCATCACCGGTATGTGCTAGACAGATTAGAGACCGGACAAGTCGAGACCCAACCTTATCCAAAGTTTGAGAACAAGTTCTTCACGGTTGGTCACAAGAACAGGAATCTGACAAAATGAAACGGTATTTTCACAGAAGATATGAGATAACCAGCCAGGATGATATCTTATTGTGGGGGGCTCGAGTGATTGTTTCTCCAAAAGGGCAAAAGCCTTTGTTAACTGAATTGCAGAGTGCACATCCAGGTATTTCCCGAATGAAGACCATAGCACACAGCTATCTATGGTGGCTTGGGGTGGATGGAGAAATTGGGAGTTTAATGAAAAGTTGCATGCAGTGTCAGCAAGTGCAAAAGTTACCTCCAACAGCTCCGTTACACCTATGGTAGTGGCCAGGAAGGCCATGGGTGCAATTGCATATTGACTATATGGGACCTTATATGGGAACAATGTTTCTCCTTATTGTTGATGCTCACTCAAAATGGATGGACAGATATGAGGTAAAGTCACCAACATCTTTGGCTACAATAGCCAAGCCATGCCAAAGTTTCGCCATCAACGGACTACCAGAAGTGGTCGTACCAGATAACGGCACGGCATTTACGAGTTCTGAGTTTCAATGGTTTATCAGCCTCAACGGTATCACTCATGTAAAAACTTCACCATACCACCCTCCTTTGAATGGACTGGCTGAGCGAGCAGCTCAAATATTCAAAACTGATATGAAGAAATTAACTGGAGACTCCAGAGTGACCAAGTTAGCACGTTTCCTTTTCCACTTTAGAACCACCCCTCATACGACAGCAGGTGCCACACTTGCAGAATTGTCAATGAATCGCCATCTCAGAATGAGATTGAGCTTAGTAACGCCAAATTTAGTTGGAAAGGAGCCAGGGAAGTCAGAAAATTGTACATGATTGGCATTGTCCTGACAGAAAGTTCACCGTAGGAGAGGTGTTATATGTGAAACATTTGGTGAAGGACCTACGTGGTTATCAGGTGAAATATGTGCAGAGACTGGACCTCTTTCTTACCATGTGAAAGTAGAAGACTGAGTCATATAAGGAGGAGAGAAACAAAGTATCAGGAAATGATTCCTCCAATGTTTATGACTGTGTCAACGTCTCCTATAGAAAGAACTCAACTGAGTACAGATGTGTTTGAAGGATCGGCTGTATCTGCAAGAATTGAGGAAACAGATTTGCAGGTGCCCACCAAAGAACCTGATGTTCGGACAACACCAAGAAAGGAAGTTCCTGACAGAACATCTGAAGCTGTAGAGCTGAGGAGTTCTATACGCATAAGAAAAGCCCCAGAAAGACTGAATTTGTAAATTACTTATCTGTGTAGATAATTTGATATTTTGAGAAGAATTGTAATTGTAATTGTAATTGTAAAATGTATTTCTGAGTAAAGGGGAAGGAATGTGGTAATCTAATGTGTAATATACCTTTAAGGAGAATGTTATAATAGAAGATCGCATGATCTTATTATCCAATGACAGAGTAGCGCGGGCTACCTCAGTAGTCTGTAGTTAGTAGCCTAGAGTAAGAATCTGTAATGTGGAGACAGGCACACAAGTGTAGCTGCTGAGTTCCTTTGTAAGTAAATAGAATGTGTTCTACATAAGAACTGTCTACTGACCTGCTCTGTCTATGATACCAGCTCGAGCATCCCGAAGCAAGCATGCTACCCGGATCCATGAGTCCAACTAAACTAATGACAAGGAACCAACAGTAATCCAGGCTGACACTCCAGTGCCGTACTGAGGGAGTGCTGCACTGTCGCACATGCTATCTTTCGGATGCGATCTTAAACTGAGGCTGCACCTGCCCTCTCAGGTAGACTTAAAGGATCCTGTGGCCACTATTTCCCTGGTGACCTAGGCCAAAATTTCTCCCTTAACCAATATCAATAATGCAGATTATCTAGTCATCTCCAACATTGCTGCCTGTGAGATCTTGCTGTGCACAATTTAGCCACCATGTTTCCCACATTACAACAGTGACTACATTTAGCTGTAAGGTGCGTTTGGGACACCCTGAGGTTGTGAAAGGTGCTATAGAAATGCATGTTTTTCATTCCTGTTTGTACAGTTCTTCATGTTATTGACAGTGAGATGAATGGTGTGTTTCTCATTATGTTCGTGTCCAACAGGGTGATCAGAAGAACGACTGCTGGATCTTCTCTCTGGCCGTGCTCCTGAGCAGCACGTTTGTGTACAACAGCATGGGAACCATTGACCAGTATGCGGTGGAGAAACTCCAGTATCTTTTTATCTTGTTCTAACTTTCAGGAGAAACGTCATCATTCAGAAAGTGGCGAGAATGAGAAACTCACTAACATGTGGAGCGGTAGAGATAAAAAGTGTCAATGCATTTAAGGGAGAAACAAGATAAGAAGATGAGTGGGAAAGGCAAAGCTTAAAGCTCCACAGTGTGGGAGGCAATCTGAACTGTGGGTTACTCCTCAACTTTCGGACTGACCGACTCTCTGTGGATCAGGTCAGTAACATTCCTCCCCAGTGATGGAGTTAGGAGAGAGACTTAATAAACTTGGGCCAGCTAGTGGCTTGTGCCTATAACTGCATGACAACAATCGATGGCAAAAGTTAAAGGGAAATGTCAACCTCGTAATTTACAGTAAATGTCAAAGAGTGTCCTGACCTTGGGGCATTTGGAAGTTGGATTTGTGAATGAGAAGTATGCTACTTCACACAACTGCTACAGCACTGAAGGAGGCCATTCGTGGTTCTCCAAAGGAGCAAATCACCCAGTTCCACTCCCCACCTTCTCCACATAATCCTGCACATTCTTCCTTTTCAGATAACAGTATAATTGCCTTTTGAACCCTGGGCAATTGACCCTGCCTCCACCACACTCTCAGACAGTGCATTCCAGACCCTAACCACTCGATTGACCTTGACTCCACCACACTCTCAGACAGTGCATTCCAGATCCTAACCACTCGATTGACCCTGTCTCCACCACACTCTCAGGCAGTGCATTCCAGACCCTAACTACTCGACTGATCCTGTCTCCACCACACTCTCAGACAGTGAGTTCCAGATACTAACCACTCGATTGACCCTGTCTCCACCACACTCTCAGACGTGCATTACAGATCCTAACCACTCGATTGGCCCTGTCTCCACCACACTCTCAGACAGTGCATTCCAGATCCTAACCACTCGATTGACCCTGTCTCCACCACACTCTCAGGCAGTGCATTCCAGACCCTAACCACTCGATTGACCCTGTCTCCACCACACTCTCAGACAGTGCATTCCAGATCCTAACCACTCGATTGACCCTGCCTCCACCACACTCAGACAGTGCATTCCAGATCCTAACCACTCAATTGATCCTGTCTCCACCACACCCTCGGACAGTACATTCCAGATCCTAACCTCTTGATTGACCCTGTCTCCACCACACTCTCAGGCAGTGCATTCCAGACCCTAACTACTCGATTGACCCCGTCTCCACCACACTCTCAGACAGTGAGTTCCAGATCCTAACCACTCAATTGACCCTGTCTCCACCACACTCTTGGACAGTGAGTTCCAGATCCTAACCACTCGATTGACCTTGTCTCCACCACACTCTCAGACAGTGCATTCCAGATCCTAACCACTCGATTGACCCTGTCCCCACCACACTCTCAGACAGTGCATTCCAGATCCTAACCACTCGATTGACCCTGTCTCCACCACACTCTCAGACAGTGCATTCCAGACCCGAACCACTCGATTGACCCTGTCTCCACCACACTCTCAGGCAGTGCATTCCAGACCCGAACCACTCAATTGACCCTGTCTCGACCACACTCTCAGACGTGCATTACAGATCCTAACCACTCGATTGGCCCTGTCTCCACCACACTCTCAGACAGTGCACTCCAGATCCTAACCACTCGATTGACCCTGTCTCCACCACACTCTCAGACAGTGCATTCCAGACCCGAACCACTCGATTGACCCTGTCTCCACCACACTCTCAGACAGTGAGTTCCAGATCCTAACCACTCGATTGACCCTGTCTCCACCACACTCTCAGACAGTGCATTCCAGATCCTAACCACTCGATTGACCCTGCCTCCACCACACTCAGACAGTGCATTCCAGATCCTAACCACTCGATTGATCCTGTCTCCACCACACCCTCGGACAGTGCATTCCAGATCCTAACCTCTTGATTGACCCTGTCTCCACCACACTCTCAGGCAGTGCATTCCAGATCCTAACCACTCTATTGACCCTGTCTCCCCCACACTCTCAGGCAGTGCATTCCAGATCCTAACCACTCGATTGACCCTGTCTCGACCACACTCTCAGACGTGCATTACAGATCCTAACCACTCGATTGGCCCTGTCTCCACCACACTCTCAGGCAGTGCATTCCAGACCCTAACCACTCGATTGATCCTGTCTCCCCCACACTCTCAGGCAGTGCATTCCAGACCCTAACTACTCGACTGATCCTGTCTCCACCACACTCTCAGACAGTGAGTTCCAGATACTAACCACTCGATTGACCCTGTCTCCACCACACTCTCAGACGTGCATTACAGATCCTAACCACTCGATTGGCCCTGTCTCCACCACACTCTCAGACAGTGCATTCCAGATCCTAACCACTCGATTGACCCTGTCTCCACCACACTCTCAGGCAGTGCA
The DNA here is from genome assembly GCF_964194155.1 of Cetorhinus maximus. NCBI lineage: Eukaryota > Metazoa > Chordata > Chondrichthyes > Lamniformes > Cetorhinidae > Cetorhinus > Cetorhinus maximus. The sequence goes on from NC_135899.1 coordinate 3,407,657, forward strand.
TTCCAGACCCTAACCACTCGATTGACCCTGTCTCCACCACACTCTCAGACAGTGCATTCCAGACCCGAACCACTCAATTGACCCTGTCTCCACCACACTCTCAGACAGTGCATTCCAGATCCTAACCACTCGATTGACCCTGCCTCCACCACACTCAGACAGTGCATTCCAGATCCTAACCACTCAATTGATCCTGTCTCCACCACACCCTCGGACAGTGCATTCCAGATCCTAACCTCTTGATTGACCATGTCTCCACCACACTCTCAGGCAGTGCATTCCAGACCCTAACTACTCGATTGACCCTGTCTCCACCACACTCTCAGGCAGTGCATTCCAGACCCTAACTACTCGATTGACCCTGTCTCCACCACACTCTCAGACAGTGAGTTCCAGATCCTAACCACTCAATTGACCCTGTCTCCACCACACTCTTGGACAGTGAGTTCCAGATCCTAACCACTCGATTGACCTTGTCTCCACCACACTCTCAGACAGTGCATTCCAGATCCTAACCACTCGATTGACCCTGTCTCCACCACACTCTCAGACAGTGAGTTCCAGATCCTAACCACTCGATTGACCCTGTCTCCACCACACTCTCAGACGTGCATTACAGATCCTAACCACCCGATTGGCCCTGTCTCCACCACACTCTCAGACAGTGCATTCCAGATCCTATCCACTCGATTGACCCTGTCTCCACCACACTCTCAGACAGTGCATTCCAGACCCTAACCACTCGATTGACCCTGTCTCCACCACACTCTCAGACAGTGCATTCCAGACCCGAACCACTCGATTGACCCTGTCTCCACCACACTCTCAGACAGTGCATTCCAGATCCTAACCACTCGATTGACCCTGCCTCCACCACACTCAGACAGTGCATTCCAGATCCTAACCACTCGATTGATCCTGTCTCCACCACACCCTCGGACAGTGCATTCCAGATCCTAACTACTCGATTGACCCTGTCTCCACCACACTCTCAGACAGTGAGTTCCAGATCCTAACCACTCAATTGACCCTGTCTCCACCACACTCTTGGACAGTGAGTTCCAGATCCTAACCACTCGATTGACCCTGTCTCCACCACACTCTCAGGCAGTGCATTCCAGACCCTAACCACTCGATTGACCCTGTCTCCACCACACTCTCAGACAGTGAGTTCCAGATCCTAACCACTCGATTGGCCCTGTCTTCACCACACTCTCAGACAGTGCATTCCAGACCCTAATCACTCGATTGACCCTGTCTCCACCACACTCTCAGACAGTGCATTCTAGATCCTAACCACTCGATTGACCCTGTCTCCACCACACTCTCAGACAGTGCATTCCAGATCCTAACCACTCGACTGACCCTGTCTCCACCACACTCTCAGGCAGTGCATTCCAGAACCTAACCACTCGATTGATCCTGTCTCCCCCACACTCCCAGACAGTGCATTCCAGATCCTAACTACTTGCTGCATGGAGAGGGTTTTTCTCATATCACTTTTTCTCCTTGCCCTAAAATTTTAATAATCCAATAGATGATGTAGTTTGTGGTTACAATCATGCAGTTCACCCCTTTTGATCATCTGGAATCTTTGTAGGTTCCTCCTTCGTGTTTGGTGTTTGTATATTTTGTTGCTCTAAGTTGACAGACATGGTGGTTCCTTTCTTTCCTCTTGATTTGTTTCTATGTTTCAGTATTTGGATCCCCCTTTAGCTCTACCTTGTGTCTGGTCAGTTTCTCCTGTTAGGCTGTAACTTCTGGGCTCCCCAGCATCAGATTGCGGGGGGTGTAGGAAAGATGCACTGTGGAATCCCTCTCGGAACTGCACTGGTAAGGGTTTGCACGGCAGTTGCCCAGAAGTGCAAACTTCCTCTGGGCAATTGCCCTACTCCTGGAACCATCCGAAAATGCGGTTTCAATCGCAAACCTTGGATGATTCCCAATAACCATAGTTACCCAAAAAAAAGTTAGAATTAAATCCTTTTCTAACATCAGGGTAGCTGTTGTAAAGACCCAGACTCCCCACCTGCTCCTTAATGTCCGACCCCCCTCAACCCCCTCTTGAATGTTGGACCCTGCCCCATTCCCTCCCGAATGTCCAGCCACCGCACCCCCTCCTGAATATCTGATCCCTCCCTAGCCCCCAGTCCTGCACAGGACTCGCCATAAGCCCCCAATCCCCCCAGGGGCTTCCCCCAACCCTGACTAACCACCCCCCATCATGGTATGCCCCCAGCCCCAAAACCCCCACGGGACTCCGCCCACAGAACCCCTCACCCAAGCCCCCAAGCTTCCCTGGGGGCCCGACTCTCACCCCCTACCCCTGAGGCACCGAGCTCCCCAACCCACAGGCCCAACCCGAAACCCCTACCCCCCACCCCTGAGGCACAACTAGACACTCACCCATTCCAAGTCCAACCCCACCCAAACCCCCATGCCTGACGCCCCCCCCTCAACCCCCAGAATGTCCGACCCTCCACCTCATCCTGATGTCTGACACCCCCAGCCTCCCCTGATGTCCGACCAGCTCAACCCCCTCCCGATGTCTGAAACCCCCCACCGAATTTCCCATGCCCCCAGCCCCCCCTCGAAGTTCGACATCTCCCAGCCCCCCCAACACCCCGAACGTCCAACCCCCACCCCCTCCCAAGTGTCTGACTCCCCCACCCCCTCCTGATGTATGACACCCCCCCCCCCAGAATGACCAACCATTCCCCATGTCCGAAAACGCACCCCCCACAAATCCTATCCACTTACCTTGGCGGCTAGTGCTGTAAAAAAGAGGTCATGTCTTCCTTCAATTCAACGGTGCTGGGTTGCGATGCTGGACTTCAGAGACAGGCACACTGCCTGGATCTTGCCCATCCAAAGTCGGAAGGTCGGGTGAGACAGGCACCGAACAAATTTGGCGTAGATAAGTGGGCACGGGGTGGCAATCTTTGTCTCTCAGCTGCTCTGTCGGCTCCACCTCCTCTTCAGTCAGTTCACCTGAATCTTCCCTTTCCCAACTGCAGACCTTTCACCCCCTGAAGCTCCACCAAGTTCCTCCCGATCAGATTTGTTCCACTTTCTGGAATTTGCTCCCTTGGAATAACAGGCGCCCGATCTCTGAGCCGACTTGTTATTTCAACAACAACTATTTGTCGGCAACCATCACCTACAGTGTTTTAAAGTAATTGTCTGGTGCAAAAGACTGTAGTCAGTCATTTCCTTAACAGAATGTAGTTTTATTTCCAATCTGACGGAGCTCATCAAGGTGAAGTCCAATGGAGGAGATGATGATGATGATGAAGAGCTAGACTTATTGAAGATCTCTCCGGCCTTTGTTTGGGCAGTGCGGGATTTCACCCTGGAACTGAAAATCGATGGTCAGGATGTCACGGCAGATGACTATTTAAACTATGGGCTTCAACTCAAAAAAGGTAATTGCACAACTACAAATATCCAATATCTTTCACCCATGTGAGACTGTGTTAGACTTTATGCTATTGTGTTATCACCAGTACTTTCCACTCTGGGCCAAAACACTTCTAGAATGACACAGCTCAGGAAGAGACCAATCAGCCCAACATGCCTATGCTGCTTCTCTGACTGAGCTCTCCAACTAAGTTCCACTTCTTCTTTCCTATTTCCAGAGACCTGAAAATATCTCCACTTCAAATAGTTATCCAATTCCCTTTTGATCGAATCTGCATCCCTCAACCTTTTAGACACTGCATTCCAAATCATAAAAACTCATGGTGTAAAGAATATTCTCCTCATCTCCCCTCCAGTTCTGTTACCAATAACCCTAAGTCCGACCCATCTCCTGCACCTCTGCCCTCACACCTTTCTCTCCCTCCCAGAACCATGATAGGGTCCTCCTTGCCCTCACTTTTCACCCCACCAGCCTCCGACATTTCTGCCAACTCCAGCATGACGCCACCACCAAACACATCTTCCCTTCACCCCGCCTTCCCTCTGTCGGCATTCCGTAGGGACTGTTCCCTCCAGTACACCCATGTCCACTCCACCATCAGCTCAAATAACTCATCTCCCTCCCACGGCACCTTCCCATGCAATCGCAGAAGGTGCAACACCTGCCCCTTTACCTCCTCCCTCCTCACCCTCCAAGGGCCCAAACACTCCTTTCAAGTGAAGCAGCATTTCATTTGCACTTCCCTCAACTTAGTCTACTGCATTCGCTGCTCCCAATGCGGTTTCCTCTACATTGGAGAGACCAATCGCAGTCTGGGTGACCACTTTGCGGAACACCTTCCATCTGTCCGCAAGCATGACCCAGACCTCCCTGTCGCTTGCCATTTCAATACACCACCCTGCTCTCATGCCCACATGTCCGTCCTTGGCCTGCTGCAATGTCCCAGTGAAGCTCAACGCAAACTGGAGGAATCGCACCTCATCTTTTGTTTCGGCACTTTACAGCCTTCCGGACTTAACATTGAGTTCAACATCTTCAGACCATGAACTCTCTCCTCCATCCTCACCCACTTTATATCCCCTTTTTTCAATATTCATTCTCAGTTCATAATTTTTAAATTTTTATTTTTATCCACTTATTTTCATTTCTATTTTTATTTAAATTCATTTTTATTCATTGTTTTATCCTATTTTCTATCATTTTCCCACCACCGTCCCCTCCCCCCACCCCACCCCCACTAGGGCCATCTGTCACTGGTTACATGTTGTTCTTTCCAGAGTGCTTACCCTTGTCCTGCTATTATCACATTCTGCTTTCTTACCTTAATGCCACTATCAGCACCTCCTTTAGCCAGTATCGTTAATCATTAACAACCCTTTGCCCTTTTGTCCATGACATCTCTGGCAATCTCTCCTTTGCCCCCACCTATCACTGGCCTTCTGTCCAGCTTCACCTGCTCCTCCCACTTAAACAGTAAAAATGTCATTACATTTTACTTCTCTTTAGCTCTGAAGTGGAGTCATAAGGACTCGAAACGCTAACTCTGTTTTTTTTCTCCACAGATGCTGTTGGACCTGCTGAGTTTTTCCCGCATTTTCTGTTTTTGTTTCAGATTTCCAGCATCCGCAGCATTTTGCTTTTGCCTTATATTTGTGTTCTCTGGTCACTGAGCCTCTTGCCAGTGTCTCTTTACTCGATCAAAATCCCCTCATTGTTTTATTAAATTTCCCCATTGCTTTATGTGCTCTAAGGAGATCAATTCCGGCTTCTCCAGTCTCTCCAGGTAACTGAAGTCCCACATCTCTGGTACCATTCTAGTAAATCTACTCAGCATCCTCTCTAACTCTCGACTGCCTAACAGGACTCCTATTGGACTTGGAGCGGGTGCAGCTCAGATTCACCGGAATGATACCAGGGCTAAAAGGGCTGAATATTGAGGACAGGTCACATAAACTTGCCCCGTATTCCTGTGCATTTAGAAAGTTGAGTGGAGATCTAGCTGAGGTCTTCAAAGTGATGAAGGGATTCAGTCGGGTATATAGAGAGAAACTATTTCCTCTGCTGGAGGAATCCAGAGCAGGGATTATCAACAATCTTAAAGTGAGAGTCAGTTATTCAGGAGTGAGCTCAGAAGGCAGTTTTTTATACAAAGTGTGGTGAAAATGACTAACTCTCCTCAAAAATTAAGGGTAAATTAAAATTTTCCAAGATTGAGACGGATGGAATATTGTTGGTATCAAGGGATTTTTAAAAAAAAATTCATTCATGGAATGTGAGTGTCACTGGCTAGGCCAACATTTATTACCCATCCCTTGTTCATAAGGGCATTTCAGAGTCAACCACATTGCTGTGGGTCTGGAGCCACATGTAGGCCAGACCGGGTAATGACAGCAGATTTCCTTCCCTAAAGGACATTAGTGACCTTAGTGGGTTTTTAAAATAACAAAAAAGACAATGGTTTTACACTCATCATCAGACTTTTATCAAATTCACATTTCACCACCTGTCATGAGATTTGAACTCCTGTCTCTGAAGTATTACCCTGGGTCTCTGGAATATTACTGCAGTGACACCACTCTGCCACCCTCTCCCCTTAGATGTGGCTATGGAATAAAGAGGAGGAAATAGATTTAAAGTACTCCAGGGCTTTTAATTCATGTTATTCTGAACTCTCGTACTGGCAGCCAAAGTGGATTTGGTTTTGTTTTCTCTTTCTACCGAATTCAGGTATCTCGAGAAAAGTGATGGAATACAACCAGCCCCGTGAGTGCATCAGGAACTATTTCAGGTCTCGCAAATGTTTTGTTTTTGTTCAGCCAACGGCCAGTTCGAATCTAAACCAGATGGAAAAGCTCCCGGAAAGTCAGCTTGACCCCAAATTTGTTGACATGTGCCATGAGTTCTGCCAGTACATCCACCTTGAATCGCAGCCTAAGACAATGAAAGGTGGTCACAGGATCAATGGTAGAAGTAAGTGCATCACAATTGGACAAGTATGTGTGTCAGCTCATTGAAGTGTTGATGGCTGTTGTTATATACAACAAACTCTCTAATGGCTCTGACACTGAAGTGCTGAGTCTAACCAGGTCTCTCTTTTCTCCTGTCTAAGTTTGCTGCTCATCGAGATGAGGGACGTTAGTAGTGAGAAAAGAGACACTTTCCAATTCAGGCACTCAGTTTCCCACCTGAGTGTTCACATCGAACACTTCCAGGTCACCAATAAATGAACTGAGGCTCCTTCATTGACGTGTTTCAGTCAAAACCTCATAATGTTGACTCTTATTACACACTGTGGCAATTTCCAGTTTTACATCCTGAGTCTAGCTTTAGTCTCTGAATAACATTAGCAATTTAATGGCAGTCAGTGCTGGATTGGAGTTGGTGTTCTTGAGAGTGCCAACCTCACTAAGAGGATTTGATCCTCCATATTTACAAATGTTCTGTAATGAACTGTTTGTCCTGTCCTTTGTTGCAGAGTTGGCAATCTTAGCTAAAACCTACGTTGAAACTATTGCCAGTGGGATGGTACCTTGCATAGAGGATGCTGTTAGCAGCATGGCTAAGATTGAAAATACAGCTGTCCTCAAAGATGGCCTCGCTCACTACAAACAACAGATGGACCTGATGGTGAAGATACCAACTGAAACTGAAGAACTGGCAAAGATGCACACACAGTGTCAGAAAGAGGCCTTTGACCTCTTCATGAGGAGGTCCTTCAATGACCAAGATCAGGCTTATTACAAGCAGCTGGTGGTGAGGGTCTAAACCACATTTCAAAAATAAAATGAGGACATTAAAATAAGCATGGAATTGGAATGGCCATTTTAAAGACCTGGCCTCTTCCACAGACCTTGTGCAAACAACTTCAGCATGGACTCTTACGTTGACCTTTTCATCTCACGATCAAAACGCTCCCTGATTCCCTAAAGTTGATCAAATAGTCATTCATCCTTACATTTTGCACTGCTCAGGCCTGACTTGTTGTTTTTCTAGACAATCTTTACCCCGACTGACATTCCCCTCACACCACACCCCACCCCCACCACCCCCCTGCCGAAATGCCCTCCCCTCCCCATTGCCCCAACACCATCCCCACACACAAACAGCACACGATTGTCTATCCTTGGGGTTAGGGTGCAGTCACATAATGATTATGGCCGGGATGTTCCACCCTATCGAAAGTCAATGGGCTTTTGCCTGGCCTGCCACACCCCCCACGGAGATTCCTGCTCTGGCAGGGCCAGGAAATCCTGCCCCATGTTACTGGACTAGTAAATCATAAATCAAAGTATTGAGTATAGGAGTTGGGATGTTATGGTGAGGTTGCATAGGACATTGGTGAGGCCAACTTTGGAGTATTGTGTGTAGTTCTGGTCATCTAACTACAGGAAGGATATCAGTAAGATTGAGAGAGTGCAGAGAAGATTTACTAGGATGTTGCCGGGTCTTAAGGAGTTGAGTTACAGGGAACGATTAAACAGGTTAAGACTACCTTGGAGCGTAGAAGAATGAGGGGAGATTTGATAGAAGTTTACAAAATTATGAGGGGTATAGACAGAGTAAATGCAAGTAGGCTCTTTCCACTTAGAATAGGAGAGATAAACACGAGAGGACATGGCTTTAGGGTGAAAGGGGAAAGGTTTAGGGGGAACTTCTTCACTCAGAGAGTGGTGAGAGTGTGGAACGAGCTACCATCTGACGTGGTAAATGCAGGCTCACTCTTAAGTTTTAAGAATAAATTGGATAGATACATGGATGGGAGAGGTCTGGAAGATTATGGACGAGCTGCAGGTCAATGAGACTAATGGAATAATATTTTGGCACAGACTAGAAGGGCCGAATTGCCTGTTTTCTGTGCTGTAGTGTTCTATGGTTCTATGGTTCTAGTAATCCAGAGGCCTGTGGTAATGATCTGGAGAGTTAAGTTCAAATCGCACCATGGCAGCGGGCGGGGGGGGAGGGGGGGATTTAAATTCAATTCACTGGAGAAATCTGACATTTTTCTCTTAAAAAATAACTAGTATCAGTAATGGTGACCATGTCGCAAGGGGGGTGCAAATGGCACAACTAAAGAAATAAAAGATGTGTCCGAGGAGGTGTTCATCTCGCGCCCCCGTCTCCCCAACACCATTTTCCCCTGGCTCTGCACTTAGTTAACCTGCCATTTGTCTAACTTCTTCCAGTTCTGATGAAAGTTCATTAACCTGACATATTTACATCATGTAACCAGCCATCCTATTCCTAACCCAAAATTAATCCACCTTGTCAGCTTCCACCAAATTTAATTCCAGACCTGCATTTACAATTGGTTTCTGCTTTGCAAATTTCCACCTGTTTTTCCACGGGTTTATCTATCACCAACGTAGTGATTTGTACATTATATTTTGTAAACTAGCACGGCCAACAGCTGAGATGATTCCATAGCTGGCCTAACTACCTCCTGCTTTCCTTTCAAACAGGTTACAGAGTATCACCTTCTCCATTTGTAATTGGTCTATTCGTTGATTGCACTTGCCTCTCTCCTCTCCTTCCCCCCCAACCCACCCATGACCAATATATGCTTATTTTGTTCATGTTGAATATGTTTAATGTCTGATTATGCTATATTGTTCTCGCTAGAGATGTTTACTGCCCTGCAATGTATTTCTCAGCATTCACTGTTTTTAACAATGTTCTGAGTATTTTCAGGCTAACTTGACACAGCCAATCAGATACTTGCTCCAATGTTGTCACCAGGCCTGGTTACACGATCTGGATTTTCTGTCATTGTCAGGCCGATGTGCAAACACATTATTTGGAGCTTTGTGGCAAGAATGAAGCTGCTTCCATGGAGGCGTGCACCAACCTGCTGGAGATCCTGTCCTCCAAGATAGAGGAGAAAATGCGAGAGGGACTTTATGCTCAGTCCGGTGGCTATCGACTGTATGAAGAGGATCGCCAGAAGATGATTCTGAAATTCCACTCCACCCCTGGAAAGGGGAATAAGGTAAATATTTCTCACCCATTTGGCCAAGCTTTCAGCAGGGAATCGATTGCAATTTTACGCGAAACGAAACCCTCCCCAAATTACCTTCATCGTGTCTCCATCGTGCCTCTCCTCAGCAATAAACCAGTGAGCACTCCTGCCCCAACAGTACAACAGGTTTACAGAGTAATGGACTAGAGGACTCCTGCTCCAACATGTAGATCAGATTTAATTCTCAGTAATAAGTCAGTGAGCACTCCTGCGCCAACATGTCTTTTTGTCAGTGTTAAAGCAGTGTGAAGTCCTGCCTAAATGTATTTGCCTTCTCGCTATTTCTTTAATTGTATTTTAAATCCCCCACTCCCACAGGCCGAAGACGCCTTGAACAAGTTCATAAAACGCAAAACTCCGGAAGCTGACTCCGTGCTACAGGCTGACAAGAAGCTGACAGACAAGGATAGGGAACTGGCAGGTAAGCTAGTTCCAGTAACTTTGTTGGTGGAAGGAAGAAAAGGCTTAAGTGGAAAGGCTTAAGTGGAAAGGAATTTAATGCGCAGGAGCTGCAGCTGTACAAGAGAGAGATGGAAAGGCAGTAGAGTTAATGACAATGTGAAGATTAGCAATGCTTGAAGTGCACAACAACTTAACACAGAATGAGAAGGTAAAAAATGTAGGTACATAAGAAATAGGAGCAGGAGTAGGCCATTCAGCCCCTCGACTCTGCTCCACCATTCAATAGGATCACAGCTGATCTGATTGTGGCCTTAACACCACTTTCCTCCCTGTCCTCCAAAACCCTTGACTATCTTGTCAGTCCAAAATTTGTCTGACTCAGCCTTGAATATATTCAGTGATGCAGCCCCCACTGCTTTCTGGGGAAGAGAATTCCTAAGATTAATGAACATCAGAGTGAAGAAATTCCTTCTCTTCTCTACCTTAAATGGGATTAAAAACTGTGTCCCCTAGTTTTAGATTCCTGCATGAGGGGAAACATCTTCTCAGCATCTACCCTACCAATCTCCCCCCTCAGAAACATTTTATTTCAATAAGATCACTTCTCATGCTTCTTAACTGCAATGCGTATAGACCCAACCTGGTCTACCTTTCCTCATAAGACAACTCCTTTGTCCCAGGAATCAGTCTAGTGGACCTTCTCTGAACTGCTTCCATTGCAAGTATATCTCTTTTTAAGTAAGGAGAACAAAACTGTACACAGTACTCTAGATGCAGTTGCACCAATACCCTGTACAGTTATAGCAAAACTTCCCTACATTTGCCTTCCTAATTACTTGCTGGACCTGCATGTTAAATTTTTGTGATTCATACACAAGGACACCCAGATCCCTCTGTACTGCAGCATTCTGCAGTCTCTCTCCATTCAAATAATATTCTGTTTTCCTATTCTTCCTGCCAAAGCAGATAGTCTCACATTTTCCACATTATACTCCATCGGCCAAGTTTTTGCCCATTGACTGAACTTACCTATATCCCAGACTCTTTGTGTCCTCCTCACAACTTGCTTTTGAATCCACAAAACAGTTAGTCCCTTTATCCAAGTTATTAATGTAGATTGTACATAGTAACTGGGTTAATATTTCAGTTATGAACCCTTCATCAGAATCATCTTAACCGTAGAGAGTATCAGAGCTGAACCCAGTCATGTTCACCTTCATCATTTACACACTTGCACTTTACAGGAGGGAGCATTAGACAGTGATGTGGAAGTTATCTCCTTCTTTGGTTCATTGTCCAGGTTATTTATTCTTTAAACAGCCTGGGACATTGTTAAAGACACTACATAAATGTGTGCAGTACTCGTAATAATAATACGAGTAGCATTGCATTAGTTACATCTAGTACCAGCAGCATCAGTAGTAGCAGCCATAGCAGCAATGCAGTAGTAGTTGTAGCATTCACAATAATCAGTAGCTTTAGCAGTAGCAATACCAGCAGTAACAGTAATGGCGGGGTCTATCCCAATGGTAGGAGCAACAGCAGGAGCAGCAGTAATAGCAGTAGGATCATAGGATCATAGAGCCCAGGGATGAGAGGATTGTCCAATGATGAGAGGTTGAATAGAGTGAGCCTATATTCTGGAGTTTAGAAGAATGAGAGGCAATCTCACTGAAACACGTAAGATTCTGAAGAAGGGTAGATTCTGAGAGGCTGTTTCACCTGGTGGGAGAATCTCAAATGAGGGAGCAACTAAAGGATTGATAATTTAAGACTGAAATGAGGAGAAAGTTCTTTATTCGGAGCATTATGAATCTCTGAGGCTATGGATGCTCAGTCATTGAGTATCTTCAAGGCTGAGATGGACTCTAGGGATATCAAGAAATATGGGGCTTGGGCAGGAAAGTATAACTGAGATCACCAATCAGCCATTGCAGGCTCAGGGGGCCTAATGGGGGCTACCCCAGCTCCTATTGCTTATGTGTTTGTTTCTCCGTGTGTACATGTATCTGTGTGTGTGTTTGTATTGTGTGTGTCTGTGTGTGTGTCTGTGCATGTGCATTTTTCAAAATTCATTCATGGGATGTGGGCTTCGCTACCTGGGCCAGCATTTATTGCCCATCCCTTACTGCCCTTGAGAAGGTGGTGGTGAGCTGCCTTCTTGAACCGCTGTAGTCCATGCAGTGCAGGTACACCCACAGTGCTGTTAGTAAGGGAGTTCCAGGATTTTGACCCAATGACAGTGAAGGAATGGCGATATATTTCCAAGTCAGGTTGGTGAGTAGCTTAGAGGGGAATTTCCAGGTGGTGGAGTTCCCATCTATCTGTTGCCTTTGTCCTTATAGATGGTAGTGGTTGTAGGTTCAGAAGGTGCTGTCTAAGAAGCCTTGGTGAACTCCTGCAGTGTATCTTGTGGATAGTACACACTGATGCTACTGTGCGTTGGTGGTGGAGGGAGTGAATGTGGATGTGGTGTCAGTCAAGCGAGCTTCTTTGTCCTGGATGATGTTGAGCTTCTTGAGTGTTGTGGGAGCTGCACTCATCCAGGCAAGTGGGGAGTATTCCATCATATTCCTGACTTGTACCTTGTAGATGTCTGTATATTACCAAAAAATGTCAATCTGGCTTCACAATTCCTTGGTGGGGTCTTGTTTGCTTTGGCATTGTTTATGGTGGTATAGTGGTATTGTCACTGGACTGGTAAGGTAATCCGGAGAACCAGGGTAATGCTCTGGGGACCTGGATTTGAATCCCACCACAGCAGAAGGTGCAGTTTGAATTCATCTGGAATTAAAAGTCTAATGATGACTGTGAAACCTTTGTCGATGGTCACAAAAACCCATCTGGTTCACTAATGTCCTTTAGGGAAGGAGATCTGCCATCCCCACCCGGTCTGGTCTACATGTGACTCCAGACCCACAGCAATGTGGTTGACTCTTAAAAATGCCCTCTGTATAAGGGCAATAAACGCTGGCCTAGCCAACAAAGTTCACACCCCACAAATGAATTTTTAAAAAACCTTGGAAGGTGTCCTTGCACTTTAAAACAGTTTTCTCTATCTCATTTCCAATTTCAGACATCAGATGACCTATGGTGGCCATCATTATTGTCTTTTAAAAAGGATCCCCTTTAAACAGTCCAGTATGTTTTTGGTTAGCTGGTGATATTACCGGCTGATATCACTCAAGTGATATCGAGTGACTTTACATTAGTCACAATTTTCCAACATTGTGGCACCGTGTAAGTGTGCGTGTGTGTATGTTTGTGTGCCCTGTGTATGTATGAATGTATGTGTTTGTATGTGTGTGTGTATGTGCATCTGTGCGTGTGTGTATACCTGTGTGTGTGCACCTATGTGTATATATGTGTGTGTGTATATTTGTGTATGTGTGTGTGTACATATGTGTTTGTGTCTGCGTATGTGTGTGTCTGTATCTGTGTGTGTGCGTATCTATGTGTTTGTGTGTGTGTGTGTGTGTTTATGTGTGTGTGTTTGTTTGTGTGTGTGTCTATGTGTGTGTGTGTGTGTGTGTGTGTGTTTATGTGTGTGTGTTTGTGTGTGTGTGTCTGTGTGTCTATGTGTGTGTGTGTATCTGTGTGTGTGTATATGTGTGTGCGTATCTGTGTATGTGTGTATCTGTGTGTGTGTGTATCTGTGTGTTTGTGTGCTTGTGTGCAAAAGCAGGACAATGGCACGAGATGATAATGCTCAGTTGGAGAGCCGGTGCAGACACGATGGACTGAATGGCCTCATTCTGTGCCATTAAGATTCAGTGATTCTGCAGGTTCTGGTGGGAAAAGGAACTTTTTATTAGCCGGCTGCAATGGCAGCTTCTCATGCCATATCATCCCAATCCCGCCTAATTATTCATGCATTCCCGGGAAACATGCCGTTTCGATGCTGAGCAGGCTCCGATTTGCTGCCATGCCACCACCTCGCCACTTCGTCACGCCGGACGCCACATTTAAAGTTCAGTCGCGCGCACACCTCTCAGTGCTTCCAGCCCAGGACTGCTGCACAGAAGACATGGCCCCGAAAGGCAAGAATACTGCTGTCCCCAGGTTTAGTGACGCGCCCCTCGAGCACCTTTTGTACACTATGGAGGCTCACTGTGATGTCCTCTAACCCCACTCTGGCCACAGGAGGGGCAGCAACATTACCACTCAGGCTTGGGAGGCGATAGCAGTGATGGTCAGTGCCAATGATGCACAGAAGAGGTTGGCTATCCAGTGCAGATAGAGGGTGAATGGTCTCATCCTTGCCGCCAGGATATGGCAACCATCTCATCACTCTAAACTCACAAACTCAAGCCCTTCACATTCACTGGCATCTCACTCACTGCCAGCTCAAGGGACATCACTGCTCAGTCTCTCACAAACACCCTCACATGTCCATTTGGCCTCCTCTGCTCTGGAGACTGCCTCCTCAGCCCTCATCATCTTGAGGCCACTTTCAATCAACAAGATCAAGTTGTGCCCCCCACACACCCTGGGATACTCCCTTCCCCAGTACAGCCCTCGCCCTGCAGCCTCTTCCCTTGCCTGAGCCCACTTCTCCCCCTTCCCCAAACAAGCCCTAGCCCTGCAGCCATTGAAAAGTCATCCACATATGGCTGATGTGGTTAGTCGAGACCTGCCTGTGAGCCCCCTAAAAGTGATGTGGCTCTGTCTGTGAAGCCTGGCACTGATGACTGCCCGTGCTGCCCGAAACAAGATAGGCAAACAAAGCTTGAAGTCGCGAGTGAAGTGCAGCCCCCAGGTGCCCGTCGCTTATGTACAGTTGTGAAACACATCGGCGTGATGTGCTTGGCTGATCCAGCGTGGTGTGGGGTTGGGGGTGATTCCGGCGAGCTGGGCTTATAACAATATACAGATATCTTACAATGCAGTTCCCGACATCCGACAGCGGGAAACATGGCCCACCATTGACGGGTGGAGCGGTGGGTTGCAAACTGGTTTCACAATGGCGGGAAACTGATTTTTGACCTTCTCGCCGTCTTGTCCACTCACGCTGCCAAACACGCCCGTTGCCAATGGGCACAGAAAATTCCGCCCATCATCTCTACATCTACCCTCCCCTTTCATAACGTTAAAGGCCTTGATCAGGTCTCCCTCTCTGTCATCTCTTTCCCAGAGAAATGAGCCCCAGCCTTGTTACTCTCCAGTGAGGACACAACTGAGCTCAGCTCTGCTGTTCCCGAGTCGCCAGTTGCTGCCTTCAGAAGAAGAGATGAGGAAATTGAGGCTGAGGGACGTCTGAAAGAAAGTCACATTATGAGTGTGTTTGACTGTGTTGCTGCTCTGCTTACTGTGCCAGAGTGTACACTGCATCAACACACGGGAATCTCCCAGTCTGAGCTGTGCTGCCTTAGGAGCTGGAGTGAAATCTCCTTTACAATTCTTAATGCATTGAGAACTGTTGTACTTTCCAGATTATTTATTCATGAGGAAACTCTGGCACCAGAGTGTGGAATATTTAATTTCCTTCTTTTCCTCCATCCCCTCCCGTGTCACACATCAGTTCCTAGTCGATGGGACTCATTGGGGAATTGTTCCTACCAGGCAAAGAAAGTAAAAATTCTGGCAATGTCTGGAAGTCCATTCAGTATGTGTGATGGGGAAAGACAAGTGAATGATGTTTTAAATGTGTATCCGTTGATCAGAACCCACGAGGGGGTTTCTGGACCTGAAACACCTTTTCCATTTCAGATTTATTTCATTGTTGGTTTTATTTTTATAATCTCATTCTCGTCAGGTCTCTGCTGAGACACCAATGAATTCTGAAATGCAGCCTAGAAATGCAAGGAATGAAGCTCAGAACTGAGATGAAGCTGTCGTGTTCAAATAAGCGACCAGCAGCAAACTATCTCCTAAACTCCTCACTACTCACATTGACAATGTTGCTGACCCTTTTTACCCCACCCTTGGAAGGGGTTTTGCAAATTGTGGGCTGCCCGCCTGCCTGTTTTGCCAGTGCGACGAGGACGAAATCGCACGGGCGGCAAATGTAAAATCGGGTTCCATTGGGTTTTGAATGGCCTTAAGTGGCCTTTTAATTGATGGCGGGCGCAGCTCCGACAGCTGCGCGTGCCCGCCGACCTGGAGATTGCGCGTGTGCAGGATGACATCGGGACGCGTGGCGTAAAATTCTGCCCCTGATAAACAACGTGGTGGGTGTTTGAATCCCAGATATTGTAAAACCCTTTTGTGATGCATTAAACTGGGAACAGGATTTATTTTTACATTGAGGCTCCAGTTCCAGCTTTTGCTCATTTTCTTATTTCTATCCCCACACAATCCCACAGAGCTGAGGAGGGTGGGTGTAATGTTTGATATTTCCAGAAGCTGTGACCTCCCTCTGTGGAAGTCCCAGTGTTTTCTGCTGTTGTCAGATTCTCATTTCCTCCCCTCAGGGCGGCACTTTTTCATGTTGGAAAACAAATCAAAAACGGTCAAATTGAGGAGAGAATTTTCACCGATCCCCAGTGAGTCTATCCCCTGATCCCCAGTGAGTCTCTCCCCCCCGATCCCCTGTGAGTCTCTCCCCCGATCCCCAGGGAGTCTCTCCCCCGATCCCCAGCGAGTCTCTCCCCCGATCCCCAGGGAGTCTCTCCCCCGATCCCCAGCGAGTCTCTCCCCCGATCCCCAGCGAGTCTCTCCCCCGATCCCCAGCGAGTCTCTCCCCCGATCCCCAGCGAGTCTCTCCCCCGCTCCCCAGCGAGTCTCTCCCCCGATCCCCAGCGAGTCTCTCCCCCGATCCCCAGCGAGTCTCTCCCCCGATCCCCAGCGAGTCTCTCCCCCGATCCCCAGCGAGTCTCTCCCCCGATCCCCAGCGAGTCTCTCCCCCGATCCCCAGCGAGTCTCTCCCCCGATCCCCAGCGAGTCTCTCCCCCGATCCCCAGCGGGTCTCTCCCCTGATACCCAGTGAGTCACTCCCCCGATCCCCAGCGAGTCTCTCCCCCGATCCCCAGCGAGTCTCTCCCCCGCTCCCCAGCGAGTCTCTCCCCCGATCCCCAGCGAGTCTCTCCCCCGATCCCCAGCGAGTCTCTCCCCCGCTCCCCAGCGAGTCTCTCCCCCGATCCCCAGCGAGTCTCTCCCCCGCTCCCCAGCGAGTCTCTCCCCCGCTCCCCAGCGAGTCTCTCCCCCGATCCCCAGCGAGTCTCTCCCCCGATCCCCATTGAGTTTCTCCCCCGATCCCGTCAGTTGCTCCCCCGATCCCCAGTGAGTCTCCTCCCTGATCCCCAGTGAGTCTCATCCCCAAAAATGCGGGCAGAGTGAGAGGGGCAGAGTGGGAAAGGGGAGGAGAGAGAGAGAGAGAGTGGGAAAGGGGAGTGTGGGAGAGAGAGAGTGGGAAAGGGCGACAGAGTGTGGGAGCCAGAGTGGGAAAGGGGGGAGATTGAAAGAGAGTGGGAAAGCGGGGAGAGTGAGAGAGACAGGGTGGGAAAGGGGGAGAGGGAGAGCGACAGAGTGGGAAAGGAGATAGTGAGAGAAACAGAATGGGAATTTTTCTAATTATTTTCACAAATGATTTTGTTACTCAAGGTTTATTTCTGTCAGAATATTTATTCAATTTTTGGGGGTTTTAACAGAGAAGGTTGATGAGGGTGATGATGTTGATGTGGTGTACATGGACTTCTAAAAGGCATTGGGACAGTGTCTGCAACAGACCTGTGAACAGGGTTATAGCTCATGGAATAAAAAGGAGAATAGCGATATGGACATGGGATTGGCCGAGAGACAGGAAATAGAGAGCAGTGGTTAATGGATGTTTTTTCGTTTGGAGGAAGGTTTCGTGGAGTTCCCCAGGGGTCAGTGTTGGGACCTTTGCTTTTCCTGCTTCATATTAATGACCTAGACTCTGGTGTACGGGACACAATTTGAATATTTATGGATGATACAAAACTTGGAATCATAGTGAACTGTGAGGAGGATAGTGGAGAACTTCAAAAGGACATAGGCGAGTTTGTGGAGCAGGTGGATAAATGGTGGATGATGTTCAATGTGGAGAAATATGAAGTGGTTCATTTTGGTAGGAAGAACATAAAGAGACAATATAAAATAAAGAATTCATCTCCAAATGGTGTTTAGGAGCAGAGGGAAAGAGGTGTATGTGCGCAAGCACTGAAGGTGGCAGGACAGATTGAGAGAGCAGTATATAAAGCATACAGTATCCTGGGCTTTATTAATAAGGACATAGAGTACAAGAGCAAGGGGGGTTTTGTGGAATTTGTATAAGTCACTCGTTCGGTCTCAGCTGGAGTATTGCGTCCAGTTCTGGGTGCCGCACTTTAGGAAGGATATGAAGGCATTGGAAAGAGTGCAGAAAAGATTGATGAGAATGGTTCCAGGGATGAGGAACTTCAGTTAAGAAGATAGATTGGAGAAGTTTGGACTGTTTTCCTCAGGGAAAAGAAGGCTGAGAGGAGATTTGATAGAGTTATTCAAAATCATGAGAGATCTGGACAGAGTAGATAGGGAGCAACGGTTCCCACTCATGAAAGGATCGAGAATGAGGCAGCACAGATTTAAAGTACTTGGCAAAAGATGCAAAAGTGACATGAGAAAAAAGCTTTGTCACACAGAGAGTGATTAGGGTCTGGAATACACTGCCTGAGAGTGTGGTGGAGACATGTTCAATTGAGGTATTCAAAAAGGAATTTGACTGTGATTTGGAGAGAATGAATGTGCAGGGTTACGGGATGAAGGCTGGAGAATAGCACGAAGTGAATTCAGGGACCGGTGCAGACATGATGGGCTGAATGGGCTCCTCCTGTGCCTTAACAATTCTGTGATTCTGTGAAATTTTATTTATCTGCAATCTATTTATATGCCTCATTTCCCCTTTTCTGGGTGTAGTTTATGTTGCTGCTGAAATCAGGAAATGAAACTGAAAGTATTTCACTTCATACTGATCACCATTTTACATAGAGCACAGAGCAAGGTTATCAGTCCTTCGAGATGGAAGCTGATCTTTCCTGTGCTATTTGCCATGATCTGTATAAAGATCCTGTCTTAATCGACTGTGATCACAGCTTCTGTCGATCCTGTATAACCCGTTACTGGGAGAAAGCTGGCACTACCTCCTGTCCTGTTTGTCGAAAGGAGACTTCATCCATGGACCTCAGACCCAACCGCACCCTCTCCAATGTCGTGGAGACATTTGTAAGTAGTGATAAAGGTGGTGAAATTCAGCAGGAATGCAGCCGTCACAAGGAGAAGCTGAAAGTTTTCTGTAAAACTGACAATCAGCCCATTTGTGTCATTTGTCAAATTTCAAAAAGTCATCAAAACCACGAGGTGCTGCCAGTGGAAGAAGCTACTGAAGAGTTAAAGGTGAGGAGATACTGTGTAAAATAAGATACAGGAACAGATAACAGAATCCCACACAGGGAACATTAATAGATTCTGTTTGAGCATTTCTCAATATTTATTATTTAATTACTCAGTCTTTAGATGAACTGCCATTTGTATCTCTGCTGCAGAAACCAGGGTGAATGTAATTTTTTGTGGGTGTTTAACTTCCAAATCCGTGAGTCTGCCCTCACTCAACATTAATTTGTCCTTTTGAGACTTTAACCATTCAGGCAATAGGAGACAATCTGGTGATGTAACTCAGGAAATGTTTATTAAGTAACAAAAGTAATACTTAACAAGTTAGGCAATGACTTCACTGGCTCAGCATGGTTCTTGTTTCCTGATTCAGCTCAGGGCACAAGGTGACATGTGATCTTCTCTCTCTCTGTCAGTTGGTTCTGTGGTCTTCTCCCTCTCTCCCTCCCGGTCGGTCAGTTCTGTGGTCTTCTCCCTCTCTCCCTCCCGGTCGGTCAGTTCTGTGGTCTTCTCCCTCTCTCCCTCCCGGTCGGTCAGTTCTGTGGTATTCTCCCTCTCTCCCTCCCTCCCCCCCTCCCGGTTGGTTCTGTGGTCTTCTCCCTCTCTCCCTCCCTGTTGGTTCTGTGGTCTTCTCCCTCTCCCGGTTGGTTCTGTGGTCTTCTCCCTCTCTCCCTCCCGGTCGGTTCTGTGGTCTTCTCCCTCTCTCCCTCCCGGTTGGTTCTGTGGTCTTCTCCCTCTCTCCCTCCCGGTTGGTTCTGTGGTCTTCTCCCTCTCTCCCTCCCGGTTGGTTCTGTGGTCTTCTCCCTCTCTCCCTCCCGGTTGGTTCTGTGGTCTTCTCCCTCTTTCCCTCCCGGTCGGTTCTGTGGTCTTCTCCCTCTCTCCTTCCTTCCCGGTCGGTTGTGTGGTCTTCTCCCTCCCAGTTGGTTCTGTGGTCTTCTCCCTCTTTCCCTCCCGGTCGGTTCTGTGGTCTTCTCCCTCTCTCCCTCCCAGTTGGTTCTGTGGTCTTCTCCCTCTTTCCCTCCCGGTCGGTTCTGTGGTCTTCTCCCTCTCTCCCTCCCGGTTGGTTCTGTGGTCTTCTCCCTCTCTCCCTCCCGGTCGGTTCTGTGGTCTTCTCCCTCTCTCCCTCCCGGTCGGTTCTGTGGTCTTCTCCCTCTCTCCCTCCCGGTCGGTTCTGTGGTCTTCTCCCTCTCTCCCTCCTTCGCGGTCGGCTCGTGGTCTTCTCCCTCTCTCCCTCCCGGTCGGTCAGTTCTGTGGTCTGCTCCCAGCTGGAAAGCAGTCTCTTGTCTTCAGTTTCTAATTCAATGCATGTCTGGTAGCTCAAAGCTGGTGCTTTTAAACTCTTTCCAAATCACAGCCCACATTCATGATCAATCATGCTTTTGAATTTTTATTGGCTCGGGCAGCAAATGATCACTCCCGATTGGTTTAAGTGGTGCATGATCAGTTTTTGATTTGTTTCTCACGTGTAACGGTCATCAATTGATGTCATTTCCTGTTGACTCCTGATTGGCCCTCCTATGTCTCAATTACTCATGGGACAGTCCCTCTCATTGTAGCTTTTTCTCTTCTTTCATTAAATGTTATGACTTTCAACAGAGATAACAGGGGTCTTAAGTTAATTTTGGTGTCCGCTTGTTTGAGATAGTAGAGGGTATGATGTCAGTAACACTCAGTGATTGGGCTCAGTGTGTCAGGTGCCTATTGATATGTAGGTGTCAATATCGTACGTCCCCTAGAACTCAGATTAAGACAGGTACTTATCAGTGTGTTTTGGTTGAGAGCAGAGCTTCGATATTTTTGTTGTATCTACCAGTGCTTGGGACAAATTAATTAAAAATAGTAAAAGAGGACAGAGCAGTGCATAGCCTTTCAGAAATTACAAAGTTACAGAAATTACATAAAGCCCATAGAAAATACAAACAAAATTAGTGCAAAAAACTGATTGGTGTGCTCAAGTTGAGGTATCAGGATACACATACAAGATGCAGCACAATACATTATATCTTCATAAGGAATTAAAGGCAAGAGAACAACATAGCGATAAAAACTGATTACAGAACTTAACTCTAAGCTTAACAGAACCAAAGATGGTTTCGTGTTGTGAAGGAAAGTGACTGCTTTTACCCTTCTTACAATACTACAAATTAAAAGGACTAGACTAATTATCAGGAATGAGGACTAACTGCTTAAAACCTTCACATGATAGGCTTTGGAATTTTAAGGAATATAAACTGGTAAGTTTTAATTGCTAGGGAGGATGATGGTCCCAGACCAGGACTGCTGAACCGTGATGTCTTTGAAGCATTGTCTTGTGGCCATGTGGTGTTGCCCACTTGTCGAGTGTGGATGTGACTGCTAAGACCTAGTCACATGATGTACTAGTGTCCTGCATTGACTACAATTCATCAGCATATCATATTGGATTAATTGATTAATAAACTTGAATTACTTGATCATTAACTAAGCTAAACTACAAACTAATTGTAAATAATTATTAAACCTAAACTCTTCTACAACAGAGGATGAAAGATTCACTTTAGTATAAAAGGAGTCTCACTTTACATCAACAACAAAAACCTATATTTATCTAGCACCTTTAATGTCATAAAACATCCTCAGGTCCTTCACAGGAGTGTTGTAAAGTAAAATTAGACACTGAGCCACATCGGGAGATATTAGGACGGATGGTGCAAAGCTCAGGCAAAGAGACAGGTTTTAAGGAGTGTTTACAAGGACTAAAAGTCGAGAGGTGAATGGGGTTAGGGAGAAAATCCCAGAGCTCAGGACCTCTGCAGTCAAAGGTGCAGCCACCAATGGTGGAGTAATTAAAATCAGGGATGGTCAAGAGGCCAGAATTAAATGAGAGCAGATATCTCACAACATTGTGGGGCCGAAGGAGATTACAGACCTAGCGGGGAGCAAGGCCATGGAGTGATTTTAAAGGATTTGTAAGATTTAAAGTTCTGGAGGCTCAGATTACCCAAAATAGGGAGTCGAGAACTCATCCGTGAATTTAAGGTAGTTTAAATTTATTAAGAAGGAACGGTTTAGATATGATGTGTAATCTAAATAGGCAGAAAATGCATAAGTAACAAGTGAGAACAGTTTATTGGTCCTGGATTGGACAAACAGCGGGGAACAGCAGGGGGATGCTGATCCCCATGGCTGATGGTGACAGTCTCCTCAGAATGGTTTACAGTCCCGGATTGGGCAAATGGAGGAATGAAGCTGATCTTCATAACTGAAAGGGGCAGTTTCTTCTGTTTTCTTCAGTCTTCTTTAGCTAGTCAAAATGTTAGGCCAAAGCCAGCATAGATCATTTTGAAAAGCTCTCCTTTGTCCAAAGTCTTCTTGGACTAACCAGGGTGCTAGGCCGGAGCCAGCACTGGTCCACCTCGAGAGGCTCCCTTCTGTCCAAAGTGTTGTTTTTCCCTTTCAAGAATCCATTTATTTACCTCATTTCTGGCAAGTTTTTATGCCATTAATTTATTCATTTGTCCATTGGCAAGGGACAGGTATTCAAAGTAATCCCTCTTATTTCCATGAGAAACCCAGGACCAGCAAACTATTCTGAGGAGGCTGCCACTATCAGCCATGGGGATTAGAATCACCCTGCTTCTCCCAGCTGTTTGTCCAATCCAGGACCAATAAACTCATTTCTTGCCAGGACATCCTGTTTAATCTTCAGACAGTTGGTTTATGTTTGAGTCATAAGATCACCTCCCATCCCTGCTATCAGGATTAATAATGGCTTGTTTCAGTGCTTGTGATAGAGACGTGCCCTTGGCAGAGGTAATGGGCGTCGCTGTTTTAGGATTTTATAAAGTTATTACACAATGTTTTATTACAGATGCAAACTTTAAAATCGAGGTGTTTTTTGCGGGAGCCAATGTAGGTCAGCGAGCACCAGGATGATAGGTGAATGGGGCGTGGTGTAAGAAGATGGGCAGCAGGGTTTTGGATGGCCTCAAGTTTATGGAGGGTAGAATGTGGGAGAGCAGCCAGGAATGCGTTGGAACATTCTGGAGGTAACAAAGGCATGAATGTGCTTTTGTTCAATATTCAAACCAGGTCAACTGTGATTGGTCAAGGCTTTGCCCTGGGGAGTGAACCAGGGAATGGCTGTTCCCCAAGCTTTTGTTTAGTTGTAAAAGGTGCAGCATGTGGGGCAGGCTCCATCTGCCTGCTAAGCACAGGGCCCTGTGTGTGAATATTTGTGGCTTCTAGCATGCATAAGTGAGCCACACTGAAAGACCGACTGATAATCTTAAATTGATTTTCAGTGTAATTCTTAGCACAATCAGGATTAGACAACACTTGCTAAATGTTGTGTTCTCAATACCCATTTGCTGGGACTAAAGAATACGGGTTGCACGCATGATTCAGAATGGCCGAGTTGGTACAGAAGAAAGAACAGATCAGCAGACCAATATTAGATGATGCACATACTGTTTATTTACACAAGAGACACAGCTGTTACACTTGTGTGCTTCTAACACAAAACCTAACTCAAGACGACTAACTACAGAGGTAGCCCGAGCTACACAGCTATTGGATGACAAGATCATGTGATCATCCTGTATACCATTCTTCTTAAAGGTATATTACACATCAAATTACCACACTAAACAATCAGAAATTCGCATCTGGGCAGTTAACTGTTCCATGCTGCATTCTGCATGGCAACGCCTCCACCAATCAGAGTCCACTTGCCAACCAATCAGCACTCTTCCCAGCAGTATAAATTGTTGTCCCCTTAATGTTGGCAATTTCTTGTGAATTGTCCTGATGAGGGCAAGATGAAAACCTTTGATAGCATTTTTCAACCAAACTGCTGAATGTGAAGCAATAGGTACCCCACAATAAGAGCCTTCAGATTTTTAATTTTAACTGTATGATGTTTAATTTTGGGTGTTTATTTTTGAAAAATGTACAAATTAATTGTTATTCTTTCATCAGGAGGAACTGCAAAATTTACTGAAGCCGATCCTGGACAAGAAGAAGGAACGTGATGCTGTAAAAAGTGATTATGAGAAAACATTAACCCACATTCAGGTACTTCTGATCTTATTTTGTTTGACATTCTGTACAGAATTATAGACATCCAGAATTGTACTGTGCAGAATTCTGTCTCCAATATTATAAAAAGGATAAAGAGGTAGTGGAGAAGGCGCAAAAGTATAATTACAAAGATGATACCAGAACTGAGAGGTTTTACCTTTAGGGAAAGATTCAACCAGCTGGAAAAGAGAATCTGTGAGATGACCTTAGAGAGTCCTTTAAAATTATGAAAGTTTTTGATAGTGTAGATGTTAAGAAGATGTTTCTGTTTGACAGGGAGTCCAAAACTTGGGGTTTTAAATACAAGATAGTCACCAATAAACCAAATAGAGAAATTAGCAACTTGATCCTCAGTTAGAGCTCCCTCTTCTGAATAAATTATCGTCTGATCATCTATCATCTATTATATCTAATGTATAATGAAGTAACTAGATTTCAGAACATTAGAGAATAACTTTCTCTGTATAAAATAAATCATACAGACATCTCAATAAATTATCTGGATGTGGATTAACAAGATTGGGAATATTTTTTCTGTATAATATTCTGATATGAACAGAACTGCTCAGGCTAAATAACCTTTTTAAAATCCTCATTTGATTTTTCAACCTCACTGATAATTTCCAAAGGACCAAAGTGTAAATACAGAGAAACAGATTACAGCCGAATTTGAAAAACTTCACCAGTTTCTCCGTGAGGAAGAGAGAATCGTGTTGGAAGATCTGAACCTGGAGAAAGAGAAAAAGAGTCAGGAGATGAAGGAGAGGATTGAGAAGATAACGGAGGAAATCTCATCGCTTTCAGTCACTGTTCGGGATATTGAACAAGAGCTGAGTGAACAGGACAACATCAAGTTTTTAACGGTGCCTGTTATTTATTTCTCTCTCCTTCACCTCTTTTCTTTGAGACTGTCGTGAAGAATGAACAGGTTGTGTCATCAATATCTAGAATATAAAATTCACTGACCAGAATAATACCAATCACCTGTGACATTTTGTTTCCTCTGTCTCACACCCAAGGTCACTAACGGCTGCCTTTAACTTGGAAATTGCTACATCTGGAACTTGTTTATATTCTGCATGGTTCAGGTTTTCAGGTTACACAGAGTGGTCTGAGACGCTATCTGTAGTATAACTGCAGACAAAGATTCAAAGACAAGTTTGATTAGCCCCAAGGCTGAACGTAAAACTAACATTGCAGATTTCCCCGTCTTTCTAGGATAGTCCGTGATTTCTATTGGACAACACTGGTACAGAGTCACAGAAACATTTGTCTCCAGGACACATACAAATTATTAAATGAAATCATTAAAGTAATTCTCTTTAAACAATTAATTAATTATTGCTGAAAAGAGAAAATAATCTTTTCATCTGAAATTTTTTCACAAGTAACGTCTCTTTTCATCAATATTCAAGTTCTGTTCTACCAAGCAACTGTTTTGTTTATTCCTTCATGGGAAGTGGGCATTGCTGGCTAGGCCAGCATTTGTTGCCCATTCCTAATTGCCCTTGAAAAGGTGGTGGTGAGCTGCCTTCTTGAACAGCTGCAGTCCCTGTGGTGTATGTATACCCACAGTGCTGTTAAATTAATTCCAATAATTGGACATCCATCAGGATTTTACAATTGGATTGTACCTCTGAGTTGTGTTGTGCAGTAAGATCGAGTCATTTGTAATATTGTGGAGTAACTCACAGTCCAGTGAGGACAGGAAGAAGCAGTCCAATAACTTGCGAAATTTATAATGTACTTTTCTGTGGAATCCAGTTTGTTTCTTTACTTTTTGTGATAAAATGTTCTCCAAACACAAACATTAATAATTGTTCTTGTTCCACAGAAAATTCAAGATCTACAGAAAAGGTAAAATTTACACCCTTGATTTGATTTTTATTTCTAACATATTTCTCCCTCACCCTGGAATGATCCAACACTGACCTTTATCTCCTGTTTCAGAGTGAAGCGAACTCTCCCAGAGCCACAGAAGGTTTACCCTTTAATAAATGTGGGGAAGTACATTGGGTCACTGCAGTACAGAGTGTGGAAAAAGATGCTGACGGTGATTAATACAGGTGGGTGTGAGCTTCCTGACACCAGCTATTAAACAGCTTTCTCTGTTATTAGTTGAAGGGATCTGTCTCTTTATAATAAATATCTAATTGTATTGTAACTGACTAGATTTTACTTCAGTCAGTTTTCTGTTAAAATATATAATTGTCTGATCTGTTTCCATTTGATATTTTTTTGCTGAACAATTAGCCTGGCCCAGAATTCCCAATGGATGTATTTTCAGGACAGATCTGGGATCTGCTGAAATTCCATCTGTCCCGTTCCTGACGCTGTACCAAATCCTGGAGTCTTGGGGATTTCCATATTGTCCGTCGGTGCCAATTCTATTTCCCACTCGATCAGTAGACTGGTCAGAAATGTAAGGGACAGGAGGGAGCTACATTTGAAAACTGAAAAATGCTGCTGCTTTTACTGGAGGCTGGTTTTCTGAAAGCCCACGATCAATCAGTGATCGATTACATTTGGGAATCAAACCTTTCAAATGTTCAATATTCCTCATGTCTTCAGTAACACTGAACATAAAATAAACATACTAAATGATAGGGGGAGTGAGTGGGCCAGTGGAATTTGTTTGTCTGGATTGTCCTATGATTTCCCTCTCACTGTGGGTGCTAAATGGAGTTAAATAGGCAGGAACTGTGACTGCCTTAACTCTGCCGGTTTATAATTCACCTCAACAAAGTGTCTTTTCCCTAATGTCCACACAGAGTCCACTCCACCACAGTGTGGGTGGTCAGCCCGCCCACACAATTTTTTAAATTATTATTCGTTCATGGGACATGGGCATTGCTGGCTAGGCCAGCGTTTGTTGCCCTTGTTCAGAGAGTATTTTAAGAGTCAACCACATTGCTGTGAGTCTGGAGTCACATATAGGCCAGACCAGCTAAAATGTCCTTCCCTGTAGGACATTAGTGAACCAGATGGGCTTTCACAACAATCAACAACATCATTAGACTTTTTTTAATTCTACTTTTTTTTATTGAACTCAAATTCCACCATCTGTTGTGGTGGGTTTGGAACCCAGGTCACCAGAACATTACACTGGGGCTCTGGATTTCCAGCCCAGTGAAAATACCACTATTCGACCCCCAATTTAATCCTCAACCTCAACCCTAGTTAATCCCGGCAGTATATGGGGGAATCCCCACTCACCAGGATTGATGATCAAGAAGATGACACTTAGATTTCTCAGTGTCTCACCTCCGAGGAAGGTGCAGCCTCTCCTCCAGTGGAGTTTAGGGAGATTTGTCCACTGATAGCTGGACTTTCACCTGGACAATATCGGCTGAACTTTACGGACCATTCGTGGATGGACAAACAGGCAGGTGGACCTGTAAATTAGGGTGCTATGTCCTTGGTGACATACCCGCCACTGGTTCACCCATTCCCACAGAAACATAGAAACATAGAAACTAGGAGCAGGAGTAGGCCATTTGGCCCTTTGAATCTGCTTCACCATTCATTATGATCATGGCTGATCATCCAATTCAATAGCCTCCTCCTGCTTTCTCCCTATACCCTTTGATTCCTTTCGTCCCTAGTGCTATATCTAACTCCTTCTTGAAAGCATATAATGTTTTGGTCTCAACTACTTTCTGTGGTAACGAATTCGACAGGCTCACCACTCTCTGGGTGAAGAAATTTCTCCTCATTTCAGTCTTAAATGGTCTACCCCGTATCCTCAGACTGTGACCCCTGACTCTGGACTCCCCCACCATCGGGAACATCCTTACTGCATCTACCCTGTCTAGTCCTGTTAGAATTTTATAGGTTTCTATGAGATCTCCCCTCATTCTACTGAACTCCAGCGAATATGATCCTAATCAACTCAATCTCTCCTCATATGTCAGTCCTGCCATCCCAGGAATCAGTCAGGTAAACCTTCACTGCACTCCATCTATAGCAAGTATATCTTTCCTCAGATAAGGAGACCAAAACTGCACACAATATTCCAGGTGTGGTCTCACCAAGGCCCTGTACAATTACAGCAAGGCATCCCTGTTCCTGTACTCAAATCCTCTGGCAATGAAGGCCAACATACCATTTGCCTCCTTTACCGCCTGCTGCACCTGCATGCTTAGCTTCAGTGACTGGTGTACAAGGACACCCAGGTCTCGTTGCACATTCCGCTCTCTCAATTTATAGCCATTCATATAATCATCTGCCTTCCTGTTTTTGCTACCAAAATGGATAACCTCACATTTATCCACATTATACTGCATCTACCATGCATTTGCCCACTCACTCAGCTTGTCCAAATCACACTGAAGCATCTCTGCGTCCTCCTCACAGCTCACCCTCCCACCCAGCTTTGTGTCATCCGCAAAGTTGGAGATATTACATTTAATTCCCTCCTCTAAATCATTAATACATATTGTGAATAACTGGAGTCCCAGCACTGATCCCTGCGGTACCCCACTAGTCACTGCCTGCCATTCCGAAAAAGACCCGTTTATTCCTACTCTTTGTTTCCTTTCTGCCAACTAGTTTTCTATCCATCTCAATACACTACCCCCAATCCCATGCGCTTTAATTTTACACACCAATCACTTATGTGGAACTTTGTGGAAATCCTTCTGAAAATCCAAATAAACCACATCCACTGGCTACCCCTCATCAACTCTACTAGTTACATCCTCGAAAAACTCCAGTACATTTGTCAAGCATGAGTTCCCTTTCATAAATCCAAGCTGACTCTGTCCGATTCTGCCACTGTTTTCCACATTCCAGCTATTAAATCTTTTATAATGGACTCTAGAATTTTCGCCGCTACCGACATCAGGCTGATTGGTCTATAATTCCCTGTTTTCTCTCTGCTTCCCTTTTTAAATAGTGGGGTTACATTAGCTACCCTCCAATCTGTAGGAACTGTTCCAGAGTCTTTGAATCTCGGAAGATGACCACTATTTCTAGGGCCACTTCCTTAAGTACTCTGGGATGTTGATTATCAGGCCCTGGTGATTTATCGGCCTTCAATCCCATCAATTTCCCCAACACCATTTCCCTACTAATACTGATTTCTTTCAGTTCCGCCCTCTCACTAAACCCTGTGTTCCCCAACATTTCTGGTATGTTATTTGTGTCCTCCTTTGTGAAGACAGAACCAAAGTATGTATTTAGTTGGTCAGCCATTTCTTTGTTCCCATTGTAAATTCCCCTGTTTCTGACTGCAAGGGACCTACATTTGTCTTCACCAATCCTTTTCTCTTCACATACCTATGGAAACATTTACAGTCAGTTTTTATGTTCCCTGCAAGCTTACTCTTGTACTCTATTTTCCCCTTCTTAATCAATCCCTTGGTCCTCCTTTGCTGAAATCTAAAGTGCTCCCAATCCTCAGGTCTGTTGTTTTTTCTGGTCAATTTGTATGCCTCTTCCTTGCATCTAATATTGTCTCTAATTTCCCTTGTAAGCCATAGTTTGGCCACCTTTCCTGTTTTACTTATGCGCCAGACAGGAAGAAACAATTGTTGCAGTTCACCCATGCGCTCTTTGAATGTTTGCCATTGCCTATCAACCGTCATCTCTTTAAGTAACGTTTCCCAATCCATCATGGCCAACTCGCGCCTCATACCATCGTAGTTTCCTTTATTAAGATTCAGGACCCAAGTCTCAGAATCAGCTACGTCACTCTCCATCTTGATGAAGAATTCTGTCATATTATGGTCGCTCAACCCCAAGGGGCCTCGCACAACTAGATTGCCAATTATTCCTTTCTCATTACACAATACCCAGTCTCACCCCACCTCATAATTTTAAGGCTAGCAGGGGAGGTGTCAGGTGGTCACCTGACTTTGGCCGAATTGAGGCGAGTTGACTCAGCAGCAGTGTGATTGCCCCTGAAATTTACATGAGGGTGTGTGGATCCCACCCTCAGCATAAAATCCAGCCCTATTACTGTTCGTGGCAGTCACGTTACTGCTGTCCTGAATTTCTCTGCACCTGGATCCTTCCAGGCAACAGGGAGGCATTGGCATTGTCATTGGACTAGTATTCCAGAGGCCCAGGGTAATGCTCCAGGGGCCTGGGTCCGAATCCCACCACAGCAGATGGTGAAATTTGAATTCAATTAAAATCTGGAATTATAAGTCTAATGTTGACCATGAAACTATTGTCGATTGTTGTAAAAACCCATCTGGTTTATGAATGTCCATTGCGGAAAGAAATCTGTCGTCCTCACCTGGCCTGCCCTACATGTGACTCCAGACCCACAGCAATCTGGTTGCCTCTTACAATGTCCTCTGAAATAGTCTAGCAAGCTTCTCGGTTGTATCAAACCGTTAAAAACAAGTCAATAAGGAATGAAACTGGATGGACTACCTGGCAATGACCTAGGCACCGGAAACAACAAAGGCAAACTCAGCCCTGTCAACCCTGCAAAGTCCTCCTTTCTAAAAATTGCCAACATTGGGAGAGCTGTCTCTCAGACTAGTCAAGCAACAGCCTGACATACTCATACTCACAGAATCATAGCCTACAGGCAATGTCCCAGACAGCACCATCACCATCCCTGGATAGGTCCCCTCCCACCAGCAGCAGGGGTGGCGTCACAGTGGTATACACTCAGGAGGGAGTTGCCCTGGGAGTCCTCAACATTGACGATGGATCCCATGAAATCTCATGGAACGATGTCAAATATGGGCAAGGAAACCTCCTGCTGATGCCACTTAGCGAGCCCCTGTCAGCTGATGAATCAGTACTGCTCTATGTTGAACATCACTTGGAGGATGCTCTGAGCGTGACAAAGGCTCAGAATGCACTCGGGGTGCGGACTTCAATGTCCATCACCAAGAGTGGCTCGGGAGCACCGCTACTGACCAAGCTGGCCGAGTCCTAAAGGACATAGCTGATAGACTGGGTCTGCGGCAGGTGGTGAGGGAACCAACAAGAGGGAAAAACATGCTTGACTTTATCCTCACCAACATGCCTGCTGCAGATGCATCTGTCCATGACAGTAATGGTAGCAGTGACCACTACACAGTCATTGTGGAGGCAAAGGCCCGCCTTCACTTTGAGGATACCCTCCATCATGTTGTGGTGTTTCAAACAGATCTAGCAACTCAAGACTGGGAAACCTTGAGGTGCATGAGCAGCAGCAGAATTGTACTCAACCACAGTCTGTAACCTCATGGCCCAGCGTATCCCCCCCTCTCCAATTACCACCAAGTCATGGGATCAACCCTGGATCAATGAAGAGTGCAGGAGGGCATGCCAGGAGCAGCACCAGGCATACCTAAAAATGAGGTGCCAACCTGCTGAAGCTATAACACAGGACTACTTGCATGCCAAACAGCATAAGCAGCAAGTGATAGACAGAGCTAAGCGATTCCACAACCAATGGATCAGATCTAAGCTCTGCAGTCCTGCAACATCCAGTTGTGAATGATGGTGGACAATTAAACAACCCACTGGAGGAGGAGGCTCCACAAAATTTGCATCCTCAATGATGGGGGACCCCAGCACATCAGTGAAAAAGATAAGACTGTAGCATTTGCAACAATCTTCAGTGCGGAGTGGATGATCCATCTCAGCCTTCTCCGGAGGAACCCAGCATCAGAGATGCCAGTCTTCAGCCAATTTGGTTCACTCCACGTGATATCAAGAAATGGCTGAAGACACTGGACAGTGCAAAGGCTATGGGCCCTGACAATATTCCGGCAATAATACTGACTGATGCTTCAGAACTTGCTGCCCGCCTAGCCAAGCTGTTGAAGTACAGCTAAGACACTGGCATCTGCCCGGCAATATGGAAAATTGCCCAGGTACGTCCTTTACATAAAAAGCAGGACAAATCCAATCCACCCAATTACCACCCCATTAGTCTACACTTGATCATCAGTAAAGTAATGGAAGGGATTGTCAACATTGCTATCGCGCAGGACTTGCTTAGCAATAACCTGCTCACTGATGCTCAGCTTGGGTTTCGCCATGTTCACTCAGCTCTTGACCTCATTTCAGCCTTGGTTCAAACATGGACAAAAGAGCTGAACTCGCAAGGTGAGGTGAGAGTGACTGCCCTTGACACCAAGGCAGCATTTCACTGAGTGTGGCATCAAGGAGCCCTGGTAAAACTGGAGTGAATGGGAATCAGGGGGAAAGCTCTCCTATGGTTTGAGTCATACCTAGCACAAAGGAAGATGGTCATGTTGTTGGAGGTCAGTCATTTCAGCTCCAGGACATCACTGCAGGAGTTCCTCAGAGCAGTGTCCTAGGTCCAACCATCTTCCACTGCTTCATTAATGACCTTCCGTCTGTCATAACATCAGAAGTGGGGATGTTCACTGATCATTGCACAATGTTCATCTTCTTAGGCAGTCCCTGGGGTCGAGGATGAATTGTTTCCTCACTAAAAATGAGTTCTCAGGTGACTGAACAGTCCAATGTGTGACCTACAGGCTCTGTCACAGGTAGGGCAGAGGGTGGCAGGGTGTAGGGTGGGTGGAGTGGTAGGGGTACAGTGGGTGGGGTGCCCGGGTTGCCATGCGCTCCTTTCGCTGTCAATGTTTGGCTTCAGATAGCCCTTGGCGATGAGGTTCAACGTGTTCAGCACCTTCCCGGATGCTTTCCCTCCACCTCAGGCAGTCTTGATCTGGGGACTCACAGATGTTGGTGGGGTGTTGCACTTTTTCAAAGAGCCTTTGTTGGTTTCCTTGAAGTGTTTCCTCTGCCCTCCTGGGGCTCACTCGCCCTATTGAGCACTTGTTTCAGGAGTCTCGTGTCAGGCATGCGGACGATGTGGCCCGTATAGCGGAGCCTTGACAAGGATAGTTCCTCTTGAGGATGAGTCCAGAACTAGGGGGCACTGTTTTAAAATTAGGTGTTGCTCTTTTAGGACAGAGATGAGGAGAATTTTTTTCTCTCTGAAGGTTGTAGGAATTTGGAACTCTGCCTCAGAAGGTGGTGGAGGTGGGGTCACTGAATATTTTGAAGGCAGAGGTAGAGAGATTCTTGTTAGGCAAGGGGACCAGAGGTTCTCGGGGGTAGACGGGAATGTGGAATTTGAAGCACAAGCAGATCAGCCATGATCGTATTGAATGGCGGAGTAGCCTCGAGGGGCTGAATGGTCTACTCCCGTTCCCATTTCATATGCTGTTATGTCCGTCATGCTCCCTCTCCCTATGTTGTGCCCCTTCTTCCGCTCTGCTTGTCGTGGCTACCTGTCACCCTCTCTAACTCCCTCTCTCTCTGCTCGTCACTCTCTGTCTCTCTCTGTCTCTCACTGACAGTCACTTGCTCTCTCTGCCTGGCACATACTCTCTCTCCCTCTTTCTCTCTGTTTTTGTCACCCTCTCCCTCTCACTGCCGATTATGCCCCCTCTTTCTCTCTCTCCCCCTCTCTGTGCACGTCACACACACTCTCTCTCTGTCACTCATGATCTCACCTCTCTCTCCGCCTGTCAATTTTCCTCTCTCTCTCACTCGCTGAAAGTTATGCTCACTGCTCTTTGTTTGAATGTCACCTTCCCCTCTTTCAAAGAAGTATAACTATTTACAATACACGCTCATGTTTAGTCCCCATTACACAAGTGCATTGAACTGATGAATCTGTGAGTCTCTAAAGCGTAAAGATAATCAGCTGGTACTCCCAGATCTTGCAATGGTAACCTCGTCTGGAGGTTTCTTTAATTGCTCACAGTGATCTGTGGGATTGTCATTCTTGGATGTTGTTCCTGGTTGTATTTGGGATCTTGTCCTGGATGCAATAGGACTGTACGGTGGTCGAGGAGCTGGAATGGATCTGATTTGTCTCCGGTTATGCTTCACTGTTGCACCTTTGTGTGTAATGACTTCATAAGACCTTGATTCTGAACAAATCCTTGTCACCTCAGCTGGTTGCTTGTGGGATCCTGGATGCAAACTCATTGACCCAACTGTAAATTTCACAATTCTGTACCTGAATTTTTATTGTGCATATTAGTCACCTTATCTTGTAGTTTTAAAATTTGCTCTCTAGTTTCTGAGGAATTCGAGTGGGTAAGAGTTGGTAAGTTGGTATGTACTGGCCTGCCAAGCATGTGCCCTGCCGGTGATGGAATAGTTGCATTTAAGGTGTTGTCTGAGATGTAACATTGCAATGTGTAGATCTTGCTTGGTCTGTCTACATTTGAGAATTAGGGATTTCACTGCATGAATGATTCGTTCAGCTAGGCTGTTCGATCTAGAGTAATGAGGAGAAGAAGTAGTGTGACTGATATTCCATTTCTCATACATATCCCAAAATGGCTTACCAATAAATTGCGGACTGTTATCCATAATGATCTGTCTAGGCACGCCAAATAAACTGAAAATAGCCCTTAAGAGTGCACGTGGCAGTTATGCTTAACATATTGTGCAATTGTTGAATAATTAGGTATTTGTAAAGTAGTCGACCATGATGATGAAGAACGTGCCATGGACATGAAAGAGGTAGAATCTGACTTTGGGCCAAGGATGCGTAAGAACTTTATGTGGAATCAATGGTGCTTTGTGTTGATTGACATGTGCTCTTGACATGCCTTGTACTCCTTGATGATGACTTCAATGTCATTGTTCATACCCGGCCAATAGACTGACCCTCTTACGAGTCTTCTCGTCTGATCTATGCCCATGTGTGAGTGCTGAAGTTGTTGAAGAGTATCAATATCATCAGAGAGCCGCTGCTCAGGAATCTGTACCTCCACCATTTTCGGTGGCTGGCGGAGAGGAGGGCTGTGGCTGCCGGGGTGACCAGGACAGGGGATGTGTTGGATGGCGGAGGAGTGGGCTGGATGCTTCTGCAGGATTTGGCACATAGTGCATCAGTATGTATCTGGCTCACAGCCAATGTCATTCAAGACCTTAGGACGGTCATGCCCAGCCCTGATGTCATTCTGGGTCTCGAGATGGTGCAGGTGTGCGGTGGCCTTCCTTCAGAGCGTACCCCTGTTTGGACAGAATTCCACATTCGCCCCAAATCCCAAACCCTCCCTCTGGAGCTGGAGCCCTGCAAACTGAGTCACCTCACGGAAATGCCCTCTGTGTCCTTTAGCATGGTGCGAAGGGGGTTCCTGTATGGGCTGCCGCTGCACACCCTTCACTCCCTTGCCCTCAGCCACTGCCCAGACACGCCCTGGCATACCTTGTTGCCCTTCAGTGGCAGAGGTCCCCAGTGGGGGGGCTCTCTACATGGAAGTCCTCCTCCTTTCCATCAGGGACCTGGGGTGGAGGGTGTTGCAGGCAGCAGTCACATACAACCGTAGCATGTGTCGGTTCACGGACTCCCAAGATGTCTGCGTCTTTTCCGGCCTTGTGGAGTGCGAGGACCACACTTTTATAGGTTGTTATAAGCTGCACCCCCTTTTTAGTTACTTGAAGAACCTTTTGCCTCTGTTTTGTTTGAACTTCAGTCCCACGCTCCTGATCTGCGGGCACCCAATGAGGAGGGAGACGGGGAGGGAGGAGCATCTCCTCGTGAACCTGCTCCTGGGCCCGGCCAAGTTGGCCATTTTCAGGCCCAGCCAGTGGATGATCGAGGGGGTCATCAGGCCCGACTGTCTCCCCGTCTTCTGTGCCTATGTTTGCAGCCGGGAGTCCCTGGAGACGGAGCACGCAGTCCCCGCTGGCACCGCCGAGGCCTTCCGTTCTCGGTGGGCACCGTGGGCACTGGGGTGTTTTATTGATCACTTTGATCACATTTTGGATTAATGTTTGTAAGTTTGCTTCAAATTTTGTCTTTTGTTTCTGCAGTTTCCCTTTAAGGGGCTGCCTTTTCATTTGTCCCTTGGTTAATTTAGTTTATTTGGTTTTGACTCAAAAGAGTTACAAAATGTAATTAAATCCCATACACAGACAGACCTAACTATTTACCCCCATAAACCTACTTTACAATAAAACAGAAAAATATTGTGAAAATTATGACACCTCATGACATCCACTATGGCCCTGGTGCTGCTGTGACTCTCATTGTATCTCCTTTCTGTGTCAGTTCTGGGCACCCTCACAGGCATCATTAGAGATCTTTTCAGTGAATAGCTCTTAATGTCTAGAATCCATCCCTCTAACGCATCCGGGCTGGTGAAGAGGTCTGGAATCTGAGAGTTCCTGAGGGTGTATGAGTTGTGTCTGCTGCCTGGGTACCTGGCACACACCTGCATGACCTGCCGAATATGGTCACACACCAGCTGGACATTGATCGAGTGGAAGCCCTTTCTGTTTCTGAAGGTGCATGGCTGTCCAGCAGGAGACTTAGTGGCTACGTGCGTGCAGTCAGTGGCTCCCTGCACCCGGGGGAAAACTGCAATCGCTGCAAATCCTCAGCCTTATCCATTTGGCCCTGGACATCCTGCGTGAAGGGGATGTAATTCTCAGCCCTTTGGAATATTGTATCTGTGAACACCTTGATGCAGTGGTGTGCAGCAGGCTGTGTTATCCCACTGAGATCTCCACAGGCTGCCTGGAATGTGTCTGTTGTGAAGAAGTAAAGCTCCACTGTTACCTTCAATGTGACAGGCACCAGGTGATTGGGTGAGATCTCCCCTGTCAGCATCTCACATAGTGATGTCACAGTGACTCCTGAAAGTCACTGAGTCTCACTCAGTTGCAGGTAGCTGAATCTCTGCCTGTATATTCTTGGGACAGAATAAGTTCATTTGTGCCTCCGCTGAGGGTTTCTGGGTTCCTCCTGCCCATTGGGGTCTGGCATTACTCTGCCTCCTTCCTGAGGAACCACAGCATCCTGAGCGCCCCTGTGCTCCCTTCTTCCTCTCACCTTTCTCATCCTGCTTCTCCTCTTAATCCTTCTCTCCTCCTCACTGGAGGATGTCTCTCCAACTGAGACCACAATGCCATCTGTCTCCGAGACTTTTCACCCCTGGGTAACAAACAGGAAAATAATCAATCGAAAGAACCCTCTGAACCAAAGGAGAGTCCTCCTGATGAAACAGTATCCAAAAGGTTCCTCTGCTCAGTCACACGAGCAGTCTCTGCTGTCAATGAAGTGTTAATTGCAAAGCTGAGACTCTGGTGTGAGCTGCAGTTTTAAAACCCGCCCTAACAAGCTCGCTTATGAAAAAAACAAAATCCCCACCAGTCGTGATTCTCACCCTGAAGGGGTATTATTATCTTTTTACCGTATTATTGCAGTGAGATGGGTAGTTAAATAGCTCTATTGCCTTTTAAATTGATATTTAAATATCGCGGGCAGGTTCCTGACTTTTTGACCCGCCCACGTACTCTATTATCAGCAACCGGCGTGATGATGTCATAAACGCGCCCGACATCATCATGTCCCATAATACTCTCCGTGAAGCTGGGTACGCTTCTGATCTCAGAGCGGATTATTCAGCTTTTCATACCTGTTTGCTTTCATAGTCCTGCTCTTTCAATCCACGAGCAATACCTTGCAACGTGAACTAATTAAATTAGACAATTCAATATAATCCAAATGGACAGGCCGGATTTTCAAATTGGAAGCAGGAACCTGACATTCGGATGAAATGGATCTACTTATCCACTCTATCTAGACCTCTCCTAATTTTATACACTTCAAATAGGTCTCCCCTCAGCCTCTTCTGTTCCAAAGAAAAGAACCCCAGCTTATCCAATCTTTCCTCATAACTAAAATTTCCTCTGTATCCTCCATAGTGCAATCACATCTTTCCGAGAGTGCAGTGAGCAGAACTGCAGGCAGTACTCCAGATGTGACCTAACTAGTGTTTTATACAGTTCCAGTATAACCTCACGGTGAAAGTCATAAGATGATTGGCTGGTGAGTATTGCTGCTTAGGGACTGAGTTTAAAAAATGTTAAAAATATTACCTATTAATAACAAATTAGTAGCTGGCGAGTTTTATCTTCCATTTTTAAGTAAGGTTTATTCCCACTAGTAAGGCATATTAAGTATTAGTAGGATTTATCAATATTAGTAAAGCTTATTAATACTAGTAAGGTTTATTAGTATCGGTAAATCTTTATTAGCAAATTCCGAGTGTGAGATTTTCCACGTGCACAGAATCGAATTGAGATGAGCACATGGGCAGAATGAACCTGAGAGGCTCGACTGGGGATGCAGCCAGAAGTGTGGCCTGGTGAAATATATTGCTTTGTTGAGTCTGGAGCCTGAAGCAGTGGATTATCTGTGAATGTTCATGTCTGGGTTTGGAGTGTAGTGTGGTCCCATATGTGACAGGGATATAAGATGGTCAAGAGGGTATACGGGATCCTTGCTTTCATTGGCTGGGGTATAGAATATAAATGCTGTGAGGTTTTAGTGGAGCTGTAAAAAAAACTTTTCACAGTTTGCTTTCATTTTGAAGCCCTGTAACCATTTTCTGTCCTAAATCACTATTTTGTGGGTGAAGCATAGAGTTAAACC
The DNA here is from genome assembly GCF_964194155.1 of Cetorhinus maximus. Taxonomy (NCBI): domain Eukaryota; kingdom Metazoa; phylum Chordata; class Chondrichthyes; order Lamniformes; family Cetorhinidae; genus Cetorhinus; species Cetorhinus maximus. The sequence goes on from NC_135899.1 coordinate 3,446,282, forward strand.
AGGAGAGAAGAAACAAAGCTGAACAGCAATGCCATTGCAGTCAAGCAGCAACCAATGATCATCTAAGGCAGTTGCCACTTAAAGTGCTGCAACCTGGAGCTAAACTAAGTTCAAAAGCTGTAAAAGAAAATCTGAATAGCTGTTACAACTTTCAGATAGCATTAAAAATCCTGAAAAAAGCAAAAAGATGACCACAAAATTTCTAACACTCGACTGGAAGGCAACTGATCTTCTATCTGAGTTGACTTTGTTCTGATAACGCGTCAAGCTGTGTTTTCTGGACCTCAATATTTCTGAACGTGATAAACAACATTGAAATGAAAATTGCTGTCGGGAATGAAGGTCTCCACAGACTGAACATGTCAAGTCCGTCAGATGGCCACCTTAAAAATCTGAATAAAATATGGTCTAACACTCGAAGATCAATTACGACTGAAGCTCAACTTCAGAATACACCTTCTGGAATTCATGTCCTTTAGTGAACAACCGACAGAGACCATTGATCAGTAGCTGTCGATACAAGGGGTGTGATTGTGACTTCACGGCAGCAGAGCTAGCCGACAGAATAATCGAGCTTGTTATAGCATCTACTCCAATAGAAGTGTTCCAAAAAGACCTCTTGGACCAGCCCAAAATCTACACTATAGAAGTGACTACAAAGCAGATACAAGTATGAAACCAGACTATTGGGTAGAAAAAGTCTACAGGCTATGCCGAATTTATCCACCATTGGCACCATTGCCAATACAGGTTAGACTAGTAAGCAATGCAGGAGATACAATCTCATACATACATCCAGAAATTGCCCAGCTTTTAATGCTGTATTCAATGTATGTGGCATCAGAGGACATTGGAAGTGTGAGTGCTGAAAGCAAAGGCCAAAAGAAGTGGTTCAATGTCATGAGAAACCACAACCAGAGGCCGGACAGATGCAGCATTCCAACAAACCAAGGGTGTGCACCAAACAGCATCAAGAGAAGATCCACGACATGTCTGGCCAAGCTACACGGTCAGGTGAGAATGACCAGACCACCAACAGTGAAAGTGAACAATCAGCCTGGTGAACATCAAAGAATATATTGGCACAGTGATACCAACAGAAGCCTTTGCCAACATCCAGATAAATATGCCCATAGCTGAAGGGGCAGCATAACCCACGTGCAAAACTGGATACCAGTACCAGTGTAAACATCATTCCATTTCACACACTGAAATGTATGTACCCACAGAAATGGCAAGTGATGATTCAACCAACCAACGCCAAACTCACTGCATACAATGAGCGGGAGATTCCATCCCTGGGATCTATTACATTCAAATGTCACTTCAACAACTCACTCTGATTACCCCAGATATTTTACATTGTGGACACCACGGGTCCAGTGATTGCAGGCCGACCGGCGGGCAATGACCTGTCCTTGGTCACCATCCATAGTAACATCAAGACAAAGATGAGGAAGACAGAGCCCAAGGAGAACCATTGGAAACCCGGTGCTTACATTGGGAGAATATCACCAAACTCTGCAATGCACATCATCGGCCAGCAGGCTGAGCGGCACAATTTGAGCTGAATTTAATTTTTTATTATTCATTCATGGGATGTGGGAGTCACTGGCTAGGTCAGCATTTATTGTCCATCCCCAGTTGCGCTTGAGAAGGTGGTGGTGATCTGCCTCTTTGAACCGCTGCAGTCCATGTAGTGTAGGTACACCCACAGTGCTGTTCAGGAGGGAGTCCTAAGATTTTTGGAAAATTATGAACATATTTGCACTTCATTACCTATCACTGGTTCCTCCTGTTTTATCTGTACACAAACCACTGGATTTTCCTGTGCCTGAAACTCAGAACCCACTGTCCTCTTAATTCCAGAACTTTTCTGCACCCTATAATTCCAACAGGTTTCCCCTGCAATTTCCAGCGGACTGAGTTCATGTGTCTAACTTTATTACAATGAAATCATCTCAATTTTCGAATGTGACTTCTACCCTCAGCACCTTCCTTTGTATTCTTAGGAAAAACATCCTGACAATTTCCACCTACTCTTTCTCACCCCTAACTACAAACCTTCCTTTCACCTTCCCACTTTCTATCCTTTTCCAATTTGAAAGGGTGACGAAAAAAAGGTTTAGCTTTCTGAACTAACTCACAATCATCAGCTATCTCTGCTGCTTGCCTGACAGATTCAACCCTCTGTTCCACCACATGAGTTCTCACTACCGAAGGAATTGAATCTTTAAATTCTTCCAAAATAATTACCTCTCTAAGAGCTGCATATGTTGTCTCTATCTTTAATGCCCGTATCTACCGGTCAAAATTACTTTGTTTTACTTTTTCAAGCTCAATATAAGTTTGCCCCGGCTGTTTTCTCATATTCCTAAATTTCTGCCTGTCTGCCTCAGGAACCAACTCATCTGCACTCAAAATAGCCTTTTTTCACCACATCATAGTTCATTGACATTTCTTCTGACAGCAAAGCATAAACCTCATGTTCTCTACCCACCTACCTGGATTGTAACAACAATGTCCAGTTTTCCTGTGGCCATTTCATCTCTTTAGTTATCTTCTCAAATGAAATAAAGAATGCTTCAACATCTCTTTCCTCAAACTTTGGAAGAACTTGTACAAATTTAAACGTCTCCTCACTGGGTTTTAAATTAAAGGTTTTTACATCATCAGAACTTTCCTCAGAATATGAGGTCTCTTTTTTAACTTCCAGCCTTTGAAGTTGGTATGCCCTTTCTCTTTCCTTCTCACTTTCCCTTGCCTCTCTTTCTTTATCCTTCTCTCTTGCCTGGAATTCCAGTTCTAGCTTCCTTTCTTTCTCTTGTCTTTCTGCTTTCTCACTTTGAAATGCCCTTTCCTTTTCTGCTGCCTCTTGCTCAATTTTTCTCGTTCCTTTCTTTATTCAAGTTTAAACTTCTTCATTTCTAACTGAAGTCTCGCTACCTCCAGCTGTGACTCATTAGTGCCAGGTATCACTTCCAACTTCAAATGTTGTGTTATACCTTCAATTATATCTGCTTTATTAACCCCTGCAGGTAACCCCAATTGTAATGTATCCACCAATTCCAGTAACTTAACTTTAGATATCTTTTGTAAACAGGCCAAACTATAATTTCAACTCCCAAACAAGTCTGAGCAACTGCCAAAGCCATATTGCAGCCTCACCACTACAAAAGGCCTCAGCCAAACTTCTCAATTCAAAGTGCTTCTCCTACTCGTAGCCTTAAGATTCACCAACTCCAAACAAATCAAGGAATTTCAAATATATCCCACAAGAATGTTATGACACAGCCGACGGTAAATGCTGAGCTGTTCAAATCCCAGAGGGAAACTTGAAACAACTGTCACAATTAATTTTCAATTTGTATAAATGTTGAGATGCCTGCCTTGAATTCAGTAGTAATAAGACCAACAAATCTAATAGGTTTTTTTTACAAAACTAGAGTGAACATTTACTAATAGAGAAATGATTTTTAATCCATACACAGATCTACAAATTACTACTATGATAACTTCAAATTCCCTACTCAATCTAACTCCAAGTTATACTTTTGTCAAGGCAACAGAAAGACACATAGATTTTAAAAGACTCAGGGAAAGAATCATGATACCCTGAACAAGTCGCATTCGGAGCGCATTTTCTTCACTTTAGTCCCTGGAGACAGCAGCTTGAGGCATAGATGCTGAAGGCTTTTTCACATACTTATAAAATTTTAAAAATGCCATCCCTTACAAAACAGTCTTTATACATATCTTCCTCTTTGAATGCAAATACCCATTGTTTCACTCTGTCTTTGGACTTTATCTCCCTAATAATAAAACCCTCTTATAGCACTAAGTTTTTCCAGTAATCTTCAGGAAAAATAAACACACTGTTTCTAAACTTCACCTGACGAGGTGACACATTTCACCCCTCCTTTGAAAACAATCTAGTCTGGTTTATTTCAAAATGCAAAGGTTCCCCTGACACCTATCTTTCTAAACTTCCCCATGGTTATCTATCTAACATTTCAAAGCTGACCTCCCTTCTTAGACCAAAGCACCCAGACTAATTCATTTAAGTCTCATACACACACTGACACGTATAGACACACAGACACATCCCACTATTAGTCTATTTTACAATAAATTCCAATAACATTATAAGGATTATTACATCTTCTTAACAGTTATTCGCTACAGGATTCCTAGCCTCTGACCTGCTCTTGTAGCCACTGTATTTATATGGCAAGTCCAGTTCAGTTTCTGGTCAATAGTAACCCCCAGGATGTTAGAAGTGGGGGATTCAGTGATGGTAATGCCATTGAATGTCAAGGGGTGATGGTTTGATTCTCTCCTGTTGGAGATGATCATTGCTTGACACTTGTGTGGCGTGAATGTTACTTGCCACTTGTCAGCCCAAGCCTGGATGTTGTCCAGGACTTACTGCATTTGAACATGAACTGCTTCAGTATCTAAGGAGTCGTGAATGGTGCTGAACATTGTGAAATCATGTATACCTATTCCAACCATGTACACTTCATCATACTGCAGAACCAATACAGAATTACTATTCAGTGAACAAGCGCAGACAAATCTCCCAAGTCATCACCTGTCAGTACTCCCAAGAGATGTGACGTATTACACGAAAAACAAGGGAATGGGCACTACACAAAGGAAAACCAATCTTGGTGGATTTCTGCAATGTTCATGCACAGAGGCTTTTAAATATGTTGATAGTATCTTATTGAAACTTATATAATCCTGAGGATCTTATTGAAACATATAAGTTTCTTAGGGTACTTGATAGGGTGGATACCAGGAGGGTATTTCCTCTTGTGGGGGAGACTAGAATTAGGGGACAAGGTTTAAAAATAAGAGGTCTCCCATTGAAAACTGAGACAAGGGGATTTGATTTCTCTCTTAGATGGTCATTAGCCTGTATTCTTTTCACTAGAGAGCAGTGGAGGCTGGGTCACTGAACTTATTCAATGCTGAGTTTGATAGAATTTTGACACACAAGTGAGTCTAGGGTTATGGGGCTGCAGACAGGAAAGTAGAGTTGAGGCCACAATCGGTTCAGCTATGATGTTATCAAATGGGAGAGCAGGCTCGGGGATCTGCCTGGCCTACTCCTGCTCCTTGATCCTGTGTTCCTATGTCAACTCAATCCAAATTATGGCCCTTCGTACCCTTATACCTAGTGTACACTATGTACAGAATTAATGAGCCATATAGTAACAATGACCTGTGTGGAAGTGCTATAAAAACACCCATTCACAAATCGTCTTTTGAAAAAAACACTGTTGTTCCTACAACCCTGTAAAAGTGTCAGTCAGACAGACCATTAAAGTATCAAACACAGCAGCTTCAACACCTCTTAATGTTGTGAAAATAAACACTGAGACATCAACAAAGCTGATCACAGACAGAAAATGTATTATAACTACTGAAAGGTGTCAATCAAGCAAAGGCAAGCCTTCTCTCCATGTGTCAAAACAGAACCTCACTGAGATAATCCTTTAATGAGTCTGGACTCTCAGCCCCTTCGGCTGTAAAAACAGTAATACGTTTTCAAAAGACAATTTGTGAATAGCTTTTTATTTCTGAGCAGTTCCCCGAGTGCCATTGTTACTTACTGGCTCATTGGTTCTATACATTGTGTACAGTGGGTTAATGGGCATGGAAGGGCTATGAGTTCACATGGAGGCTATAAGGGATGATGGGATGGATGGAGGGAATGGGTTGGCACTGGGTTGGAATGGAGGGGGGAATGGTAGGTGCATGAAAAGGACATGGGGGGCATAAGTAAGACCTTTTGACCTTAGCTTTCAAAAGGCTCCTAAATCCGGACTATGTGTCACAACTCCTCTGTGAGGCCGTGAACCATGAGTCATGGAGAAGCTGGCCCGACTCGACAAAAATTCGGGAGGGCTATGATTCACCTGACCCCACAATGGAGCTGGCAAGGTCGAGAGTGCAGAGTGTGGGCTTGCTCCTCACAACCTTATCCTCTGTCAGCAAAAATTGGGGTGTGGTGGGGTGCGGTGGCGGGTTGGTGGGGGTGGGTGGCGTGCGGTGGGGGTGGGGGTTGGGGGTGGGTGGGGAACGGGGAGGGGTGCGGTGGGGGGCTGGTGGGGGTGGGGTATCTCCTTCATTTATCCTTTCTCTCCCTTAAACCAATTTTCAATTTCTGATGTTTGCCACTTAGCCTCATTTGGAAAAATAGTCAGTAAGACATGACTTTAATTGGATGTCTACCAAAAGCAATAGTAGTTTCCTTTTAAAGAAAAGTTCCTCTAATAAAATTTCAGCAGTGTTTTTAAAAGTTCAAATTGAATTTCAGACTTCAAAGCTTCAAGGCTGAAACTTAACTCATAAACAAACTCGCTGGTCCCGTTGCCTTTCCATACAAATTTTTTTTTAATATTTATTTTTTAATTTTTATATTTTTTTTTCTCACCTATATTTCTCATATTTCTCACCTACATTTCTCATATCCTGGCTCACTTCAAGGCCAAAAGGCAGGAATTTGTACTGTCCAAAACATGTGCTGAATGTTGTCACAGTGAAGATTCTTTGTCAAGCTTTAAGTCCAGTAGCCATTTCTGGCATCAAACATGGTGAAAACCTTTGCCCCTGTTGGTGCTGGTGTGATCTCTTCCAGTGTTGGAATGGGGCAGTGATCTCTCTTAATTGCTTGATTACGATCTTTGGGATCCAGGCAAACTCGTAGACATCCATTTGGCTTCTCTCTCATAATGATGAAACTTACCCAATCTGTAGGCTCTGGGACTCTGACAATCACTTTCTTTTCTTCCGTCTCCTGGAGTTCGTTTTCTAGGTTTCCTTTTAAGTCTATTGGTATTTATGTGATTGGTGAATCATCAGCTTCTTCTCTGGGTCAATGGTGATGTGATAAATCATTGACTCTATACTTAAGATCTTTGGATTTTTGGTTTCTCAGTGAATTAAGGGAAATGGGGAACGGGCAAGAAAATGGAGTTGAAGACCCAAGATCAGCCATGATCATATTAATGGTGGAGCAGGCTCGACAGGCCTACTCCTGCTCCTATTTCTTGTATTTTTGTACTCAAAACTCTCAAAGCATCCAACCGTCTCAACAAAACACTCTGGGTACATTAGGACCAGATCTTTCTTGCATCTGATTGGAGGACATTTTCCAGTGGATGTACTACCTACAACCCTCAGTGACGCCTCCATCATCTCATGGTTTACTGAGTAAGCTACAACTCTTCACATCTGCTCAACCCAGGAAAGCAGGACCACCTGTTTCAGCAACGCAGAACACGCAGTTAACGGCTTTCCCTTTGTGTGTCCCTCTGATTTGGGACATTCCGAGCTGTCGAATCTCAGTCCACCAGATGCTGTCAGTTTGACATTGCTGAATTTCAGAGCATCTTTCTTTAGGTAACTATTTTCTTTCAAATTTTCAGGAAAGATCTTCTGATATAGTCTGAGCAGGATGATGTTACTCTGTGCTTCAGTATCAAGCTTCAGCTACAGATTTATGTTTACTTCATGTCAATTTACACTCTTGTTTAAACTTATCAAATGCCTCCATAACATCATTGGCCTCTCATTTCATCCTGAGTTAGAGCTGTGTATTCATGGTTGTGGCAGCAATCATTTCGTTTTCATGCAGTTCACTCAGTTTTTTTTCATTCTATACTAATTTGAGTTGATTTTTCTCAAACTAATTCAGCATTTATTTCATTTATATGGTTTGGGGTTTACTCACAAACACTTGCTGCCACCATGTTACATCTTATGGTTCCCAGAAGTCCAAAATAATTAGAATTTTAGATACAAATATCGGAGCTGAGGTGCAGTGCATTTCTCCAGAACTCTCCATGTGCTGTGGAATGATACATTATTACTTTGGTAAACTAACCATCATGCAATAGTCAGTGATGTGGCATTCTGGATATATGTGTATACCTACATGTCAAAATATAGTTCCTAAATCATTTTGGAATATATATAACGACCTTGTGGTCTATAACATGGAATAAGGGGGAAGAATTTCCAATATCTCCTTTATTTATCCTTTCTCTCCCTTAAACCAATGTTCAATTTCTTAGCCTCATTTGGAAAAATAGTCAGTAAGACATGTCTTTAATTGGATGTCTACCAAAAGCAATAGTAGTTTCCTTTTAAAGAAAAGTTCCTCTAATAAAATTTCAGCAGTGTTTTCTGGTCCCGTTGCCTTTCCATTCAAAACAGAAAATGTTTCCTATTCATTTGTCTGAGCAGTTTTAACCTCTGTTGTGGGACTTTTAAACCTATTTTTTCTCAGGTGGGGGTTTCAGGTGGGGTTCAGTTATTGCCGGGCAGACCCCTTTCTGACCCTCTATCTGACTCTCCTTCACTCGGATGTGTGACCAAGAGTCACAGTGACTAGCCCCACCTGCTGGGCACTCATAGTATTGGGCAGGGATATTGCTCATTCAACCTCCCTTTGTGGATCGTTAATCCAGCATTCTGTTTTTCTTTTCCTTTTTTTCCCCCTTTTTTCATGTCAAAGACTACAAGGTCATTGTTATATATATATTATTCCAAAATTATTTAGGGGTTATATTTGACATGTAGGTATGCACTTATATCCAGAATGCCACATCACTGACGATTGCATGGCAGTTAATGTACCAAAATAATAATGTGTCATTCAACAAACAGAAACTAGAGCCATCAACATAAATATCTCATCCCTCAGGGTGGATTACTGCCTTGAATCCTCCCTCAGTTTCCCAAACCCCCTGTAAGGTACAAGTAAGGGGTTCTCCCAGATAGTTGAGATTAGCTATGAGTTTAGGGTCATCCATTCTGTTTACCTTAATGTTTTTCCCACTTCGCAAGAAAGTCCATCTGGTTATTCTGGCACTAGATCCTGTTCCTTCTTTCATTTTTCTGTCCAACAACAGTCGGATTGGGTTGTGCTGGGTCAGTAATGGATGCCGGTGAAAATGGTAAAATGTTTCACTGCCCAACAGGTCACTAGCAGATGTCCCTCACAGAGGGAAAACCCCTCTGCTAGGACTTTGGACACATCGGCTACTGGTCACAAGTGACCGTTTGTTTCCTGCAGAAGGACTTCACTGAAACTGACGTCAGTGGCTGCAGCTTCCAGATAAAAGTCCTTGTCGGGGTCCACAGGTCCCAGAGCTGGGCCAGTCTGCAAGCCCATTTTCAGTTTAATGTAAGCCTTTTCACATTTGTCATCCCAGTCCCAATGCCCCCTGTTCCACTAGGGAGGCTACAGCCTTTTCCAGGTCTTTCCCCACTTCCTTAGGGAAAGTGTATTGTTTCTATGGTTGGGACATGGGGTCTCCCTCTATCCTGACTTCTCCCCCAGTCACTCATCCACAATCATGTTTGTGAACAGTGGAGACTTCCCTATTTTCTTCTACTACAGTCCTATACATTTCCCGTGTCCGAGTTCTCAGAGTTTTTAAATAATAGGATCCTATTGATGTCATTTCCCATGTCTCACCGTGACGTGGAGGAATAACCAACACCTCGTCCGCTATCCATTCCACCCCACAAACAGTTATTTACCACGAGAGGCAACTTCCAATCTGAACCTAAAACTCCCATCCCAGGCTGGTCCCATCTCACTAAAACACACGTCCACTTTGTTGGGGTCCCACCCTTAACATTTAAGGGTTTGGATATCGCTCCAGCCACTGTGTCACCTGTAAATCTTCCCAATACAATGGATTCTCCTGTAGATCATAGGAGAGGGTGAATCTACCACCGTGCTGGATACTCCAGTGTCTACTACCTTTCTTTCCCTCCACTATAATATCTACACATCGTCTATCATACTCATCATACCTGAGTGGACAAGGATAATCAGGCTGGGTGCAGCCCCTTCCTGCTGAATTTCCCGGGACACCCTCTCCCTGGGCGACATGGACCTGACCCTGGGGAGTGTTTTCGTGCTGACACCATTTCATTGATGGTTGGAATTTCTGTAAACTAGGGGTGTGTGGGTCGAGTCTCTCTTGACTCCGAGTCTGACTCTGGCGCGTGCCCAACGGATGAAAAATTCAGGCCCATGGTCCAAGTGTCCATCTCGTGTGGCTGCTTGTTCCTGTACCACCCTGATGTCACGCTCTCGCTGCCCCTTCTCACTCGACCTCATTCTGTCAGTTGAGCTCCCTCTCTCTCTCTCTCTCTGCTTATCGCGGATTTGTTTTGCAAGTTGCATTCACTCTCTCATTCTCTCTGTTCTTCCCCTTCTCTCTCTCAAGAAATAAGGAGGGAGAAGATTAAATATGAGGGTAAACTAGCCAGTAATATAAAAGAAGATTGCAATAGTTTTTTTAGATATGTAAAGGGTAAGATGGAGGCAAAAGGGGACATTGGGCCACTGGAAAATGACACTGGAGAAGTAGTAGTGGGGAACAAAGAAATGGCGGAGGAACTGAATAGGTACTTTGCGTCAGTCTTCACAGTGGAAGACACGAGTGACATCCCCAATGTTTAAGAGAGTCGGGGGGCAGAGGTGAGTATGGTGGCCATTACCAAGGAGAAGGTGCTAGGAAAACTGAAAGGTCTGAAGGTGGATAAATCACCTGGACCAGATGGATTACACCCCAGAGTTCTGAAGGAGATAGCTGAAGAGATAGTGGAGGCATTAGTGGTGATCTTTCAGGAATCACTGGAGTCAGGGAGGGTCCCAGAGGACTGGAAAATCACTAATGTAACCCCCCTGTTTAAGAAGGGAGTGAGGCAAAAGATGGGAAATTACAGGCCGATTAGCCTGACCTCGGTCGTTGGTAAGATTTTAGAGTCCATTATTAAGGATGAGATTTCAGAATACTTGGAAGTGCATGGTAAAATCGGGCAAAGTCAGCATGGTTTCATCAAGGGGAGGTCATGCCTGACAAATCTGTTAGAATTCTTTGAGGAGATAACGAGTAGGTTAGACAAAGGAGAGCCAATGGATGTTATCTACTTGGACTTCCAGAAGGCCTTTGACAAGGTGCTGCACAGGAGGCTGCTCAGTAAGATAAGAGCCCATGGTGTTAGAGGCAAGGTACTAACATGGATAGAAGATCGGCTGTCTGGCAGGAGGCAGAGAGTGGGGATAAGGGGGTCCTTCTCAGGATGGCGGCTGGTGACTAGTGGAGTTCCGCAGGGGTCAGTGTTGGGACCACAACTTTTCACTTTATACATTAATGATCTAGATGAAAGGAACTGAGGGCATCCTGGCTATGTTTGCAGATGATACAAAGATAGGTGGAGGGACAGGTAGTATTGAGGAGGCAGGGAGGCTGCAGAAGGATTTGGACAGGTTAGGAGAATGGGCAAAGAAGTGGCAGATGGAATACAACGTGGGGAAGTGTGAGGTCATGCACTTTGGTAGGAAGAATAGAGGCATAGACAATTTTCTAAATGGGGAGAGAATTCAGAAATCTGGAGTGCAAAGGGACTTGGGAGTCCTAGTCCAGGATTCTCTTAAGGTTAACTTGCAGGTTGAGTCGGTAGTTAGGAAGGCAAATGCAATGTTGGCATTTATTTCGAGAGGACTTGAATATAAAAGCAGGGATGTGCTGCTGAGGCTTTATAAGGCACTGGTCAGACCACATTTAGAATATTGTGAGCAATTTTGGGCCCCGTATCTCAGGAAGGATGTGCTGGCCCTGGAGAGGGTCCAGAGGAGGTTCATGAGAACGATCCCAGGAATGAAAGGCTTAACATATGAGGAACGTTTGAGGACTCTGGGTCTATACTCGATGGAGTTTAGAAAGTTGAGGGGGGATCTGATTGAAACTTACAGAATACTGAAAGGCCTGGATAGAGTGGACGTGGGGAAGATGTTTCCATTAGTAGGAGAGACTAGGACCCGAGGACACAGCCTCAGAGTAAAGGGAAGACCTTTTAGAACAGAGATGAGGAGAAACTTCTTTAGCCAGAGAGTGGTGAATCTATGGAATTCATTGCCACAGAAGGCTGTGGAGGCCAGGTCATTGAGTGTATTTAAGACCGAGGTTCTTGATTGGTAAGGGGATCAAAGGTTACGGGGAGAAGGCGGGAGAATGGGGTTGAGAAACTTATCAGCCATGATTGAATGGCGGAGCAGCCTCGATGGGCCGAATGGCCTAATTTCTGCTCCTATGTCTTATGGTCTTACGGTCTCTCTGCCTGTTGTGATTTTGTTCTGTCAGTCGTACGTTCGCTTTCTCTGCCTATCGTACGCTCTCCCGCTGCCTGTTGCACACACTCGTGCTCTCTCTCTCTCAGCCTTGGAGATGGTTCAAATGAGATTTACTAGGTTTTTAGCTGGAATGAGCGGGTTGTCTTAGGGGGAAAGTTTGGACAGGCTGGGCTTGTTTCCACTGGAGTTTAGAAGGGCGAAGGGTGATTTGATTGAAGTATACAAGATCCTGACCAGTCTTGGCAAGGTGGTCGTGAAAAGGATATTTCCCTTGTGGGTGAGTCCAAAACTAGGGATCACTGTTTTAAAATTGGCGATCGCCATTTTAGGACAGAGATGAGGAGAATTTTTTCCTGTCAGAGGATTGTGCGACTTTGTAACTCTCTGCCTCAGAAGGCAGTGGATGCAGGGTCATTGAATATTTATAAGGCGGAGGTAGATGGATCCTTGTTAGGCAAGGGAATCAGAGGTTACCAGGGGTAGATGGGAATGTGGAATTCGAAACACAAGCAGATCAGCCATGATCTTATTGAATGGCGGAGCAGGCTGGAGGGGCCGAATGGTCTACTCCTGTTCCTATTTCTTATGTTCTTATGTCTGTCATGCTCTCACTCTCTCAGTTGTGCCCCTTCTCTCGCTCTGCCTGTCGCGACCTCGTTCCGCCTGTCATTCTCTCTATCTCCCTCTCTCTTTGTTTGTCTCTCTCTCTCACTGTCAGTCATACCCTCTCTCTGTCTGGCACATTTCTCTCCTTCTTTATTTTTCTCACCCTCTCCCTCTCACTGCCTATTACGCTCTCTCTCTCTCTTTCTCTGCCTTCATGAACTAATTCTGCCCTTCCCACCCTTAATCTCTCTGCCAGTCATTCTATAACCCTCTCCTCTCTCTGTGCATGTCATACACACTCTATCTCTTGTCAGTCATGATCTCACCTCTCTCTCTCTCTCTCTGCCCACCACATGCTCTCTCAATCTCTGCCTGTAACACTCTCCCTCTCTCTACCTGTCACGTTGTCTCTCCCTCTCTCTGCCTGTCACATTATCTCTCTCACTCACTTTAAGTCACAGTCTCTGCTCTCTGTTTGTATGTCACCTTCCCTTAATCTTGCTGCCACCTGTCTTACCACTGCTGATCACCATGTCGTGTTATTAGAATGATATAATACCTTGGGCTTATTTACTCTACAAGAGACAAGGCACCAATTTCTTATCGGTGATTGGGTAAACACGTTGTGGGTCAATCATTAAGACTAGGCACATGGTTCTACATAGGTATAAAGCTTGAAGGCATCAGAGCTGTGTGTGTGTGCTCTGCTCAAAGCAAAATGAACCAAGACTGGATCACGTGACATACTTACCTTCTAGTGATATCACTTAAAGGCATATTATAATCAGTGCTCTCTCTGTGTCATTCATGCTCTCTCATCTCCCTCTCACATGCTCTCTCTCCCTCCTCACCTGTCCCTCTCACTCTATCACAATCTCGTTCTGCCTATCACACTCTCCCCCTCTGTTAACCTCTCACTTTCATTTTATTTATTCTTTCATGGGATGTGGGCATCACTGGTAAGGCCAGCATCTATTACCCATCCCTAATTTCTCTTGATTTGAGTGACTTGCTCAGCCATTTCAGAGGGCAGTTAAGAGTCAACCACATTGCTGTGGGTCTGGAGTCACAGGTAGGCCAGACCAGGTAAGGATGGCAGATTTCTTTCCCCTAAACAACATTAGTGAACCAGGTGGGTTTTTACAACAATGGTTTCAAAGTCATTATTACTGAGAACAGCTTTTAGTTTTAGATTTTATTAATTGAATTTAAACTCTACCAGCTGCTATGGTGAGATTTGAACCCATGTCCCCAGAGCATGAGCCTGGGCCACTAGATTACTGCTCCAGTGACATTACCACTACGCCACCATCTCGGTCATGCCCCTTGCCCTCTCTGCCTGTTATGACCTAATTCTGCCTGTTGTACACTCTCTTGCTTTCTGCCTGTCACTCCCCCTTCCTTTCTCTCTCTCTCTGCTGCGTTCCCTCTTGCTCTCTGCCTGTCGTGGCCTTGTTCCGTCTGTTGCACTGTCTCTGCCTGTCATGCCCCTTCTCTCTCTTTCTCTGACTGGCATATCCTTGTTCCATCTGTTGCTCTCTCTCTCTCTCTCTCACACACACCATCAGTCATGCCCTCTTGCTCTCTCTCTCTCTCAGATGCGCCCTCCCTCTCTGCCTGTCCCTGTCTCTTTCCGGTCCTATCTCTTTCTGTCTCACTTCCCTTCTCCCACACTTCTCTCCCTCTTTCTCTACCCCTCTCTCTCCCTCCTTTGCCTCGCTCTCTCTTGCTTCTCCCTTTCCCCTTCTCTCTTCCTCTCTCCTTCTATCTGCCTGTGTCTCTCTCTTTCTCTCCCCCTCTGCCTGTCCCTCTCTTCCCTCCTTTCTCCCAGTCTCACTCTCCCTGCTTGTCTCCCTCTCTCTTTCACACTTTCTCCCCCTCTCTCCACCTGTCTCTCCCCATCTCTTTCTGCCTCTCTCTTCCTCCCTCTGCCTGTCTCTCTCTCTCTCCCACTCTCTTCCCCTCTCACCCTCTCTCCGTCTCTCTCTCTGCTCTTTGTTCCTCTCATTCTCTCTCTCTTCCTATCTTTTTCTCTCTTTCTGCCTGCCTTTCTCTCACTCTGCCTCTCTCAATCTGTCTCCCCATTTCTTCCTCTGTCCCCTTCTGTCTTTCTGCTTGCTTGTCTTTCTCTCTGTCTCTCTTCCCCTCTCTCTCTCCCTGCCTGCCTGTCTTTCTCTCTCTCTCTCTGCCTGTCTCTCTTCCCCTCTCTCTCTCCCTGCCTGCCTGTCTTTCTCTCTCTCTGCCTGTCTCTCTTCCCCTCTCTCTCTCCCTGCCTGGCTGTCTTTCTCTCTCCCCGTCTCGCTCTGTCTCTCTGCCTCTTTCTCTCTGCCTGTCTCTCCCCACTTTCTCTCTTTCTCTGCCCGTCTTTCCCTTTCTCTCTCTGCCTGTCTCTCTCTCTCCCTCTTTTCCATGTGTTCTTGTTGTCTTTTGGTTTCCAGATGTTGTTAATAATCACACTTTATATTTGTAAAGATAAAAAACTGTGTTTAATTTTGCCACCCTGTCTGATTCAAAAGAAGAAGCAGATTGAACTGGTTACATACACATCGCTTCAGTCTCTGGTGCAGCTGTGAAATGTGGCCTCCTGGAACACTTGCACATAACACATTAGTTTGAGATAAGTAGTTCCCTGAAGCTATTTACAGGTATTTACAGATAAAACAACATATAACTGTCTGTCTCTCTATCTGCCTCTTCCCCCTTTCTCTCTCTCCCCTCCTCTCTCTGCCTTTCTCTCTCTCTCTGTCACATCCTTTCCCTCCCTACCTGGCATGACCTCACTCCATCTGTCATGCACGCTCTCACTCTCTGCCTGTCATACCCCCTCACTCTCTCAGCCTGTGCCCTCTATCTCTGTTGCATCTTCTCTCAGCCCATCGCACCCCCTCGCTCTCTGCCTGTTGCGCTCAATCTCTCTCTTCCTGTCATCCTCACTATCTCACTGCCTATCAAGCCCTCTCTTTCCTTTTCTCATTGCCTGTCCCACCCCTCTCTCTCTCCCCCCTGCCTGTCACACCCTCTCTCTCTCTGCCTGTCACACCATCTTTCTCTTTGCCTGTCACACTCTCTTTCTCATTGTCTGTCACCCCTCTCAGACTGCCTATCAGGTTATCTCTTCCTCTCTGCCTGTCATGACCTCATTCTGAATGTTGCACTCTCCCTCTGTGCCTGTTGCTCTCTCCCTCTCTATCACGCCCTCTCTTGCTCACTGCCTGTTGTGAGATCATTCTGCCTGTCGCACTCTCGTCCTCTCTGCCTGTCACTGTCTCTCACTCTTTCTCTGTCTGATGCACTCTCACTCTGCCTGTCGTGGCCTTGTTATACCCTCTCCCACACTCTCTTTCTCTCCCTGCCTGTCACATTCTCTCACTGTCAGATACTATCTCTTCCTCTCTCTCTGCTTGTCTCTCTCTCGTCTGCCTCCGTAATCTCTCTGCCTCTTTCTCTCTACCACACCCCCTCTCTACCATTCTCTCTCTCGCTCACCCTCTCTTTCTCGCGCACCCACTCTCTCATTCACCTTCTCTCTCACCTCTCTCACACTCCCTCTCTCTCGCTCACCCTCTCGCTCGTTCTCCCTCTCTTACTCTCCCACTCTTGCCCTCCCTCTCTCTTCCCCTCCCTCCCTCTCTATCTCACTCTCCCTCTCACACCTTTTCTCACACTCCCTCCCTCTCACTCACCCTCCCTCTCGCTCACCCTCTCTCTCGCTGACCCTCCCTTTTGCTCAACCTCTCTACATCTCCCTCACCCTCCCTCTCTCACTTGCCCTCCCCCTCTCTCTCACCCCCCCTCTCTCACCCCCCCTCTCTCTCTCTTGCTCTCCATCTCTCTCACTCATCCTCTCTCTCTCTCACGCTCACCTTCTCTCTCGCTCTCCCTCTCTCTCTCACTCAACTTCTCTCGTTCACCCTCTCTCTCGCTCACTTTCTCTCTCACTCACCCTTTCTCTCTCGCACTCCCTCTTGCTCACCCTCTCCCTCTCTCTCTGCCCCTTTCCCTCCCTCTTTCTCTGTGCCTTTCTTTATCTCTGCCTGTCTCATCTTGTCCCTCCTTGTCTCTCGCTCTCCCTCACTCTTCTCTTTTTCTCTGCCTGTCTCTCCCTCTGCCTGTCTGTCTCTCTCTTTGCCAGCCCCCTTCTCTCTGCCTTTCTCTCTCTCTCTCTCTCTCTACCTATCTCTCTCTCTGCCTGCCACTCTCTCTCTCTCTCTCCTCCAGTCTCTCTGTCTCTCTCTATTCCAGAAACTGCAGATCCCTGATTCAGTGCAGTCCTGGGTCCTTGTCACCCTCCCTAGCCCCTCCCCCATCTGTAACGGGGTTTCCTCAGCCTCACTGCAGGGTGTGGGCACCAGGTAAAACCTTCCCCCGGGCAGTGTCTTCCCGTTTCCCCTGTGCTCTGTTTAAACTCTTCCCCGGGTGGGGGGTGAATTTCTCATTCTGGTTCATTGCTGATTTTCCCAATCACTAACCGGCTGTGAAGGTTACAGTGAGTGTGACTAACATTTTATTTGTGTCCATCTGTTCCCAGCTCCAGTGACCTTCGACCCTAATACAGCCCATCCTGAACTTCTCCTGTCTGAGGACCTGAGGAACGTGAGAAACACCGGGAAACGGCAGCAGCTTCCCGACAATCCGGAGAGATTTGATTCCTGTGTCTGTGTCCTGGGATCAGAGGGATTCACATCAGGGAAACATTCCTGGGAGGTGGAGGTGGGGAACAAGACTGAGTGGGATGTGGGTGTGGCCAAGGAATCCAGCAATAGGAAGGGGAAAATCTACCTGAGTCCAGGTAACGGATACTGGACAATGTCGCTGAGCGAGGGGAATAAATACTGGGCGTGTGAGAAATCACCGAAACTCTTAGAGCTGAGTGTGAAACCGAGAAAGATTCGAGTCTGTCTGGATTATGAGGGAGGGAAGGTGTCCTTTTATAACTCAGATAACAAGTCCCATATCTACACTTTCACTGCTACATTCACTGAGAAACTCTATCCTTACTTCTATCCAGGTACCACTGATGGGGGTAAAAACACAGAACCACTGAAAATCTGTCCCCGGACAGTAACAATCCAGGAGGCTGAGGGTTTTATCCCTTCATCCAAATAAAGATTGTTTCTTGTATGTGGGTGGGGGAGGGGAGATTTGTTCCTCTGTCGATGAGGGGCTGGTGTCCTTCACGGATCCTGCCCCCCCCCTCCCATTATCACGCACTGTCAGCGGGGGTCGTCCATTCTTCAGGAACCACGGGCTGATATCCCCAGGACCTGCTCAACCTGGTCGAGGATTCAATTAAAAAGGCCCCACACACGGGGTCACTGGGCGGTGGTGGGGGAGGAGAAGGCCTCACACACTGGGTCACTGGGCATTGGGGGGAGGAGAGGAGGAGAAGGCCCCACACACTGGGTCACTGGGCATTGGGGGGAGGAGAGGAGGAGAAGGCCCCACACACTGGGTCACTGGGCAGTGGTGGGGGAGGGGAAGGCCTCACACACTGGGTCACTGTTCGGTGGTAGGGGAGGGGAAGGCCCCACACACTGGGTCACTGTGTGGGGGAGGGGAAGGCCCCTCACACTGGGTCACTGTGTGGGGGAGGGGAAGGCCCCTCACACAGGGTCACTGTGTGGGGGTGGGGAAGGCCCCTCACACTGGGTCACTGTGTGGGGGAGGGGATGGCCCCACACACTGGGTCACTGTTCGGTGGTAAGGGAGGGGAAGGCCCCACACACTGGGTCACTGTGTGGGGGAGGGGATGGCCCCACACACTGGGTCACTGTGTGGGGGAGGGGATGGCCCCACATGCTGGGTCACTGTGTGAGGGAGGGGATGGCCCCACACACTGGGTCACTGTGTGGGGGAGGGGATGGCCCCACTCACTGGGTCACTGTGTGAGGGAGGGGAGGGGAAGGCCCCACACACTGAGGCACTGTGTGGGGGAGGGGATGGCCCCACACACTGGGTCACTGGGCGGTGGTGGGGGAGGGGAAGGCCCCACACACTGGGTCACTGTGTGGGGGAGGGGAGGGGAAGGCCCCACTCACTGGGTCACAGTGTGGAGCAGGGGAGGGAAAGCCCCACACACTGAGGCGCTGGGCGGTGGTAGGGGAGGGGAAGGCCCCACACACTGGTCACTGTGTGGGTTGGGGGATGGCCCCACACACTGGGTCACTGGGTGGTGGTGGGGGGAGGGGAAGGTCCCACACACTGGGTCACTGTGTGGGGGAGGGGAAGGTCCCAAACACTGGGTCACTGTGTGGGGGAGGGGAAGGTCCCACACACTGGGTCACTCTGTGGGGGAGGGGATGGCCCCACACATTGGGTCACTGGGCGGTGGCGGGGGAGGGGAAGGTCTCACACACTGGGTCACTGTGTGGGGGAGGGGAAGGCCCCACACAGGCACTGGGCGATGGTGGGGGAGGGGAAGGACCCACACACTGGCTCACTGGGCGGTGGTGAGGGAGGGGAAGTTCCCCATTCTCCGTCTCTGATTTTGGCTTCGGGGTCACTGGTTCTGGGATGGAGCTTTTCCCTGAATCGTCGTGTGACCCGGTGCCTGAGGCAGAGCGGGGCCCTGAACCACTGTCTCCCTCCGACCCAGAACCTCCAGAGCAGCCCAGGGAGGAGCCCTTTGTCGTCGATCCTGGGGGTGGGATGGTGACAGAGGAAGGGCCGACTAGTGTGGCTGGGCCACCTGCGGCCCTCTGTGTGGTGGGGGGAGGGGGTTCGATCACTGACAGTGACAACCCGGAGGAGGAGGGCAGGGGAATGGGGGGGAAGAGGAGGAGGGCGGGGGGATGGGGGGGAGGAGGATGGCAGGGGGATGGTGGGGAGGAGGAGGGCAGGGGGATGGGGGGGAGGAGGAGGGCAGGGGGATTGGGGGGAAGGAGGAGGGCAGGGGGATGGGTGGAGGAGGAGGGTGGGGGGATGAGGGAGCTGCTGGTGGACAGTGGGCGTGATTTAGTCCATCACGAGTGAGTTGGTGGACACCCTCATGTCCCCACCACGTCTCCCCTCATCCCCCTCGGGGAACTCTGGGAATTCCTAGCCGACAGCTTGGGTCAACGTGACAAAGTCCAGCTGGCCCTCGACCGCTGGTCGGAGCTGACACTGCTCAACAGGTCCGCCTCACAGAGGGCTCATGTCTTCTGTCAGGAGCACAGAGGAGGTGGAAGGCCAGCTCGAGGGGTTGGAACAGGAGGTGCTCGACCTGGAGTCCCATCTCGGTCAGGCCGATGAGGACCCGGCCCTGTGGAAGGTGTATGAGGTGAAGAAGGATGCGCTGAGGGACCTGCAGCTTATCCGGTCCTGAAGTGTGTTCGCAGGGTCACAGATCCGGCTCCTTCAGGACCTGGACTGTGGCTCCCCCTTCTTCTACTCACTGGAAAACAGGCAGGGGGTCCATAAGCAGCTCCTGGGGCTGCTGGCCGATGACAGATCCCTGGTCTCAGATCCACAGGGTCTCAGTGTCCTCCTCCTTCCCACCCCCAGGGTCCGTGTCTGCCCCCAAGTCCCCAACAACCACCCCGCCGTGCCTTCTCTGTTACCAATGCACCCCCACCCTCCCACCCTACCAGCTCCCTCTGCCCCCCCTCTCACACACACCATTCCCTCCTATCATGCCCACACTCAGTTCACTCCCCAGGAAGCAGTCACTGACTCCATGGAACCTTCCCTTGCACATTCACCTGGGCATCCTCACCCCCTTATTCCCTCCTCCGTGCTTTCTCCCTCCTCCCCGCTGGACACCTTTCCTCCTGCAAACTCCCTCCTTCCTCAGACAACTTCCCCTCTCCAAACTCCCTCCCTTACACCGTACCCCCAAAACCTTCCTTCCCACTTGCACTGCCCCGTTACACCCTCCCCCCCCACCAATACTCCCTCTTCCCTCTCCCAACCTCACTCCCCCGACATCTTCGTCCTCCACCTCCCAACTCACCACCGCCCTCCCACCCCCTCTCCCACTCACACCTAGACCTTCCTCTCTCCTCCCCACCCCACCCCACCCCCTTCGCTGATTATCTTTAGCAGCCCAAGGTCAAGAACAAGGTGATGTTCTGAAGCAGACCTGAAGCATCAACTGAGACCTCCCACCTTCCAAGAGCTGCTTCGTGCTAGAGCCATGTCTATGTGGATCCACCCAGCATGTGATGCATGTGTTCCTCCAGGGTCCAGTGGCTGGAGGGCTCCAGCATCTTCTCCTCCTCGGATATCCGTGATCTTAGCAAGGCTCTAACACTAAGCCCTGACTCCTGCACGTCACAATCATCCAGATGTGCTCTGGGCCGGTGTGTTTTCCCGCTGGTGTAACGGTAAATCGGGCCCCACTCTGACATGGCAGTCTCTGCTGCATTTCCTGCAGATGCACCATTCTCTTAGATCACGGACATCCGAGGAGAAGGTGCTGGAGCCCTCCAGCCACCGGACCCTGGAGGACAACATGCATCACATGACCACCACGGCACAGACCATTGTCTCACATGATGCCAGAAGATCGATGCAGAGAACAGTGGGTGGTGCTGACAGTAACAGACACTTTGTAAAAGCAGACTATCAAGCAAAGTATGAAATCACTTATTAAACATTATTAAACACGCTTTCACAAGTACTTTATACAAATTGTTGTCTGCACTGACTGTGGTTTCAAAGCCTATGTTTTATTCAGACAGTCGCGAACCGAAACGGAAACCAAGGGTGGAATTTGAGTACCTGCTCTTTGGCGAGTTTGTGGCACGGGCATTTAATTGGATGGGAGGGTAACAGGTGGGGATGCCATCATCTTCCTGCCTCTGCCTTGATTTTGTCCGGGACAGAAAGAACCCGGAATGGCTTCCTGCCCAATGCCAAATGAGGCCCTGAAGTGGGCAATAAATGCCCAGTTCAGGGCCTCAGCCTGCCGTTGTTGAGGTTGCTCGCAGGTACCCAGGAAGTTTCCCTCCTTCAAAGCTACTTGGTGCCCAATTGAGGGACTCAGTATCAGTGGGAGGGAGGTACAGAGAGTCTCACTCTGACCCCCACAGTGCAAACATCTCCCACCCCACTTCCGCTGCCATCAGTCACCTGTGCCCAGGTCCTTCAGCAATCCTGAGCCCAAGTGGTTGTAGTACCAGTAACAGCCACTGTCTCCTGGTGGCATTGCTGAGCAAATAAGAGCTGCCAGCCTCTAATGATAAACCGACATTGTAAACAACCCCATATCCCCAGATTTCTGGGAGGGGTAGGTATAAGTTAGAATTCCTGACTGTAACATCAGACTTCTGAGAACCCAGCCTGTGGCTTAGATTGCCAGTGAAATGGAAACGGATTCGAAAGTAAAGAAAACAAACCGGAGAGTTCGAATTTCAGCCAGTGGTCAGAGTAGACACAAGGGCCAGAATTTTCCGACTTCAGCGCGCGGCATCGTGATATTTCAGTCGGCGGGTGCGCTCAGCAGCGGGGCGTTCGGCTGCCATTAAGTGAAGGCCTCGTTAAAGACCTTAACTTGCCAATTGTGCTGGATTTTGAGGGGCCCGTGCGAACTTCAGGTCGGCGCACGAGCCCAATGGGAAGGCGGGTAGGACATTTTATAATAAAACTCATGCATGTCGGGATATGTGGACTCAGAGGGGTTGTTCATGTTTTACATGAAGTTTTAATTGCTGATAGTGTTTAAAAGTTGCCTGTGTGCTTGTTAGCAGTTCTCATCGATTTCCAAGAGCTTTTTGTGTACTTTGAAACCAGTCCTCAGACAGTAATCTTCCTCGGGCCTGCAGCTTTCTGGAAGCCTCCATTTAACCTGGGGGTATGGGTTCTGACCTCTCCACTGAGGCAGCTCCCCTGAGGAGGAAGGGAGGGATAGAATAAGGAGGAGGCCAGGACTGGACAATCAGCCTCCAGGGGAGCCACCTTTGGGAGTACAGGCGCAGGCACAAGGGACACAGGGACAAAAGCTTGTCCAAGGTGGAAGGGGCATGAGAAGACGCCACTATCCTGCTGCCAGGGTATACAGGCGGTGAAGCAGCTACCTCAATATGAGGTGCAGTGCCGAAGGAGGCTCCAAATCTCAAGGGAGGCAGTCAACTATATCTGTCAGATGATTGGCCCTGAGATCTCCCCTAACTGTGTGGGTGGACATCTCATGCCAGCGGCTCTGAAGGTCACAGTTGCCCTCCACTTCTATGCCACTGGTTCCTTCCAGGGCTCAGTGGGTGATCTTTGCGGTGCCTCCCAATCAGCTGTCCCCACTTGTATCAGCAGGTTACAGACGCTCTGTTCAGACGGGTATCCACCTTCATCCACTTCCGCTGCGACCAGGCAAGTCAGGCACAGTGAGCCAGAGGCTTCGCGGCCATTGCTGGCTTCCCCCGCATCCAGGGTGCTATAGACTGTACACATGTGGCCATCAAGGTGCCAGCAGGTGAACCCGGTGCTTTCATCAATAGAAAGGGCTTCCACTCCATGAACGTGCAGATAGTGTGTGACCACAGGATACTGATTCTACAAGTCTGTGCAAGGTACCCAGGCAGCTTCCACGATGCCTACATCCTCAGACACTCCCAGGTGCCGGGGCTCTTCAGTGCTCCGGCTCGGCTGGATGGTTGGCTGCTGGGTGACAAGGGCTGTCCCCTCAGAAGGTGGCTCATGACGCCTCTTCGCCATCCAAGAACAGAAGCTGAGCAGCGGTACAATAGGAGCCAGCGCACCACAAGGGCTGTGGTGGAGAGAACCATCGGTCTTCTCAAGATGCGCTTCCGTTGCCTGGACCGCTCAGGGGTTGCACTCCAGTACCCCCCAGAACCCGTCTCTCTGATAGTGGTAGCATGCTGCGCTCTGCACAATCTTGCGCTGCAAAGGGGGGATGCAGTTGGCGATGAAGACCTTGACGCAGTGGATGAGGCTGCAAATGATGAATCCAGCAGTGCCTCAGAGGATGAGGAAGCACAGGGCGATGATGAGGGCCACAACGACGACCTGCGTTTACACCGAGGAGGCAGGGACACCCGGGACACTTTAATCCAAAGAACCTTCAGCTAGCTCCACACACATGGATCAGCAGGAACAGCATTGCCTGGCGCTTCCACACGTGGCACTTAGGTGCCACAGCTTCCACCTGTTCAGCTGCAACTAAGGGCTTAGGACAGAAACATCAATGTCCACTCAAACACTCATGATAAGTATGTGAAAAAGAAAAATGCACCACAAACAAAACACCCTCAGCCATGGTAACAAAAGTGGACTTTATTCTGTCCAAAAGAAAACCAAACAATTCTCCACTGCAATGAGAAAAATTTGGGTCCCTATTCTCAGGCCAAAACAAAATCACCAGTGACATATCCGTGGAGTGCCTAAGGTGCATTATGCTTACGTTTTCGGGTGCTACGTCTAGGTGCCGCCCCATCGCTCGGAGTGGCTTGAGAGACTGCCTGCTGACTCTGCTGTCCTGTTGGCCTCGATGACCTTGGCGGGCGTCCTCTGGCCCGTGAAGCCTGTGATGGCTCCGCCTGGGAGGAAGTGGCCAGTTCCAGAACTGGCACCTCCCCAGTTGTTGCAGCCTCAACGGAAGAAACGTTGACTGGCAGAGAGGCGGAGGAGCTGCTGCCTTCATCCGGAGCGCCCTGAGAGGAGCTCGCAGCGACGTCAGGCAGCTGCTGCGCCAACATGAGGTCCAAATCTACCTCCCTGCTCACCGCAGATGCATGGGCACCGAGTGCCAACGCTTGGTGTCCACAACATTTCCCACATTGGGAATGACCACCCGTGGCCAGTATCGCTGTGAGGGCTTGCAGGTCAGAGGGTATCCCAATCATAAAATGTTCCATTCGATCGAACCCGCTCTCTATGAGAGTCGCCGATCTCTCATTGGAGGAAGCCTGAAGCTCTGCCCTGAGGGTCAAACCTTCACGTGCACTCTGCCTGGACTCCTCCATCGCAGAGACCAACTGAAGCATTCCCTCATGCAACCCTGCCAGATGCAAACGCACTTCCTGCCGCCTGTCCTGCAACTGCTGCATTGGGGACAACTCCAGAGGCATGTCATCAGTGCCAGACTCAGCATGTGCCTCATTCCCTGCAGCTCTCCAGCTGCTGGCGCCATCGGCACTCTCTGCCCCTACCATCTCCTCCAGCGATTGTGGTGTGCCCTCTCCACTGGAACCCAGGACACTTGCCGACGGTAAAGACCCCACCGAGGTGTATGTGTCTGCGCTGGTGCCTGGCTGGCTGAAAAGATGTGCTGCAAGTTGCACATGTTGGCCCTCAGGTGTGGAGGGGGGGCTGCGGGGTCGGGGTGTGGGTCGCTGTGGTGGTGATGCTGAAATTAACAACAAGGACAGTTCCTCAGTTAGCGGACAGTCAGTTCAACGTTTCATCCCTTTCCCCCCCAGCCTCATATGTCGCTCACCCCTCAAGACCCTCAGGAGACGAACATTGGTGAGGTGGAAAAGAGTCAAGAAGAGCCCCAACCATTAAACGCACATGCAGACAGGCTGGTCAGATGGCCTCAGGAATGCCTCATGGCATGTTATGTACCATTGGAGTGGGGAAAGTGCAGAGGTACCTGACCTGGATGCATTCTGGCCTTGAGAGTTGCAGGGCTGAGGAAACATCGCAAACACTTGCGGCATTTGCTGAATAACATGGTGGCATTTATTTAGGTTGAGTGCCATGAGGTTCACAGCTGAGGTGCTGAGGACCTTTTGGACAGAGTAATGTGGGGCGCACTGGCTGAAAGGGTGGTGGAGGTCCCAAACCCCCTAAGATGCAATAACTCTTTGGCTGTGCAGCAGCGATCCAATGGCATGTTAGACCATGGTGATAATGGTCACAAACGGGATAGGGTGACTTTGGAAGGTGGTGGAGACACGAATCTTCAAGGGGATGAGCATCCCTTCTGTATGACCCACACATCAGAGTGTCTCACTCTATGAATGAGCATTGTTTCAGCATTAATGATTGAAGCAACCATCAGTGGTTTGGATGGTGGGCAGACAGAGTGGATGGAACTGTGGACCTCAAATACCTGGTAGCTGGACCCCAGCCTCACCGCCCCCAGCCGCCCTGGCCTCCTGCCCAGCTCCATGGCCTGCTCTTCAAAGGTTGTGAGGTGCTGGAGGAGGGCGTGCCCACCTCCAGTCCTCTGGCGCTCCCGGGCATAGTGGCAAAACAGAGAAGAGGATTTATTGGGGCTGATAACTCATGTACTCTGCACGCGCACGCCGCACCCCAACCACAGTGGCCCATCTGAGGCCTCCAGCGGCTCCTGTCCTCACTACTTGTGATCAGTCCCCAGAAGATAGTACGGCTGGTCCCAACCCCCACCCCCAACGGCCACCTTGGACACATTTGGCGTCCATCACTTTGATAACACATAGGCCTTAGCGCCCATGGCAAGGAGGCGTAACTAAGTGTGGCGCCGATGCCAGCAGATGTCACTTGGCCAAAACACCTTGAGGCTCCCCTTCCACCATCTCTTCCACCATCAATATGACATGTGTTGGAGTTCTGAGTATGTGTCTAGCTGCCTCCCCTGCAGGTTGCCCCCAGACTACTCAAATGCCACACACACCAACATATGCTGCAGTGAACACCCTCCTTCTCCTCAACCACTAAGGCTGGTGTAAGCATGGTTAGTACCCGTTTGGCCACCCAGCATGCACCAGATGCCCTGTGCAGTAACGACAGCAAGACATGGGGGGGGGCGGGTCAAAGGCTAAGGCCACCTTCTGGGTCAAATGGCCAAGACTGACATGGTACTCACCCGTCCAGAGCGCTGCAAATCATTGAATCTTTTTCTGCACTGGGTGCCAGTGCACTGCACATCATCATGGGCACTGACAGCGTCACCTACCTCCTCCCACGCCTGGCTGGTGACATGGGGGGTCCTCCTCCTCCCAACCCCAGATACAGCAGGTGCCGACGGATAGACACCTCTTGGAGGAGGACAGGAAGGCGTGCATCAGAAAATTGGGGGGCACAGTAGCCCCCGCTGGCCTCTCCTGCAGCCTGCCCCCCTCCTCCTGCTCATGCTGCTGTGCAATTGGTCCTCCCTCCCTCTCTCCACGAGTGGCCATGGTGCACTGCCTCAAGTAGGCTGCCTGGCCACTCTTTATACAGGCTGCAGGTTCCCCAATGGATCCGGCAGTCTGAGGCAGCCTGCCCCCGCCACTATTTTCCCGTTCTCCACGGGAGTCGCTAACCCGCTTGCCGGGCCTTAATTGGCGGTGCCGCCCGTTTCACCAACGGCAATCGGCCACCCGCCCACCGCCAAGTCCGACGGGCCCGCCCGCCCGACAAACGGAAAATTCTGCCCATGGGGTGGAATTTTACAGCTCCTCATGCCGGTGGGATTTTCCAGTCCCGCCGAAGTGAATGCGCTTTTGATCGCCCTGCTGCATTTTATGGCCCCATCCCCACCGCGATAGGTCATAAAATTCCACCTGTGGTTTTTGTAGCTCAGTTTTTCAGCAGGAGATGAACAGTTCAGTGACTATGGGTATAACACAGCTAACGTAGAAAGTCATGGCACAGATAGAAAAGAAGATCAAAAAGGCTGGTTCCGGGAACAGAGTTGAGAGGGTTCCAGAAAGATGCGCCTTTGGTGTTCTCTGTAGCTGTGGAAGTCGGGTGAAGTAAAGCTGCTGTCAGATGGGTCTAATTCCTGCATGAATAAAGAAGCTGAAACTCTACCTGGTAAGAACAATGTTTCGAGGGACTGCACATAGTGCCATATGTGCTGGGGAACTACCAGTGAATCTGTGAGATCTACCTTTCTTAAATCAGCTGCTAAAGTGCATGGTCGCTACTGAGTACAATGTGCCTGTTAATTTATGTTTAATTTAAATTGATTTTGGTTTGGTTGCTGCAGTGAAAGTTTTAAAAAGTGAAATCTTGCCCATCGGTTTCTTCTTGAGGTTATTTTGGGAGTCTGGTTTCTGTACATTATTGGTCTCCATGGTGACCATAACAAGGGGTAAAATAGCAAAGGTGTCTCAGTGTTTCGTTACACAAATTCTTAAAAACAATTGCAGATCAGCAAAAAAGTTAAAAAAGCTAACTTAGAACTTGGAATTATTTCTAGGGCTATAGAATTCAAAAGTAGTGAAGTTATGTTAAACTTGGACAGGACTATATTCAGGTTGCACTTAGTGCTGTGCACAGTTCTGGTCTCCAGACAGAAAAAGGAACCATAGAATGACTAGGAAAAGTGTAGAAAAAATTCCAGAACTGGGATATTGCAGCTCTTGGGAAAGATCAAACAGCTCAGGTGTTTTTTCTTTAGGAAACAGGAGACTCAGAGGAGATCTGAGGGAGATGTATAAAACTGAACGGGTTGTAAAGGGTAGATGTGGAGAGAATGTTTCCACTTGTGGGAGAATTCAATCATAGCGGCTGTAAATACAAGAAATGTTTCGAAGATACTAATAAATCCAACAGGGAAATGAGGAATTATTTAATTACTCAGAGTGGTTAGAATGTGCAACTCACTAAATAGTTTAACTGACTCCTGACGGATGAGCTCAGACAGAATATAACAAACTAGTGGCCCCATCACAACAGAAATGTCAGAAAGAGATAGTAAATTATTAATCAAATTTTTTCCATGCCTGAGCTCAGACAGTAGATTTTTAAAAATGTATTCATGGGATGTGGGTTTCGCTGGCCAGGCCAGCATTTTTTGTCCATCCCTAGTTACCCTTGAGAAGGTGGTGGTAAGCTGCCTTCTTTAACCGCTGTAGTCCATGTGGTTTAGGTACACCCACAGTGCTGTTAGGAAGGTAGTTCTAGGATTTTGACCCAGTGACAGTGAAGAAACGGTGATATATTTCCAAGTCAGGGTGATGAGTGACTTGGAGGGAACTTCCAGGTGGTGGTGTTCCCATCTATCCGCTGCCCTTGTCCTTCTAGATGGTAGCGGGTTTGGAAGGTGCTGTCAAAGGTGCCGTCGTAAATTCATACAGTGCATCTTGTAGATGGTACACACTGCTGCTGCTGTGCATCGTTTGTGGATGTGGTGCCAATCAAGCAGGCTGCTTTGTCCTGGATGTTGTCAAGCTCCTTGAGTGTTGTGGGAGTTGCTCTCATCCAGGCAAGTGGGGAGTATTCCATCACATTCCTGACCTGTGCCTTGTAGATAGTGGGACAGGGTTTTGGGAGTCAGGAGGTGAGTTACTCGTTGCACGATTCCGAGCCTCTGACCTGCTCTTGTACTCATAGTATTTATTTGGCTAGTCCAGTTCAGTTTCAGGTCAATGGTAACCCCCAGGATATTGGTAGTGGGAGATTCAGTAACGGTAATGCCATTGAACATCAAGGGGCGATGGTTGGATTCTCTCTTGTTGGAGACAGTCATTGACTGACACTTGAGTGGCGTGAATGTTCCTTGCCACTTATCAGCCCAAGCTTGGATATTGTCCAGGTCTTGCTGCACTTGGACATGGACTGCTTCAGTATCTGGGGAGTCATGAATGGTGTTGAACATTGTGCAATCGTCAGTGAGCACCCCCACTTCTGACCTTATGATGGAGGGAAGGACATTGATGAAGCAGCTGAAGATGGTTGGGCCGGGGACACTACCCTGAGGAAATCCTGAAGTGATGTCCTGCAGCTGAGATGACTGACCTCCAACAACCATAATCATCTTCCTTTGTGCTCGGTATAACTCCAGCCAGCAGAGAGTTTTCCGCCTGATTCCCATTGACTCCAGTTTTGCTCAGGCTCCGTGATGCCACCCTTGGTCAAATGCTGCCTTGATGTCAAGGGCAGTCACTCTCACCTCACCTTGGATTTTAGCATGCAAAAACTGGAGCAAACCATCCTGTTGTCAGAGGTGAAAATTTGAAAATCTCTTCCCTGACTGCCTCTAATCTGCTTACTAATGTGGTTTATGGATGTACAACAGGGGGCAGGTAGCCAACCCCTCCCAAGAGGCACATTAATAATGTAAATATTGTAATGAGGCTGGCAGCAGCTGATTTGAAATGTTTCACAGGTTTCATTGTCATGGTCTGGTTTCCCAAGACTCTAAGTGTGGGGTTAGGGGGTTGGTGAGGAATTGGAAACCAACCAGGACAAAATTCTGATCCTCTTGGGATCAATGTGCAGAGATGGGACTATCTGAAGCTCTTCCCCACCTACATTACCTGATCCTAATAATATCCAGGTCAAAGTATTTCAGCAAAGCCAAAGTAGTGAAAATGCTCCAAATGAAATAAAACACAGAAAATAAAGAAAACACTCAGCAGCATCTGTGGGGAGGGAAACAGAGTCAATGTTTCATGTCCATAGCCTTTCAGCAGAACTGGAAGAGCTTTGCGATTAACTTTTAAAATGAATGAATGTGACAAATAATGGTGGAGTTGGAGGAGGAAAGCACAGAGAGGAAAGTCTCTGATTGGCTGAAGGGCAGGAGGGAGGGATTCAATGATCAAAAGGAAGGTGGTACAAGGTGAATGGGGTTATTGAAGAAAGTAAAGATGGATCCAGAGGAAGTGTCCATGGCTGTAGAAAAATAACAAAAGGGAAAGGAAGCAAAGAAAACATGTCTGGGAGGAGAGGCTCCCATGTCACAGGAATAAAGGCGGGGGAGGCAGTGGTGCTGTGGTAATGTCGGTGGGCGAATAATTTAGAGGCACAGACTAATGCTCTGGGGGCAAGGGTTCAAATCCCACCAATGGCATCTGGTGGAATTTCAATTCAATTAATAAATCGGGATTTCAAAAAACAATCATTAATGCCATTGAGGGAAATCTGCCATCCTGACCTGGTCTCACCTACAAGTGAACCCAGACAAACAGCAATGTGGTTGGCTCTGAAATGGCCTTGCAAGCCATTGAGTTGTATCAATTCACAACTGGACGGACCATCCGGCATCGGCCTAGGCACTGTAAATGACCAGGGTTCACCTAGCCCTGTCCACCCTGTAAGGTTCTCCTTACTAATATCTGGGGGATTGTGTAAAAATTGGTATAACTGTCCCACAGACTAGTCAACCTATAACCCGACATAGTCATACTCACAGAATCATACCATAACAACTGTGGCTGTACCAACATGACATGGCCTGCAGTGGTTCAAGAAGGCCACTCAATGCTACCTTCTCAAAGGCAATTAGGAATGGGCATAAGTCCTGGCCAAACCAGCGATGCCCCACACCCTGTGAAAGAATAATAAAAAGTGATGTGCACCTGCCTGTTGACCACTAGTGAAGCCCCACCCAGAGCGCCAACACACATCTCCTCCACTTCCAGTGACTCTGAAATAACCACACTACATTTGCAGCATGTGTCATTGGAGAGGTGATTATGATCTGATGGTTTTAATCCCAGTACTCAGTCTGACAGACAATGGCACGTCTAATGGGAAAACAGGATGCTCTTCCTCAATCAGTTTCAAAGTAGAACACTCTAGCAGGCAGAGGATTGAGAAACTAGAGTCGATGTTTTATTTCCCACTCCAGAATGTGAGAGGAATTCCAATGGGAATGACACATGAATGGAACAAAACAGATCAATTCCCGATGGGGCCTGAGGAATATCCCAGCAGGACAGCATGAGGGTGGGCAGAATGGGGGGAGGGGGAACTAATCGGGCAACAACATTATGGTGTCAGGCAAGACGCCTTATTCTGAAACTATCCCCCTAGTTTTAGATTCCCCCACAAGGGGAAACATCCTCTCAGCATCTACTCTGATAAGCCCTTCAGAATCTTCTCTGCTTCAATAAGGTCATCTCTCATTCCTCTAAACTCCAATGCATATAACCTCAATGTGTTCAACCTTTCCACATAAATACAACTCCTTTATCCCAGGAATCATCCTACTGAACCTTTTCTGAACTGCCTCCATGCAATAACCCCACTTAAATAAGATGACCAAAGTTGTATTAAACTCAAAACAGAAAATGCTGGAAAAACTCAGCAGGTCTGGCAGCATCTGTGGAGGGAGAAACAGAGTTAATGTTTCGAGTTGTGTGGCACTTCTTCAGAGCTCTGAATACAGACTCGAAATGTTAACTCTGTTTCTCTCTCCACAGATGCTGCCAGACCTGCTGAGTCCTTCCAGGATTTTCTGTTTTAATTCAGAATTCCAGCATCTGCAGTATTTTGCTTTAATTTGAGACCAAAATTGTAGGCTGTACTCTCAGCATGGTCTCAGCAACTCCCTGTATAGTTGTATGAAAACACACCCACTGTTATACTCTTTGATACTTGTATCAAAGGACATTAAAACCATGTTGACTCTACTTGATTGTATGATTTTTAAAATGTCTTGCTACAACAAAAGCAGGAATAGGGGTTAAAGGTCTTCATTTAGAGAGAATCTAACCATCACCCCTTGACATTCAATGGTATTACCATCATTGAATCCCCCACTATCAACATCCTGGGGGTTACCATTGACCAGAAACTGAACTAGACTAGCCATATAAATATTGTGGCTACAAGGGCAGGTCAGAGGCCAGGAATTGTGCGAGCAACCCACCTTCTGACTCTCCAAAGTCTGTCTACCATCAACAAGGCACAAGCCAAGAATGTGATGGAGTACTCCCCACTTGCCTGGATGAGTGCAGCTTCCACAACACTTAAGATGCTTGATACCATCCAGGACAAAGAAGCCCACTTGATTGACACCACATCCACAAATGCTCACTCCCTCCACCACCAATGCACAGTGGCAGCAGTGTGCACCATCTACAAGATGCACTGCAGGAATTCACCAAGGCTCCTTCGACAGTACCTTCCAACCCCATGACCACTCCCATCTAGAAGGACAAGGGCAGCATATAGATGGGAACACCACCACCTGGAAGTTTTCCTCCAAGTCACTCATTAGCCTGACTTGGAAATATATCGCCGTTCCTTCACTGTTGCTGGGTCAAAATCCTGGAACTCCCTCTCTAACAGCACTGTGGGCGTAGCTTTACCTCAGGGAGTGCAGCAGTTCAAAAAGGCAACTCACCACCACCTTCTCAAGGGCAACTAGGGATGGGCAATAAATGCTGGCTTAATCAGTGAAGCCTAGATCCCGTGAATGAATAAAAAAAATTTAGACTGGTGGAAGGTGAGAAGTGATTTCCACAAGGACCAGGACTGGGACAACTGTTGTTAACCATTGGGCTAAATGATAAGGAGTCAGGAAGCAGAAGCAGAAATGCAGAATCTGTAGACAAAATAGTAATTGGAAATGCAGTTAATAGAGAGGAAAAGTGCTTAAAAAAAAAATCTTGCAGCTATTAATAAACTTGCAGATTGGGTGTTTTACCCAAAAAATTATTTCAGTACAAATGTGAGGTGTTTGATAGGAAGAATGAGGTTCCCAAAAATTCCCTGAAAAATCTGAATGGGAGAGATGGGCAAAGACTTTCACATGTGCAGAATCAGAATGAATCTAAAGTAACAGCACACGTTATCAAGGCCATAAACAATAAAACACTGGAGTTCATTCTAGAGCAAGGAAATGAAAAGCAAAAATGTGACATTGGAACTCAACTGGAACCTCGGTTATCAGACACTGGACACGGTGTGAACAGTTTTGGTTTCCACATTTCCATGTATCAAGACAGAGAGGTTATTTTTACAAAGATGACACCAGATTGAGAGATTATAACTCACAGGAATAACTGAACAAGGTGGGCTCTATTCTATAGGTATGAGGAAGCTGAGGGGTGAGCTAGTAAAGATCTCCAGAAAGATCCAGGTCTGTTGTGAGATTGAGATAAAGAAGGTATTTCCAGTTGAGTGGGTACAAATTGGACTGCAGCAGTTAAAGAAGGCAGCTCACCACCACCTTCTCAAGGCAATTAGGGATGGGCAATAACTGCTGGCCTAGCCAGTGATGCCCACATCCCATGAACAAATGAAAGAAACCTGGATGTTCATCAAGGTCACTAATAAATCCGATAATGGATGTTGGAGAGATTTTGTTTCTCAAAAACGTGTTAAATTGTGGAACTTGCCAAAACATGGAGTAGACGAAGCGATAAACAAAGCTGGATTTAAGAGAAAGAAGGATATGTACATGAAAGAGAAAGGTATGGAAGGTTATGCTGTTCAGATTAGATGGGCTTGAATGGAGAGAAGCTCACCTCAGAATTCCCAGCCTTTGACCTGCTCTTGTAGCCACGGTATTTATGGCTGGTCCAGTTTCTGGTCAATGGCAGGATCCAGCATGTGGATGGTGGGGATTCAGTGATGGCAATGCCTTTGAATGTCAAGGAGAGATGGTCATTGCCTCATACTTGTGTGGTGTGAATGTTGCTTTTCACTTATCAGCTGAAGCCTGAATGTTGTCCATGTTTTGCTGCATGTAGGCAGGGTCTATTTCATTATCTGAGGTGTTGCGAATGGTTCTGAACACTGCAGTTATCAGCAAACATCCCCACTTCTCCCCATTTATGAGGAGGGGAAGCTCACCTCAGAATTTCCAGCCTCTGACCTGCTCCAGTGGCCACAGTATTTATATGGCTGGTCCAGTTTCTGGTCAATGGTAACCTCCAGGATCTTCATGGTGGGGGATTCAGCGATGGTGAGAACTTGTGTGGTATACCTTCACTAACTTGATGACAGTGTTTGCATGGGGTAATATTACTGGATTTCTATGCTTAAAATCGAGAAGGGGGCTGTTGCCAAGTCATTTACTTATGTGTTCTGACCAACTGGAGCTTTTTGGGGTGATGTTTTGTAAGATTGTTTTAACTGTGTGACTTTAATCTTGTGTGTTTAAGATTTTTTCCTTCTTGCTAATAAATCTTTTAATTTTAAAACCCTAAAAAGTGTTCCTGGGATTCTACGTTTTTGGGATCAGTAGTTCTTTCCTTCATTTTCAAAATATAAAATAAAGGTTATGATCAGTCAGGCAAGTTTCCCTCTGGGTTTTTGCTTGCTGAATAACATCAGCTGTGGTCATAACATTTGAAACTCTCCTCCTAAAAAGGCAGTGGAGGCAGAGTCTTAGAATATTTTTAAGGCAGAGCTGGATAGATTCTTGATTAACAAGGGGGTGAAAGGTTATCAAGGGTAGGTGGAAATGTGGAGTTGGGGTTACAATCAGATTATCCATGATCTTATTGAATGGCAGGGAAGGCTCGAGGGGCCGAGTGGCCTGTTCCTGCTCTTAACTCTTATGTTTATACGTCAGACAGTGAATCTTTGGGCATCGTATTTATTGAATTGATTATTACCAATCACATATCTGCATAACGATCATCATTAGACCAGAGTGTAACATTATCAGGCACAGGCAAAATCAGGAACCAGCTCAGATTTATAAAACTTCAATAGTTATCGTTACTTACCAGGAATACCAATAAAGGCAAGGACTGTGTAGTATATTCCTTCAACACCATCAATTGGTAGATGCATTTTCTATGTGAAGAAATCTGTCCCTTTGTGCTACAGGTTATCCCTGTGATTTAAAATATGAGGCCATACATTCTCAGAGCCTGTAATTTATATCCTGTGGGATCTCCACAGGGACACTGTGGTTGCAACATCTCCCAAAACAGTTGTTATTTAAATTTGAAAAAAACAGGTTATGACAGTTGTGCTAAATCCCAGTTGTGATAGTGCTGAGATTGAATTAGAAAACCTCAAAGATTGTACAATTCTGCTCAATTCATTAACTAAAGGAGATTGAACACTTTAGCCTTAAGGCGATGGTCCTTTCCTACGAACACTACCAGCATCATCTGTAAACCTCATATTGTTTCAGGGATGTCTTTCAGTCTGCTATTTCTTTAGGCATCAAATTTCAAATGGATGAGTTTTCTCTCATGCTGCTTCCTGAACCCAGGGATGTGTTTGCTCCCTTTTCCTGTAGCCATTCAGTAATTAATTTTTATTCATTTACAGGATGTGGGCTTCGCTGGCTAGGCCAGCATTTGTTACCCATCCCTAATTGCCCTTGAGAAGGTGCTGGTGAGCTGCCTTCTCGAGCTGCTGCAGTCCATCTGGTCGAGGTACACAGAGTGCTGTTAAGGAGGGAGTTCATGAATTTTGACTCAGCAACAGTGAAGGAACAGTGATATATTTCCAAGTCAGGATGGTGAGTGGCTTGCAGAGGTGGTGTTCCCATGTATCTCCTGCTCTTGTCCTTTTAGATGGTAGTGTTTGTAGGTTTGGAAGCTGCTTCCTAAGGAGCCTTGGTGAGTTTCTGCAGTGCATCTTGTAGATGGTAAACACTGCTGCTACTGTGTGTCCGTGGTGAAGGGAGTGAATTTTTGCAAGCTACAGCATGAACTTCATTACACCATCGCTCTGCTGTAGTCTGAGGCTGCCTCATGTGTGTCATCAGCCACAGCCTCTGTCGGTAGTCCTGTCTCCAAGGAACAATCCCTGCAACTTCTGTGGACCCTGGAAGACTGCAGGGGTCTGTGACTGACTGAGCATGTAGAAGTCATGCACACTCCCTGGAAAACGTGTTTCTGGTGGTCACACACCAGCGGCACATTCAGCGAATGGAACCCCTTGAAGTTAATATGGTTTACCGTGTATTTCGATAGAGGCCTGAGCTCCACATGAGTGCAGTCGATTGCACCCTGAACCTGTTGGAAACCAGAGATCTGGGCGAATCCAATCACTCTTGCATCCTGGCTGTCCTGGTCCTAGGTGAAATGCACAAAGTTGTGTGTCCTCGCAAAGATGGCATCCGTGACCTCATGGATGCATTTGTGGGTGGAGGCTTGTGAGATCCCACAGACGTCACATGTGGAGCCCTGAAAGGAGACACTGGTGAAGAAAATGGGTGCCGCGGTCAATTTCACAGCCACTGGCACTGGATGCCCTCCATGCCCCCATGGTGCTAATTCCTGCAGTAGCTGGCAGATGTGACAGGCCAGTTCCCTAGACAATCATATTCTTCAGTGACACTGGTTGTTGGTCAGCTGCAGGAGTGACAGGCGGCATCTACAGGCCCTAGGTGTCGTTAGGCGTCAACCAGTGACAGCTCGTTGTGGCTCTTCAACTGTGTGTGTGAGAGACCCAGCTGCTCCTTCTTCCTGAGATTGCTCCTCCTGCCTCTGAGCAGCCAGGAGCCTCAGTCACTCTCTCCTCCGACATCTTCACTCTCTGTAGGCCATCAGACATAGAGCTAGGTCACCAGGCTCCATGATCCTGGAAGAAATCCAATTGGAAATTTGAGAGAAACTTCTTCACTGTTATGATACCCAGCTGAGGTTACCCCAGGACAAGCCTGACCCCAGAGTGGAACCCAGCTTGATAGATCCTAACTTTTAATTTGTTTGTTTAGATACGTGGAGAATAGCTACTGAACAGAGTCACAGGAGTCAGCTGATGAAATTTTAACAAGAATAAAATATATATCCAATAAGAAAAGACGAAATATATTTGAAATGCTCCTTCACCAACAACTATACCTTTACAGGTATATGCAGATTTGTAAGAATAACACAAGTTACAAACGCTATTTTATACTGTAATGTCCTCAGCAAGTACACTGTCCATTTACCAATAGGCACCCCGTGGTCAGACACACCAGCCTCTGAAACCAAATGGCAGATGCCACCTCAAACAGATGCTATAGATATATCCTCAACTACCCTGCGCCACCCCCACCCCCCACCCCCAGATATATGTCACACCATGAGCCAACCAGTCTCACTGCACTCTGTTTTTCACACGTGGGTTTCCAATCTCTACTCTCCAAGGACTCGCTTTGGAATCTTCTCCCAAACTGACACTTTCTCTCAGACGCCTTCTGCAAGGGTTCACCTACAGGGTTTTGAGCTATCCTTCTGATGTTCCTCTTCCATGGGTCACCACATGCATTCAAGCTGTCTTGCACACACCCATCTCACCGACTAAGCTGACAACAGCATGCCGCTGTTTTTCATACCCATAGCAAAGAGTTACAGACCTTTAATTGTCTCTTTGGACCTTCTTGCCACTTCTGAAGCCTTTATCTCTTGAAGCTTGAAACTTTCACCTTGAAGCTTGGAACATTTCTCTCTGCCCCCCCACTCTTCACTTAAGAAGAGCTTTTTCAGGTTCCAGTCCTTCCTTTGATGAGAAGGTCTGCTTGGGACTTTCCCCTGTTCCACTCCCCTGGATTTTTGGGGTTTTCCTTTAGCTTGGGACTTGCTATCTGTCCCTTTCTAGGCTGCTCCTGCCTGGCAGCAATCTTCAAAAGCAGTTGAACTCCAACAGCTTCCAAAACCAATTGCTGTTTCTAACTTTTCTGTGTGTGCCTGTGGGAGGGACCTGCCTCTCTGGGTCCCTGTCACCAGGCAACAGCTTAATTCTTCTGCCCTTGTGTTCGCTTTACTTCTTAAGTCATAAGCTCTCATTCAAAATGCAAGCACCTTTTTAAAGTGAAACTGAAACTACATTTGACCTTTCTTAATACACGGATACGGAAATACAAATCAAACTTAAACATTAAAGGTAACACTCATTCCTAACACCTCCAAATACGATCTCTATTTCCTGAAAACCAACCCTTTGGAGGAAAGAGAGCTTCACAACAATGAACATTTCTTTACAATGGCCTTACATCTGCCTCACACAAACTTACCATAAACCCCTGGCAATAGCTTATTACATACTATATAAAATACGTATTACGTTTTGTTTCACAATTATATATGTTATCGTACAATTACAAATATTTAAGCAAAACAAAGTCAATGTAATATTAGTTGAGTTTGCACATCATAGATTTATCATAACTTAATTCTTATGTTTCTTTTTCCTCTTATTCCGAGTCATGAACTCAGCAAAAAATGTTTCATTTAAGCCTACAGCCCAATTGTCCTTTTTGTTCGCTCTAGGTGTAATTCCATCTTCAAGATTACTTTCCAAACTCAAATATGGTAAATTCTCATTTTGATTTAGCAAAGTCAAAATTGAATTCTTGTGCATTAACATTTCATTTCTTCTCTGACCAAAATCTCTTATTGCCGTTTCAAGGATGTTATTGAGATGCTTCTTTTGTTCACACAAAAGTGTTTCATAATCCTGCTTGGTTTGATCTTTAACCTTTGTGATATTGCTGTTTCTCCAAATCCCATTTCGAATTGAACTTTTCCACTTCTTTTTGAGCAAAGTCAATTATATTCTCCCTGTAGAGTTTCATAGTTTGTTCCAACACTTCAATTCTTTTGCATAATCCATGAACTATATCATCCCACTCTTTTCCAGGTTTAGAATGGTCTTTTGCAAACTGTCCATTTGCCTGGATTCTAACTGCTGTATTTTGCATATTAGCACTGGCAAGCACTTTCAAATCAGTGTCTCTGTTCATTGACTTTGCCAGGCCATTTTGCACTTTGTTCTTTTTGTTGTCAATTCTTGATTTCCAATTTTGCATACACTTCAGCTATCTTCACATTGTCCATGACTGAGTTTGATACATCAATAATTTTACGTGGATCCGTTCTCTGCTCAACTGGGCCTCAATTCAGAGTTTTTATTCACAGGAACAACTTTGGAACTGTGACACTCCATATCACATATCTTCTCCTTCATCTTTCCCAGATTGTTTTAATGTTCAAGAATCTCATTATTATTTTCACAACAAAATCCTGACAGTTCATTTAATTTGGTTTTTAATTCTGCATTCAACCAATTCTGATTGACCAACAATTTCTTTTCCTGTTCAAGGCATTTTCCCTGATATTTCATAGCAACTGCCGATGCTTGAAGTTCAAGTTTCAATTGAAGATTGACTTTTGTTAAGTTTGCTTCTACAAGTTTATCACTTAGACATTTCAAGTCCTCAGTCAACTGTTCCACTTTCTGTCACTGATTCTCAATTGATCTAATCAATTCTCTTCATTAGCAAACTCCTCTTTCATACATGAATGTTGTTTTTCTACCTTAATTAGTTGTCCTTCTTCCAATTACTTGTTATCTGCGGTAAGTGTTTCATTTTTGGCCACAGTAGTTTTTTGAAGTTGGTTGAGCCCAGCATGACCAACTGCCTGCTGCAGTACAGTCATTGCCACATTACTGGCTCCACTAACCAAATCATTACTCAGAATAAAATCTACCCCTTCAACAGGTGATTTAGGAATAGTTCCCATCATAACAGTTCCATTCACAAAGTGACTTTGTAAGTTAACTTGGATAAAGAAACAGGTTCATAAATTATATTAATACCTCATCAATATTTTTTCTTTCATCAAACTGCCTGGAACACAAATTGGACCATCAGCCACCATTAATGATTGATCTGCTCCTGCATCTCTCAAAATTTTTATCTGTTTACTTATTTTGTTTGAGGAGTAAGGGAACATGTCTCCCTTTGACATAAAACATCCTGGTTAGCCTGGCTTCCTTCACCAGTAATCAAAGAAGAATTCTCTGGGCTCTTCTGTACCATATCCCCCTTTCCTGTGTGTTTTCATGGAGCACGTTTCACCTTTACTACTGCTGCAGTTTTAACAACAATTTCCTTTTCTGATGCAACCTTTTCTGAGGAATCCTTTGGCATCCCTATTAATGCAATAGGGCTATAATTTTAACTCCAGCAATCTGCCCCAACATGCCCCACCTCATTACAATGAAAATGCTTAGGATTTTGAAGTCGCTTCCGCCCTTAGCACCTCCCTTTCCGGTCTGAGGAGAAATTTCCTGGGAATTCTCAACTGTCCCTTCTCTTCCCTGTCTACTTGACTTCCTTTCACCTTCCCATCTGCTCAGCTTTATAGGGATGACAGAAGAAGGGTCTAGATTTATGAACCAGTTCATAACCATCAGCCATTTCCGCAGCCTGTTTAGCTGTTTTAGCCTTCTGATCTTCAACATGGGCCCTAATTAGAACAGGAAGTGAATCTTTAAATTCTTCCATGAAAATTATTTCCCTAAGAGCTTCATACATCATCTCGACTTTTAATGCCCGTATCTCACAGTCAAAATTACTTTGCTTTACCCTTTCAAACTCAATATGGGTTTGCCCAGGTTGTTTTCTTCTCTTCTGACATTTCTGCCTGTATGCCTCAGAGACTAACTCATATGCACTCAGAGTAGCTTTTTTTACTGCATCATAATCCACCAATTCTTCTTCTGAAACTGAAGCATAAACCTCATGAACTCTACCTACTGACCTACTCTGCCACAGTAATTTCCAGATTTCTTTTGGCCACATCATTTGCCTAATTACCTTTTCAAACGAAATAAAGAATGCCTCTACATCCTTTTCCTCAAACTTTGGGAGAGTTGCACAAAATTAACCATCTCCCTACTAGGATTTAGATTGAAAGGTTTCTCATCATCAGAAGTTTCCTCAGAATCTGAGATCTCTTTTTTAAGGTCAAGCCTTTTAGGCAAATATTCCCTTCCTCATTCCTTCTCTCTTTCTTCCATTGCTAATTTCTCCCTCTGGAGGTCGAATTTTCGCATTTCCATTTCTCTTTGAAATGCTCTCTCTTTTTCCTTTTCTGACCTTTCTTTCTCCATTTCCTTCCCCTTTGCCTCTAATTCAAGTTTTTTCAGTTGTAACTGAAGTCTCACTACCTCCAGCTGTGACTCACCCACCTGGAGAATGTGGTCTTTCTGTTATCCCTTCCAGTTTTAAATGCTGTGCTATTACCTCAACTATGACTGTTTTCCTCATCCCTGCTGGTATTTATAACTCCAACATACCCCCAACTCCATTAGCTTACTCTTGGTTAATTTCTGTGAACCAGTCAGTTACATTTTCCATCTGCAGAAAAGTCTTAGCAACCTGCAAAGACATTTCAAATTCCAACCTGTACAACAGACCTCACAGCAACTCCAATTCATATGTCCAGTTCCTCTTTACCTTCACATATTCATTTTTTGAGATTCATAGATCCAACCAATGTTCAAGGTTTTCCAATTCCACCTTATCATAAATCCTGAACCAGTTATTATTCCA
Organism: Cetorhinus maximus; assembly: GCF_964194155.1. NCBI lineage: Eukaryota > Metazoa > Chordata > Chondrichthyes > Lamniformes > Cetorhinidae > Cetorhinus > Cetorhinus maximus. Next base: position 3,487,882 of record NC_135899.1, read on the forward strand.
TGTCCAACTTTAATTTGTTTTGCTTAGATAAGTGGAGAGTGGCAACTGAACAGAGTCATATGAGTCAGCTGATGAACTTTTAATAAAAGAATAAAACATTTATTCAACAAGATGAAGTATATTACAAGACTCCTTCACCCACCACTATACCTTTAAGATATATGCAGATTTGTAAGGATAACACAAGTTGCATAAGTTATCTTATACAGTAATGTTCAAAGAAAATACACAGTACATGTACTAATAGGCACCAACTGATACAGTGCATAAAATGAATGCAACATCCAATATTGATGGAACATCTCAGAATAATTTTTCTTCTCAGTTCTCTGCCCAAAAGCAGTTCAAACCCACAGCACCATGATCTCCAGCGCAGGTAAGACAAGGAGGCAGCTCCCAGATCCACCCCAGCTGGAACACGGATCAAACCCCATGCTGTCGGCACCAATCGGATCCTCACCAGCCAATTGGCCCCACAAAGTCTCTGAGTTGCTGAGGCAACACACACTTTAACACATGGGCAACCATACCCACATCCCATGAATGAATAAAAAAATGTTGTGAGCTGGAGCTATGAATATTGCTGGTAAGTGCTCCAGATTTCTTTCCATCACATGACTGACCAGGAATCGTTCCCATTCTCATCGCTGCCATAAGCACATGTTGGAAGCTTTTTCAGGTTTCTGCTCAACCTGTTTAGCTGCCTTCAAAACAGGGGCCTTGCATTGTCCATCAAGCCCTATGATGGGTCTTGAACTGTCAGCTCCTAATTTAGAGGCAGGGATGGTACCACTGCGCCACAAAACTTCCTCTTAAGTTAATGCAGCACTTCAAACTACACCATGGCTAGTTAGTACAGCACAGTAAAATAATACAGTACGTCAAACTGAATCCCAAGAGAAACTAATACTGACTCCTCTGCCAAGCTCCCCTCTTATCAAACCCCACCCAGTAAAATTAACTCACTGCCTGTGAATCTCTTCACCTGTGTGTAAATCTACTTTCTCTGGGAAACATCTCATGCCTTGAGGCTCTCCCCCTCTGTGAAACTCCCAATCAGAAAAAAAAACCCTTAAAATCCTGAACACTGTGAATTCCCAGGCCCTGTGGAAAGCTCCCTTTGAAACAGGGAAAACAGTGAAACTCCATCAACTGTGAAATTCCTCCCACTGTTTGTGGAACTCCAAAACTCATAGTGTGTGAATTTCCACCCTGGGAAACTCCTCCCAGTGCCACCCACCCCCCACCGCCCTGTGAAACTCCTCCCGGTCACACCGACCCCCCACCGCCCAGTGAAACTCCTCCCAGTCACACCCACCCCCCACCGCCCTGTGAAACTCCTCCCAGTCACACCCACCCCCCCACCGCCCTGTGAAACTCTTCCCAGTCACACCCACCCACCGCCGCCCTGTGAAACTCCTTGCCAGTCACACCCACCCCCCACCGCCCTGTGAAACTCCTCCCAGTCACACCCACCCCCCACCGCCCTGTGAAACTCCTCCCAGTCACACCCACCACCCTGCGAAACTCCTCCCAGTCACACCCACCCCCCACCGCCCTGTGAAACTCCTCCCAGTCACACCCACCACCCTGCGAAACTCCTCCCAGTCACACCCACCCCCCACCGCCCTGTCAAACTCCTCCCAGTCACACCTACCCCCCAACCAACCTGTGAAACTCCTCCCAGTCACACCAACCCCCCACCGCCCTGTGAAACTCCTCCCAGTCACACCCACCCCCCACTGCCCTGTGAAACTCCTTCCAGTCACACCCACCCCCCATCGCCCTGTGAAACTCCTCCCAGTCACACGCACTCCCCACCGCCCTGTGAAACTCCGCCCAGTCACACCCACCCCCCACCGCCCTGTGAAACTCCTCCCAGTCACACCCACCCCCCACCGCCCTGTGAAACTCCTCCCAGTCACACCCACCCCCCACCGCCCTGTGAAACTCCTCCCAGTCACACCCAAACCCCACCGCCCCGTGAAACTCCTCCCACTCACACCCACCCCCCACCGCCCTGTGAAACTCCTCCCGGTCACACCCAAACCACACTACCCTGTGAAACTCCTCCCTGTCACACCCACCCCTCACCATCTTGTGAAACTCCTCCCAGTCACACCCGCCCCCCACCGCCCTGTGAAATTTCCCCTGTGAAACGAATCTCTATGAAACTCCTGCCCTGAGTAAAAATTCTCTCAAAAATACTCCCATCTATCCCCTCCAGTGTGCTAGGTTGGCCACTGATGGAACTCAGGAATCCCAGACACTCTCCCTCACCATCCCCCGTGCATGCAAATTAACAAAAATAATTAGGAGCTTATGGCCAGGCCAATATAATTGATTAAAACAAGCACTGAGATTGTATTGATACACTGAATTACTTTATTGATCAAGTTTAAAGAATAATTGTTTATAACCACTGAACTAATAACTGATATCAATACTGTATACATTGAATATAGTAATCGTGGTGATGTGCACAAGGCACATCCTTTCTCCTTGCCTCCCGGTCCTGCGCTTTCCTCTTCAGTTTCTTTCCTATTCTGTCATGAGGAATGAGTGTCACAGCGTTAATTGAGTGGCAAGGCTCTGGAATGCACTGCCTGAGATTGTGGTGGAGGCAGGGTCAATCGAGTGGTTAGGGTCTGGAATGCACTGCCTGAGAGTGTGGTGGAGGCAGGGTCAATCGAGTGGTTAGGGTCTGGAATGCACTGCCTGAGAGTGTGGTGGAGGCAGGGTCAATCGAGTGGTTAGGGTCTGGAATGCACTACCTGAGAGTGTGTTGGAGGCAGGGTCAATCGAGTGGTTAGGGTCTGGAATACACAGCCTGAGAGTGTGGTGTAGGCAGGGTCAATCGAGTGGTTAGGGTCTGGAATACACAGCCTGAGAGTGTGGCGGAGGCAGGTTTAATTGACTCATTTAAAAGAGAATTAGATTGTTATTTGTAAAGGGATAATTCGCAGGGTTACTAGGAGAAGGCAGGAGAATTGCACTAATTTATTGGTCATTTGGAGTGCCAGTGCTGACATGATGGACTGAGTGGCCTCCTTCCACACCTTCTGCTTCCTATTACCTCCCACATGTGTGGTTAAATGAAGCACAAGTCTTTTTCCCAAAGGATCCTCCGCCCATGACCAGCTGTTGTCCCTGACGGTTTGAGCTCTTCCACCATCACCACCCAAAATTTGCTGGTTCCACCGTGGGCCTTTTCTCCGAACCCTGAGCGAGGAACAATTAGCTGAGCCTGGGTGAACTCACAAAAGGGCGGAGACAAGCACCCCCTGAGGTCTCACATAACCCTGCTGCCCTAAACAACTGATACATGTGGTGTAAGAATTGGAAATAAAACCAATAACTTAAAGCCAAAGTACCCCCTGGAAATGAGCAGTGTTTATCTGTTCCCCAGTGGCTGCTATTGGCACAAGCTGCAGAATGCAGGATGGTCTTTCTCTTGGGGATGGTGAATTGGTGAATGGTGTCAGAGACAGGGACACACTGTTCATCGTGGTGTGGAATGTGAGGGTGGTGATGTCAAGACAGACACAGCAACCAGGCAGACCCAATCGGATCATTATTTATGAACACGCGCTCATAATTGGAAATGATTTTACGTGATATTGGTATCAGCTAATGAGAATTCGAGGCTGGGAGAGGAAGCAATTGGCACCACCCAATGTCTAATCTTTATTGGTTAATATGGGTTACTTGCGTGTCAAACAGCATAAACAGCAAATGATAGACACTAACCGATCCCACAACCAACAGGTCAGATCAAAGCTCTGCAGTCCTGCCACATCCAGTCATGAATGGTGGTGAACAATTAGACAATTCACTGGAGGAGGAGGCTCCACAAATATCCCCATCCTCAATGCTGTGGGAGCCCAGCACATCAGCGCAAATGTTAAGGCTGAAACAGCCAGAAGTGCCAAGTTGATGATCCATCTCGGCCTCCTCTGGAGGTCCCTAGCATCATAGAAGCCACTCTTCAGCCAATTCAATTCACTCCACGTGATATCAAGAAAGGGCTGAAGGCACTGGATACTGAAAAGTCTATGGGCCCTGACGATATTCCGGCAATAGTACTGAAGACTTGTGTTCCAGAACTTGCTGCGCCCCGAGCCAAGCTGCTCCAGTACAGCTCCAACACTGGCATCTACCCAGCTATGTGGAAAATTGCCTGGCCAATTACCATCAGTCTACTCTTGATCATCAGCAAAGTAACGGAAGGGGTCATCGATAATGCTATCAAGCAACACTTGCTTAGCAATAATCTGCTCACTGATGCCCAGTTTGGGTTCCGCCAGGGTCACTCAGTTCCTGACTTCATTGCGGTCTTGGTTCAAACATGGACAAAAGAGCTGAACTCCTGGGGTGAGGTGAGAATGGCTGCCCTTGACATCAAGGCCACATTTGACTCCGTGTGGCATTAAGGAGCCTTAGCAAAACTAGAGTCAATGGGTATCAGGGGGAAAACCCTCCACTGGATGGAGTCATACCTATCACAAAGGAAGATGGTTGTGGTTGTTGGAGGTCAGTCTTCTAAGTTCCAGGACATCACTGCAGGAGTTCCTCAGGCTAGCATCCTCGGTCCAACCAACTTCAGCTGCTTCAACAATGGCCTTCCTTCCATCATAAGGTCAGAAATGTTCAATGACGATTGCACAATGTTCAGCACCATTCACAACAGATACTGAAGCAGTCCATGTCCAAAAGCAGCAAGACTTGGACAATATCCAGGATTTGACTAACAAGTGACAAGTAACAATCGCACCACACAAGTGTCAGGCAGTGACCATCTCCAACAAGGGAGAATCTAACCATCGCCCCTTGATGTTCAATGGTATTACCATCAATGGATCCTCCACTAACAACATCCAGGCGGTTACCATTGACCAGAAGCTGAACTGACCAGCCGTATAAATACTGTGGCTGCAAGAGCAGGTTAGAGCTCGGAATTGTGCGATGAGTAATTCACCTCCTGACTCCCCAAAATCTGTCCACTATCTACAACGCATAAGTCAGGAGTGTGATGGAATACTCCCCTTTTGCCTGGATGAATCCAGCTACCACAACACTCAAGAAGCTTGACACCGTCCAGGACAAAGCAGCATCTTGATTGGCACCACATCCACAAACATTCACACAGTAGCAGCAGTGTGTACGATCTACAAGATGCATTGCAGGAACTCAGCAAGCCTGCTTAGACAGTACCTTCCAAACTCACGACCGCTAATATTTAGAAGGACAAAAGCAGCAGATAGATGGGAACACCACCACCTGGAAGTTTCCCTCCAAGCCACACACCAGCCTGACTTGAAAATATATCACTGTTCATTCACTGTCACTGGGTCAGAATCCTGGAACTCCCTCCCTAACAGCACTGTGGGGTGTACCTACACCACATTGACTGCAGCAGTTCAAGAAGGCTGTTCCCCACCACCTTCTCAAGGGCAATTAGGGATGGACAATAAATGCTGGCCCAGCCAGCGAAACTCACATCCCATGAATGAATAAAAAACATTGCATGGAATCGTTTCCATTATTTTAAACTGAAAATAATTGCCTGAGAATAAAGAGACTATTGGACGAGACAGGCTGGCCATTTCCAAATTCCAAATACTGGACATGAGGACACCCGATAATGGAATGGAGATGGACCCACTGACAGTCAGATTGTCTGCTACAAAACCTGACAAATGACCACATTACCTCTGAGACACCCCACTGAGGAACTCCTCACTGTCAGAATCCTCATCTTGTGAGGCTCCACTTCCTGTGACACCCATCCTCATTTTAGTCTCCTCCCCCTGTGAAACTCCTCCCCCTGTTAAACTCCTCCCTGTGAGACTCCTCCCTGTGAGATTCCTCCCTGTGAGACTCCTCCCTGTGAGATTCCTCCCTGTGAAATTCCTCCCTGTGAAACAGCTCCCGGTGAAACTCCTCCCCTGTGAGACTCCTCCCTGTGAGATTCCTCCCTGTGAAACTCCTCCCGGTGAAACTCCTCCCATGAAACTCCTCCCCCTGTGAGGATCCTCCCTGTGAGAATCCTCCCCTGTGAGACTCCTCCCCTGTGAAACTGCTCCCTGTGAAACTCCTCCCCTGTGAGACTCCTCCCCTGTGAGACTCCTCCCTATGAGACTCCTCCCCTGTGAGGCTCCTCCCTGTGAGACTCCTCCCCTGTGAGATTCCTCCCTGTGAGACCACTACCCTCTGAGGCTCCTCACTGTGAAATTCTCCCTGTGAAATTCTCCCTGTGAAACTCCTCCCCTGTGAAACTCCTCCTCTGTGAGACTCCTCCCTGTGAAACTCCTCCCCTGTGAAACTCCTCCTCTGTGAGACTCCTCCCTGTGGAACTCCTCCCGGTGAGACCCCTCACTGTGAGGCTCCTCCCTGTGAGACCACTCCCCCTGTGAGTGCGCACTCCATGTGATTCCCCTCCCCTCTCAAAAACTATGAGCTGTGGCTCTCCAATCTGCCTTCACTTTCATCACTTGCTGTAATATTTTTAATGTTCCCCAGCGAACTCACATTCTCTGTTCAATCTTTCTCTGAGGTTTGACACATAATCCAGGAGAGTAGGTTCCAAATTTTGAGCCATCAATTTCCCATCATATAACTTCAGTGGTCCCCTTACCTCATGACCACAGGCTAATTCAAAAGGACTAAAATCAGTCAATGCATTAGGAGCATCCCCAATAGCAAATAACAAAAATGGAAATCCCTTATCCCAATCCTGTGGATCGTCCTGACTCTCAGCCCTCATCATGGCTTTTAAAGTTTGATGCCATCTATCCAAAGCCCCTCATGACTCAGCTTGATCAGCTGTTGATTTATACTGTTTTATACCCAAACTCTTTGTTATTTCCTTAAACAGTTGTGACGTGAAATTTGAACCCTGATCCAATTGTATTTCTTTTGGTTATCCATATCTTATAAAAGATTGAATCAACTCTTCCACAATTCTCTTTGCTGAAATATATCTCAAAGGTATCACTTCAGGAAACCTTGTAGAAATATCCATTATTGTCTAGTTTCCACCTTTAGTATTAGAAAGGGATCCTGCAAAACCAATCATGACCCTAAGCAAATGTTCCTCAAATGATTGACTTGGAATTAAAGGTGCTGTGCTGGCTTAAACACTGCTTGTGGTTTACATATCACCTGATATATGTGATATGTTCTACAGAAATTGATTACATCTCTATGCAATCCAGGTCAGTAAAAATGTTTTTGCATTTTCACATGTGTCTTTAAAATTCCTAAATGCCCCCCTATTGGAATTTCATGAGCTATTCTCAGTATTTCATTTCTATACTGAGATGGTATAACACCTGATGCACTTCCATCCATTTTTCATCTGCTGGAACTTGATATTATCTCTGCTTTCTCATTAACGCATTACCCTTAAGGAAATAGCATTCTGGACTACACTCTGCCTCTGTTTCTGAGCAAGCTGAGTAAACTGTTTTATACATGGATCCTTTTGCTGTAACTCAAAACACTTCAGCTGCATTCTTTTCCAATCTCTCCTCCTGAACAATCTTATCAAAGACAGTATCAGCTATTTGAACTTCAATGCCTTTTCCCTGCCTTTTAACTTTCTCTTCTTTCTGTTTCAACCCGTGAGCGTGTGATATCATTACCATACAGTCTGGAAACAATCCAGGATGCTCTTTCTGCAACACTCCTGTTGAAAGCACCTCTACAAGCAGCTCAACTACCATAGGCAGCACCCACATCTGTGACCGAGCTATATCAGTATCTAAAATAAATTGAACCCTTGCAATGGGCAATTTTTAAATTCTCCAACAATTACGTCACCTGTTTTCCACTTACTCTTTAAATTTACCTTCCAAAATGGGAAAGGCTTAGCATCTCCATGAATCTTACTTATTATCTCCTGCTCCTGCAATACTCCCTTTAAACAACAAATATCGTTATCCCACAATTAAGGATTGACAAGCCCCTGTGTCTCTTAAAATTTTAAAATCTTTACCTGCTCCACCCTGCACACTTGGAAAGACTTCCCCTTCACATAAAAAATCTTTAAACATTTCTGCAACCTGATCTTCAGAAATCCTTTGGGTAAATTGTGAATTCATTCCCACTTCTTTACCTGTCACTGATTCTTCTTATATAATACCCCCTATTGGAATTTCATGAGCTATTCTCAATATTTCATTTCTATGCTGAGTTGGTATAACACCTGATGCACTTCCATCCATTTTTCATCCCCTGGAGCTTGATATTATCTCTGCTTTCTCTTTAACACATTACCCTTAAGGAATTTTTCTAGGTTCTTCTTGGTTTACCTGTACATAAACCACTGGTTTTTCCTGTGCCTGAACCTCAGAACAGACAGTCATTTTACTTCCAGAATTTTTCTGCATTCCAATTTTTGCAACAGATTTTCCCTGTAATTTCCAACACATTGGCTTCTTGTGCCCAACTTTATCACAATGAAAACGCCTCAATTTTCGAGTGTCACATCTACCCTCAACAACTTTCTTTTTAGTCTGTGAAAAAAACTACCTGGGAATTTCCACCTACTCCTCTTCCCTGGCTACCTACCTTCCTCTCACCTTCTCTGTTAAAAGGATGATGAAAGAAGGTTTAGATCCAAGAACTAACTCATAATCATCAGCTATTTCTGTTGCTTGCCTTACTATTTTAACTCACTATTCCTCCACCTGAGTTCTCACTACCAATGGAATCGAACCTTTAAATTCTTCCAAAAGAATCACTTCTCTAAGAGCTGCATATATTGTCTCAACTTTAATAACTGCATCTACCGGTCAAAACTCATTTGTTTTGCTCTCTCAAACTCAGTATAAGTTAGCCCAGGCTGTTTCCTTATATTCCTAAATTTCTGCTGTTATGCCTCAGTAACCAACTCATATGCACTCAAAATTGACTTTTTTTTACCACATCATAATCCACCAACACTTCTCCTGACAGTGAAGCGGAAACATCATGAGCTCTACACACTAACCTGGGCTGTAAAAGCAATTTCCAGTTTTCTTGTGGCCATTTCATCTGTTTAGCTATCTTCTCAAATGAAATAAAGAATGCCTCAACATCTGCAGTCATTTCCAGCAGCCTTCGTGACACAAATGGAACCTTCAGCAGTGTCATAGAAAATGGGGGAACTCAATGGTCGCAGCCTTTTGAGTTAGTTCAGATCCAGGGTGTGGTCAACAATACAATAGAAAAATCACAGTCAAAAGAAATTGGACATTTCTGCTAGATCTAACAATCAATAGGAACGGAGCAATAATAACAGAAGAATGAGCCTCAGGAATGTCCGGGGAATTGGTAACCAGTGTTTCAGATGTAATTCAAAATATCATAATGCAGTAAATTGTACAAAACAGAAAAAACAAAGTTTTTGGGGCAACCCTCGACATAGAAAGTTCCAAATTGGAGGATGATATTGATCAAGCTGAGGGAATTGTACCTGGTCATAAGAAGATTCAGTCCAATAATTAGTGCACTACTCATTGATTCATTTCATTGTGCCGTGTTGGATAGTGGTTGCGTATCGAAAGTATGTGGAATGAATTGGTTGAAAGATTATTTAGATTCACTCGGTAGTAATGACTGAAGTAAGACCAGGGAATATGAAAGTTCTACTTGTTTCAGGTTCGGGGATAACAGTATATTGGGGTCACTGAAAAGATTGGTGATTTCATGCAGAATAGCTGGAGTAAGCCATTTTGTTAGTATAGGTGCAGTCTCCAGTGAGATACCTTACTGCTGTGCAAGCCTTCCATGAGAAAAAGCACAAATGAAAGTGGACATGGGACACAATAAGCTAATTGTCTTGGAAAGTAAGTAGATTTGCAGCTTACCCAATCAGGACATTGTTGCATTCATTTAACAAAACCCAGCCTCTCTAATCCAAATGTTAAACATGTATTAATGACATCAGGTGGTAGGTGTTTGAGAAAAAAGACACATTTTCTTAAAGTTACATCGACAATTTGCTCATCCCTCCCTCTTCTCACAGATTAATAATCCTGCTAACGGACACAGGAATGGCTGCTGAGTGCACAAAGCTTAATGAAGAGGTTAGTGTAAATGTGATATATGCAAAAGTATTGGAAGATGCCATCACAGTCTATTTAATGTCTCACATTAGTATGAGGCTTTAATGAAGGTACAGCTATGGATTTAAAGGTGTGGAACAAGGTTAGAAACATTTCATTTCTAATTTTATAGATATGGCAACAAGATGCAGTCTGTCTACAGTAATGTATGTTAAAACAAGGAATAATTGTAGATAAAATCATACAGACGACAGTAGGGGCACCAGCAAAATTCCTAACTAACAATGAAGGGAGTTTGCGAATGAGTATTTTTGAGACTTGTGCGAAAATATGCACATTGTAGTGATGAACACTGCAGCTAAAAGTCTCCTTTGTAACGGGCTTTGTGAAAGAACTCCTGTGGTGGTTGATGGGATACTCCATAAGATCTTAGCTGACCAACAAACTTATCAGCTAATAAGCTAAAACCTGTCTTGCCATGGGCAGTCCATGCAAATCATTTGTTTCAAATGATTGGGGCCTATAGTCTGTATCAGTTGGTTGATGGGAGGACTCCCAAAATATCTTCGGTGCTGTTTGATAATGTACGAGCCCAGAAGGGATTACAATTAGTTGCACCTTCTCTCTGCACTTTAATGCTCTACATGCAGTGGTCAGGGCATTCCTTAAAGCAGAAGTCTCAGGCAAAATTTAGCAAGCTTTACGGCATTGCATAAGATCATCAGAGATAAAGTTTAATCCTGGGGATTTAGTATGCTGTGAAAGAGAGAGCGAGAAAGAGTGGAAAGGTCCAGATAAAGTGACAGGGTGTGAACGGAAGACAGTAATTCTCCAACATGGTAGTCAAACTATTAGGGTACATACATCTAAGTTAATTGGGACTGATAATAAACTTTCAGAATGTGAGCAATTAATAGAAGATGAACAGGTATCCTGTACCTCACATACTCAAATGTTTGACAGTTAAGAGGAACAGAATACAATGGACAAAGGGCCAGATGAATGTAGACAAAGTGATGCCAATGCACAGGATAGGGCTAAAATATCCAAAATACAACTGCCTAAGGTACTTGGGTAATGTGCATACCAGGAGGATCCGGTGAAAGGAGAGATGTAACCATTATAGGGAGAGCAGGGGAAGCCTCTGGCAATATTTAAACTGGGCGAAATGTCCAACATAGTGGGCAAGAGATATGATCTATGGTTGGCAAAATGAGGTGGAAAGCAAGGAAATGCAGCGTGAGTCCCCATAATGGATCTAGAAGTGACTCAAGCACCAGGAAACAATCACGTTACTGGAAACAGATCTTCTGGTTACGGGAGGGAGGTAGGAGGGCAAGTAGAGGTTGTAGTTTGACTTCGCTATGCGATAGAACAAAGGCAACAGAACAACCCAGAAACAACGCTTGAAGTGGAAGCCCTAATGATCTGGAAGTTTTGTGGATGAAACAAATTGGAAGATAAATTAATAAGAGAGGAAAAACAAAAAGAATATTTGGAAGGAATTTGGTGTCCACCCTAAAGTGCCAGATAGAGTACAGCCAGTCTCATCCCATAGATGGAAAAAGTAATCCCAGATGGGACACGTAAGGCTAAAGTGAGACTGATGGTTTTTGAAGAGAGACTTGTTGTCCAAGATGTTACAGAAGACTCCCCCATGGAAGGAAAAGTGATTGTGAAAGTTCTCTTAGCTCTGTTAGCCACATTCGTGGCAATGTAGGGCGATTGATATGAAAGCTGCATTTTGCAGGATGAAAAATTTCAAAGAAAAGTGTTTTTGAAACTGGCTGAAGAAGTGAGTGATATAGAAGGGAGGCTGTGGAAATTTTTAAAAAATGCATTTCTGAATTGAATGATGCATTAAGGGTCTTGTATTTCTTGGTTAAGCCTAACTTGCTGAAAGTAGGCTGTATTCAGCTGAAAACATGTTCTACTGGTATCACAAAGAGAGACTCACAGGCATCATTATGATGCTTGGTGATTATTTTCTATGGGGAGGCTCTGTGGAATTTGAACAATTGATTATAGGTAAGATCAAAAGGGAAGTTAAGATTGGAAGTCAGGCCTAAGGCAGCCTTTAAATATACAGGTTTAGACATTAATCTGATTAGGTCAGTAATAACCTGGAATTAACAATCGTATCGAGAAGGCATTAACCATATCATGATAAATTGGGCCAAAATTGTCACAGAAAACTGATCTTCCATCCAAAGAAGGGACTGAACATCTAAGAAGCTTGATTGGACCGAATGACAGTTTTAGGTGTATTGGAACTGATTACTGTGACAAAACACTCTCCATTTAGAGAGATTTTGAGGGCAAATAAAAGATTAAAGAAATTATGTTCGGAAATATGTTTATTCATGTTTCCAGCCCTTGGTGACCCGAAAGATATGAAAATAATTTTTTCCAGTGACGCTTCCCATGTCACTCTACTAGGTGGGTATCCAAGCACAGATGGGTTTATAATATTCTTTCCACATCAAATTGGAAAATGTTGACCCTTGGCCAGGGAAGCCAAGAAAATAGAAAGGTTGGTGAAAAGTACCCTAGCTGCAGAAATGTGGGCTCGAGCAGAAGGGATAGATATGGTCCTTCACTTTTCAAACATTTTGAAGCAAATTCCAGACAAAGGGAAAGAGAAAGGTTTACCCATTGAATGGCATGTGGGTAACCGTTCCTTGTGGGATAATGTACATCTGACCAAGAGCTTGATTGAGAAAAATTTAAGGCTTGACTTTACAAGTATAAACTAAACGTTAGAAAGAAAATAGACCTGTTAAGATACATGAGTCAATCCAAGTCAGCGTTTATTGAATGCTTTACAAAAAGGAATATTAGCTCGAAGAAATTGTTAGAGATCCTAAAAGAGAGATATATTTTTTCATGATGGGTTATATGTAGAGATGGAAAATCAGTATTTTCCCTGATTGGTTTTGTAATTGCTTGAGTGTGTTTTAAAGTTTTTGTTTAAGAAAGGAAGGGGAATCTATAAATGGTCTGTTAATTAGATTAAGATACAAAGCTGAAGGGCTATGTTTAATTACTTAGACTACTCATGAAGGGACACTGGTCACTTTAACCCCATCCCCGGAGTTTGTCACAAAAACCCAAAAGATGCTCATCGACTTCTTCTGGGACAAAAAGCTGCACTGGGTCGCTACTGAGGTTCGGAGTCTCCTGCTTAGGGAGGGCGGTCAGGCGTTGGTGTGCATTCGTACCCAGGTGGTGACCTTCCACCTTCAGACCCTACAACAATACCTTCACGTAAAGCCCTCTCCTAGATGGTGTGCCCTGGCGATGTATTTTTTCACCAGCTGCACGGCCTGAATTACGACGTGCCGCTCCTGTTCATCAACCTGATTCGTGGCTCCTTGCAGGTGTTGCCCATATTTTGCCAGGACCTGATCAAAGCCTGGATCATGGTCACCTGGTGCCGCAGCTCTCACCCATCAGGGAACCACTGCTCAGGAATCCGCAGCTCCACCAATAGCACTTCAGGTGGCTGGCGGAGGGGAGGGCTGTGGTTGCCGGGGTGACCAGAATCAGGAACGTGCTGGGGGGTGGAGGTCTGGGCTTGATGACCCCAATTAAACTGGCTCTTTGTGCGTCAGTGAGTGTCCAGCTCACATCCAATGTCGTCCAACACCTTAAAACGGTGGTGCCCGGCCACGACGGCACACGTGGTTTAGAGGCGGTTCTGGTGTGCGGTGAGCACCGATCTGACTGTATCCCTGCTCGGACGGAATTCCATGTTGGACCCAAGCCATGGAACCTTCCTTGGGAGCTGGAGCCCAACCACTTGACCTGAGCTGTGGAAATTCTTTCCGTGCCCTTTCGGTGCAGAGGGGTTTCCTGTTTGGGCTGCTCCTGCACACCCTTCACCTCCTTACCCTCACCCGCTGTCCAGACCCGCCTTGACATGCCCTTTTCCCATCTGGCAATGGAGATACCCAGTGGGGAGGTCTATACGCATGAGTCCTCCCCCTTACCATCAGGGACCTGGGCTGGAGGGTGCTGCATGTAGCAGTCAGAAAGAACCGTAGGTTGCGTTGGTTCATGGACTCCCAAGATTCCTGTGTTTTTGCTGCCTTTTGGAGTCCGTGGACCACGTGTATATTAAGTGCATTAAAATACACCCCTTTTTTAGCTTTCTTAAGGACATTTACTTAATTTCTGGTTGCACTTCAGCCCCACGCCCATGATCTTTGGGCACCCGTTGCAGAGCGGGCGGTGAGGGAGGAGGACCTCCTTGTGGGCCTGTTCCTGAGCCTAGCCAAATTGGCCATTACCAGGTCCAGGCAGCAGGCAGCTGAGGGGTCCCCTGGCCCAGCTGTCTGCCCCTTTCCCACGGCTGTGTTCACACTTAGAGAGGGAGCATGTGGTGTCTGCCAGCACGATTGAGGCCTTCTGTAACTGGTGGGCACTGTGGGGGCTGGGGTGCATTGCTGACCCCCAAAACAACATTTTGATTTAAAGTTTAGTAAGTTCCCTTTTCCGATTTTGTTTTTGTTTGTTGGTCCTTTAAGGGACTGCCCCCATTAACTTGTTAATTTGATAGTTTGTCCTTTTGTTAGTTTGTTGATTCAATGCCATTTGTTTTTCGAAAAAGAGTATAAAGGGAGACTGGGTGGGACACTGGGTTAATACATAGGAGACAGACATATGTAATGCCACATTCTGTAAATGAACAGGCTATCAAGAATTTGCATCTAGTTTCATATTTCAGCTCTGGCTTAGCATCCATTTATCACTACGGGGAGAAGGCTGGGCAGTGACTAGGTAAATTGCTCCTATGAAGAGGCAATGCAGACACGATGGGCCAAATGGCCTTTCTGTGCTATTAACAATTCTGTGGTACTGAAATTTGTGCTTTAAATTTAAAACCACGACCTGACTCAGGGCCACATCAGACATCCAGTACCTGAGAAATGATTGTCACGGTGATAGAAATGAGTTTGTACATCACCGCCCATCATTTCTAGCTCACTACACATTGTTTCCATCAGCAGGAGGCCTGAACATTAACACCAAAGAGATTCAATATGTGGACTGAAGTTCCAGATAACGTAATAGAGACAAAAGCCTTGCAAACATTTCAGAAACAATTTGCTGTTGCAATGGGAGGATATTAAATTGTGCTGGAATGGATCAAATTGTCAGAATGACCTCCCTTATCTGTAATTATCTTGATATTGAATTTTTTTATATTGTACATTCATGAGATGTGGGCATCACTGGCGAGACTAACATTTATTGCCCATCCCTAATTGCCCTTGAGAAGGTGGTGGTGAGCTGCCTTCTTGAACCGCTGCAGTATATACAGCTTAGGTACGCCCATAGTGCTGTTAGAAAGGGATTTCCAGTGTTTGGTCTCAGCGACAGTGAAGAAACAGCGATGTATTTCCAAGTCAGGATGTTGAAAGACTTGGAGGGGAATTTCCAGGTGGTGGTGTTCCCATCACCCGCTGCCCTTGTCCTTCTAGATGGTAGTGGTCATGGGTTTGGAAGGTGTTGTCGAAGGAGCCTTGGTGAATTACTGCAGTGCATCTTGTAGAAGCTATTTAAAGACACATCCGAACAATAGTTTTTCACCAACCAATGAATCACGCTGTTCTTGTGATGTTGCTCTTCATTTTTTTCTTCAATCCTATCAGCCTAGAACTGAAGCTGAAACAGCCTCTCTCCCGGGTAAATGTAGGTGTCGCCTGTACCTTCTCCAACCAGGGTCGCTCTCTGCCTCTCTCCTGGGTAAATGTAGGCCCCGAGCTGCGCTCTCTTTACATCCTCACTGTCTCCTGTATGTTCTCCAACCAGATTCGCTCTCTGCCTCTCTCCTGGGTAAATGTAGGCCCCGAGCTGCTCTCTCTTTATATCCTCACTGTCTCCTGTACGTTCTCCAACCAGTTTCTCTCTCTGCCTCTCTCCCGAGTAAAATGAGATCCTTTAAAGTGGGGGATTTTTTTGGTGAATGTTTTTCAGATTGACAGCGGGATCTCGGTTATCTATGAGAAAATGAGTTGGAGTCAGACTGGGTTTGAATAAAATGAGTATATGCAACAGAGCGTGTTTTTAAACTGATTTTTCACAGACTCCGGGTTACTGCCCCAGCAGGATAAGACGTTGTTATCTGGGTGGACAAGGAAATCCATTTGTCATTTAAAATGGAAACATGGTTTTTTGGGCACACACTGGACACGTGGTCATGTCAACAAAATAAAACAAAAAGCTAAACAACTGTGTGTGAGACTAATTACGGGAAACTCGATTATTGACCCATTTCCATATCTATTGGGGTTCCCAGTCTCACAGCAGATGATTGAGGTTCTAGTATTGTTTATTTCGAGAGAGAGGGAGATGGAGAGGAGATTATTAGGGTCTCTCTCTCTCCCTCTCTCTCTGCACTGATTAGATCAATTCCTATTGCTTGATTACAGTTTATGTTTTAGAGCTCCTCATGTGTGGCTCTGATTGCTCAGTGGTTAAATGCACCGACTGGTGTGATACTGAGACACACAGAGCAAGGAGGGCTCCTGTACTGAGTTCACTGGTCTCAAACAGAACAGTGCTGGGGATATGACAGTTGTCACAGAGTAGCCTGGCTGATAGATTTCTATTACACATTGTTACACGCTACTTACAGCTCAGAAACTGCTCATTCAATCCAGCCCATCTATGTTGATGTTTAATTTCTACAGAAGCCTCCTCTAACCTCTGCTCATCTCACCCCATCAACATATCCCTCACATGTTTATCTAGTTTCTCCTGAAATGTTTCTGTACTAGTACTCAAGTACTCCATGTGGCAACGAGTTCCACAATCTAACCACTTTCTGGGTAAATGTTAGGAAATAGAAATAATTTCATTTAGTCATTTGGTACTTGTGGGTGTTAGGAATGAGTTTTAGCTTTAAAGTTTAAGTTCAATTTATATTTCTGTATCTGTGTGTTAAGAAAAGTCAAATTGAGTTTCAATTTCACTTTAAAAGGTGCCTGCATTTCTAATCAGGTTTTTACGACTGTTGCAACTTGGTTAAACAAACAGGAGTGGAAAAAAAAACAGGGCTGTTGCCTAGCAACAAGGGTCCAGAGAGGCAGGTCCCTCCCACAGACACACACACAGAAAAGCTAGAAACTGCAGTTTGACTTATAAGCTGTTTTGAGTTTAGTTTTGAAGACAGCTGCCAGGCAGAAGCAGCCGTGGAGGCTCAAATAGCCAGTTCCAAGCTGAAGTTGGTTGAAAGTAGGTGCCAGGAGAGACTGGAGCAAAGGGGACAGATAGACAGTCCCAAGCTAAAGAAAAGACCACAACATCCAGGGGATTGGAGCAGGAGAAAGCCCCAAGAAGACCTTCTAGCCAAAGGGAGGACAAGAACCTGGAAAAGGTCTGGTTAAGAGAAGTTAAGAGTGAGGGGCAGATAGAAAGGCTCCAAGCCTCAGATTTAGAGACAAAAGCTGCCAAAAGCGAATTCTGGCAATGTCTGGAAGTCCATTCAGTATCTGTGATAGGGAAAGACAAGTGAATGATGTTTTAAATGTTTATCTGTTGATCAGAACCCACGAGGGGGTTTCTGTACCTGAAACACCTTTTCCATTTCAGATTTATTTCATTGGTCGGTTTTATTTTTATAATCTCATTCTCGTCAGGTCTCTGCTGAGACACCAATGAATCCTGAAATGAAGCTTTGAAATGCAAGGAATGAAGCTCGGAACTGAGATGAAGCTGTCGTGTTCAAACAAGCGACCAGCAGCAAACTATCTCCTAAACTCCTCACTACTCACATTGACAATGTTGCTGGCCCTTTTTACCCCACCCTTGGATGGGGTTTTGCCAATTGTGGGCTGCCCGCCTGCCTGTTTTGACTGTGCGACGAGGATGAAATCACACAGGCGGCAAATGTAAAATCAAGTTCCATTGTTCCAGAGTCTGTGGAGAGGAAGGACTAGGTCAGTCTGAGCCCAGAGACTGGATTCTGGACCATTGGACGGTTTGGGGATCAGCTTTTTATCTTGTGTCTCTCCTTCCTTCATTTACTCCCTGCTTCAGTCAGTCAAACCACCCAGTCCCATCCTTCATCTCTTCACCTGTTTCCCAGTCTGTAGCTGGGATTTCTTCTGTGTTTCCATTTCTCACTCTGCACTCAGAACATGAAAACCTGAGAGTGAAATCCAGATATTGAAGGGTGACAATACTGCATTTCCACGGCGATTGGGAATTTACATTTTTCTCTCTTCAACCCCCTCACTTGGAGCTGACCCTTCCCCCAGAGTTCATGCTGAGACTCTCTTTCCACATTCCCTCTCAGTTTAATATTGACACACTCCTTCCTCACACCCTAAAGAACCAATCCGAGGATCTGCCCCTTTCCCTCTCTGCTCCTCTGTCACCCATTTCCCCACTTTCCCTTCATTTCACTTATGACTCTCTGGAACATCACCCATCTCCACCCCCACCTAGCTCACACCCAGTGCCTTATCCCTGCCACTATCATCCCCACACTTGATAACTCCAACACTTTCCTCGTTGAGGTTCCATGTTCCACCTTCAAACTGAGAGGATCACACTGGCAGAGCAGAGCAGAGGTGCTCAAAGCTGTTCCCTAATCATTATCTCTGCTCAATGTTCCTGAAATGTAATAGGATAAAAATATTGTTGGATAGTTTTCTAATATTCTTCAGGAAAATGTGTGCATCCGGCAACAGCTCCATCAGCCCTTTCTCATCACTCCCACTGTCACGTATATTAAAAATCAGGTTAATATTGTATTCTGAAAATGAGAAGATTCCTCGGGTATTCAGCACCTCAAATACACAAATTAGCTTCTTCAAGGATACGGGGAGTTTGGAAATCTTGGTTTTAAAGAGCAGAAATCACACGTGTAAAACACGCGCTGATCCGCTAACGCCAGTTTTGTGACCGCTGATCAAAGTGAAAATTCCTCCCAGTGTTTAACTTTCCCTTGCAGTTCATTGTAGTGCCAATTGCAGCCAGCAGATGGTGCTGTTGAGCTGTACAAAGATCAGTCAAGTTTTACAGCGCAGTATCGCCACCTGCTGCTGGATACCTGGGACTGGCGGCAACACCAAAAACAGAAAATACTGCAACACTCGGCTGATCAGACAATTCAGGCAGGGACCTTTCTTCACAACTGAAAGAGAATTGGATCAGAAAAATAGGAGGGAAAATAAACATGAGCCTGTACTTCCCACTTCCATGTTCCTGTTACACACCGAGTCCCTATCGGGAAATTCCACACTGCCGGTCTGTATAATGTTCAAAAAGTCCAGGTTGGGAGTGTGAAATTTCCCAGTTTGGGATCTTGATGTGTGTCAGGAGAGACAGATTCAAAAAGCTGCGCCTGTATTCTGAGTACAGAGAGGAGATTCACATTTCCAGCATCCGCAGTATTTTGCTTTTAACAGAGAGGATAAGAACTCCCTCATAGTTAAATAACTGGGGACATTGATGGATAGTTAGAATGTGAGAATGAAAGGAAAATTAGACTGTGCAACACCACCACCGCCTGGCCCAGAAGGGTATTGCAGGAATAAAATCAGATTGCAAAAAACCGTGCAGCGCCTCCACCTAGTGGCTTCTGGTGATACTGCAACATCAAGTTTCCTGTTCTATTCACCAGCAAATTAAAATAATAAAAACAGTCAGCGCTGGAAAAGTGCCCACCAGATGCAGTGTGTGGGGAGAGAAACAGAGTTGACGTCTCTTCTTAAGATGATTTCCAGCATCCGCAGTATTTTGTTTTAATTACAACAGACCAAATTGTTAAATTGTATAAATATAGTTTATTGGTGCAACAACACTACTTGTCAGCAAAACAGTAAACCTAAAACCACAAACTGTCTACGATTTTTTTCCTAACCGAGTAATTTCTCAGAATCTTTGTTATTTAGTGAGAAGAGTTGGTGGCCATTCAGGCCCTCGAATTTATTTCCATGCTCAATGAGATCACTCAGCTTCATTTACTGCCTGAAAGACGATATCAGAACTTCAGTCACTACTGTCTGATGTTAGCTCTCCAGGGCTCCTGTGTATCGATGTTGATGAAGATAGTTGGACAAAAACACTTTTTTGACATCAAAATCCTATTTTGCATGGAGCAACACCGCCACCTGCGGGCTGTGATCGGGACTCCACGGATTTATTTTCTCCTGCATTACCGAATGTAGTCAGCTGGTGGGGGTAGAGCACCGTCATTCCTTTCTCTTTGGAGCCGATTCTGTTGACTGGATTATCAGCTTTAAATGACTTTAAATAATGACTTTTTGTGCCAGTGAATGGCTCCATTAGTCTGTGTAGATATTAGGGATGGGCAACAAATACTGGCTTTTCCACTGACTCCTACCTGTTCTGAACTGCCACCATCTTCTGAGATTGGGTTTATCTGTCTTGGACACCAGGCGTGGGACTTGGTTCTTTGACAGGCTGTAGACATACTTTAGTATCTGTTTAACAATTGTTTATTAGTACTACTTCTAAACAGATTACAGAGTAGGCAGGTAGCTCTTAGTCATGATTCCAATCTCTCATGTGAGAGTCTAATTCATGACTGACTCATCATCCATGTCATATATTAACATATCCCGTCTGTTAATCCTATATACTACAAGTTAACCTCTCCCCAGGTATGCTATCCTACTTTTAACAACAGCATGAAACTATGTCTTTAACTATTCACATTGCATTTCTGTGACTTGTTTTTTACAATTTCTCCAAATCCCATTTTGAATTGATCTTTTCCACTCCTTTTTGAACAAAGTCAATTATATTCTCCCTGTGGAGTTTCATAGTTTGTTCCAACACTTCAATTCTTTTGCATAATCCATGAACTATATCATTCCACTCTTTTCCAGGTATAGAATGGTCTTTTGCAAACTGTCCACTTGCCTGGATTCTAACTGCTATATTTTGCATATTAGCACTGGCAAGCACTTTCAAATCAGTGTCTCTGGTCATTGACTTTGCCAGGCCATTTTGCACTTTGTTCTTTTTGTTGGCAATTCTTGATTTCCAATTTTGCAAGCACTTTAGCTGTTTTCACATTGTCCATGACTGAGGTTGATATATCAGTAATTTTACTTGGATCAGCTCTCTGCTCAACTGGGCCACAGTTCAGAGTTTTTATTCACAGGAACAACTTTGGAACTCTGACACTCCATACCACATATCTTCTCCTTCATAATCGTTTTATAAGGATTCATAGATCCAACCAATGTTCAAGGTTTTCCAATTCCACCTCATCATGATAAATCCTGAACCAGTTATTATTCCACGTCCAATCACCCGCTGTCCACGTTTCAAATCCGGCAATAGCCCCCAGTTTGTTTTGATCCCTGGACAAGCCTGATCCCAGGGTGGTAGCCAGCTTGATAGATCCGAACTTTTATTTGTTTGTTTAGATACGTGGAGAGTGGCTACTGAACAGTCATATGAGTCAGCTGATGAACTTTTAATAAAAGAATAAAATATTTATTCAACAAGATGAACTATATTACAATACTCCTTCACCCACAACCATACCTTTAAGATATATACAGATTTGTAAGGATAACACAAGTTACAAAATTTATCTTAGACTGTAATGTCCAAAGAAAATACACAGTACATGTACTAATGGGCACCAACTGATACAGTGCATAAAATGAATGCAACATCCAACATTGATGGAACATCTCAGAATAATTTTTCTTCTCAGTTCTCTGCCCAAAAGCAGTTCAAACCCACAGCACCATGATCTCCAGCGCAGGTAAGACAAGGAGGCAGCTCCCAGATCCACCCCAGCCGGAACACGGATCAAACCCCATGCTGTCGGCACCAATCGGATCCTCACCAGCCAATTGGCCCCACAAAGTCTCTGAGTTGCTGAGGAAACACACACATTAACACATGGGCAACCATGCCCACATCCCATGAATGAATTAAAAAATGTTGTGAGCTGGAGCTATGAATATTGCTGGTAAGTGCTCCAGATTTCTTTCCATCACATGACTGACCAGGAATCGTTCCCATTCTCATCGCTGCCATTAGCACATGTTGGAAGCTTTTTCAGGTTTCTGCTCAACCTGTTTAGCTGCCTTCAAAACAGGTGCCTTGCCATGTCCATCAAGCCCTATGATGGGTCTTGAACTGTCAGCTCCTAACTCAGCGGCAGGGATGGTACCACTGCGCCACAAAACCTCCTCTCAAGTTAATGCAGCACTTCAAACTACACCATGGCTAGTTAGTACAGCACGGTAAAATAATACAGTATGTCAAACTGAATCCCAACACAAACTAATGCTAACTCCACTGCCGAGCTCCCCTCTTATCAACCCCCCCGCTCCCCCCCAGTAAAATTAACTCACTGCCTGTGAATCTCTTCACCTGTGTGTAACTCTACTTTCACTGGGAAACACCTCATGCCTTGAAGCTCTCCCCGCCTGTGAAATTCCCAATCTGAAACACAGCCCCTTAAAATCCTGAACACTGAAATCCCAGGCTCTGTGGAAAGCTCCCTTTGAAACAGGGAAAACGGTGAAACTCCATCAACTGTGAAATTGCTCCCACTATATGTGGAACTCCAAAACTCAGCGTGTGCATTTCCACCCTGTGAAACTCCTCCCAGTGACACCCACCCCCCACCGCCCTGTGAAACTCCTCCCTGTCACACCCACCCCCCACCGCCCTGTGAAACTCCTCCCTGTCACACCCACCGCCCTGTGAAACTCCTCCCAGTCACACCCACCTCCCACCGTCCTGTGAAGCTCCTCCCAGTCACACCCACCGTCCTGTGAAACTCCTCCTGTGATACGAATCCCCGTGAAATTCCTGCCCTGCGTAAAAAATCCTCTCAATGTGGGACTCCAAAAATACCCCCATCTATCCCCTCCAGTGAGATAAGGTGGCCATTAATGGAACTCAGGAATCCCAGACAGTCTCCCTCACCATCCCCCCATGCATGCAAATTCACAAACATAATTAGGAGCTTATGGCCAGGCCAATATAATTAATTAAAACAAGAACTGAGATTGTATTGATACACTGAATTACTTTATTATTCAAGTTTAAATAATAATTGTTAATAATGACTGTACTAATAACTGATAAAAATACTGGATATATACAATGTAGTAATAGTGGGGATGTGCACAAGACGAGCTCCTCTGCTCCTTTCTCCTTGCCTCCTGGTCCTGTGCTTTCTTCTTCAGTTTCTTTCCTATTCTGTCAAGGGAAATGAGCGTCATTTGCTGCCCATCCCTAGTTGCCCTTGAGAAGGTGGTGGGGAGCTGCCTTCTTGAAGCGGTGCAATCCATGTGGGGTAGATACACACACAGTGCTGTTAGGGAGGGAGTTCCAGGATTTTGACCCAGCGACAGTGAAGGAACAGCAATATATATCCAAGTCAGGATGGTAAATGGCTTGGAGGGGAACTTGTAGGTGATGGTGTTCCCATGCGTCTGCTGCCCTTGTCCTTCTAGATGATAAATGTCCTGGGTTTGGAAGAAAAGAGAACCAGAGGGCACGGATTTAAAGTAATTTGCAAAAGAAGCAAAAGTGATATGAGAAAAAAACTTTCCCACTCAGCAAATGATTAGGCTCTGCAATGCACTGTCTGAGAGTGTGGTGGAGACAGGTTCAATCGAGTGGTTAGGGTCTGGAATGCACTGTCTGAGAGTGTGGTGGAGACAGGTTCAATCGAGTGGTTAGGTTCTGGAATGCACTGTCTGAGAGTGTGGTGGGGACAGGGTCAATCGAGTGGTTAGGGTCTGGAATGCACTGTCTGAGAGTGTGGTGGAGACAGGGTCAATCGAGTGGTTAGGATCTGGAATGCACTTCCTGAGAGTGTGGTGGAGACAGGGTCAATCGAGTGGTTATGATCTGGAATGCACTTCCTGAGAGTATGGTGGAGACAGGGTCAATCGAGTGGTTAGGATCTGGAATGCACTTCCTGAGAGTGTGGTGGAGACAGGGTCAATCGAGTGGTTAGGATCTGGAATGCACTTCCTGAGAGTGTGGTGGGGACAGGGTCAATCGAGTGGTTAGGGTCTGGAATGTACTGTCTGAGAGTGTGGTGGAGACAGGGTCATCGAGTGGTTAGGATCTGGAATGCACTGTCTGAGAGTGTGGTGGAGACAGCGTCATTGAGTGGTTAGGATCTGGAATGCATTGTCTGAGAGTGTGGTGGAGACAGGGTCAATCGAGTGGTTAGGATCTGGAATGCACTTCCTGAGAGTATGGTGGAGACAGGGTCAATCGAGTGGTTAGGATCTGGAATGCACTTCCTGAGAGTGTGGTGGGGACAGGGTCAATCGAGTGGTTAGGATCTGGAATGCACTTCCTGAGAGTATGGTGGAGACAGGGTCAATCGAGTGGTTAGGATCTGGAATGCACTTCCTGAGAGTATGGTGGAGACAGGGTCAATCGAGTGGTTAGGATCTGGAATGCACTTCCTGAGAGTGTGGTGGGGACAGGGTCAATCGAGTGGTTAGGGTCTGGAATGTACTGTCTGAGAGTGTGGTGGAGACAGGGTCATTGAGTGGTTAGGATCTGGAATGCATTGTCTGAGAGTGTGGTGGAGACAGGGTCAATCGAGTGGTTAGGATCTGGAATGCACTACCTGAGAGTGTGGTGGAGACAGGGTCAGTCGAGTGGTTAGGATCTGGAATGCACTGTCTGAGAGTGTGGGGGAGACAGGGTCATTCGAGTGGTTAGGATCTGGAATGCACTGTCTGAGAGTGTGGTGGAGACAGGGTCAAACGAGTGGTTAGGGTCTGGAATGCACTGCCTGATAACGTGGTGGAGACTGGGTCACTCGAATGGTTAGGATCTGGAATGCACTTCCTGAGAGTGTGGTGGAGACAGTTTCAATCAAGTGGTTAGGATCTGGAATGCACTGTCTGAGAGTGTGGTGGAGACAGGGTCAGTCGAGTGGTTAGGGTCTGGAATACACAGCCTGAGAGTGTGGCGGAGGCAGGTTTAATTGACTCATTCAAAAGAGAATTAGATTGTTATTTGTAAAGGGATAATTCGCAGTGTTACCAGGAGAAGGCAGGAGAATTGCACTAATTTATTGGTCATTTGGAGTGCCGGTGCTGACATGATGGACTGAGTGGCCTCCTTCTGCACCTTCTGCTTCCCATTACCTCCCACATGTGTGGTTAAAGGAAGCACAAGTCTTTTTCCCAAAGGATCCTCTGCCCATGACCAGCTGTTGTCGCTGACGGTTTGAGCTCTTCCACCATCACCACCTAAAATTTGCTGGTTCCACCGTGGGCCTTTTCTCCGAACCCTGAGCGAGGAACAATTAGCTGAGCCTGGGCGAACTCACAAAAGGGCGGAGACAAGCACCCCCTGAGTTCTCACATAACCCTGCTGCCCTAAACAACTGATACATGTGGTGTAAGAATTGGAAATAAAACCAACAACTTAAAGCCAAAGTACCCCCCTGGAAATGAGCAGTGTTTATCTGTTCCTCAGTGGCTGCTATTGGCACAAGCTGCAGAATGCAGGATGGTCTTTCTCTTGGGGATGGTGAATTGGTGAATGGTGTCAGAGACAGGGACACACTGTTCATCGTGTTGTGGAATGTGAGGGTGGTGTTGTCAAGACAGACACAGCAACCATACAGATCCCATAGGATCATTATTCACGGACACACACTGATAACTGGAAATGATTTGACATGATATTGGTGTCAACTAATGAGAATTCGAGGCTGGTAGAGGAAACAATTGGCACCACCCAATTTCTAATCTTCATTGGTTAACATAGACTACTTGCGTGTCAAACAGCATAAACAGCAAATGATAGACAGAGCTAACCGATCCCACAATCAACGGATCAGATCTAAGCTCTGCAGTCCTGCCACATCCAGTCGTGGGTTCTGGTGAACAATTATACAACTCACTGAGGAGGAGGCTCCACAAATAATCCCATTCTCAATGATGTGGGAGCCCAGCACATCAGTGCAAAAGATAAGGCTGAAGCATTTGCTGCAATCTTCAGCCAGAAGTGCCGAGTGGATGATCCATCTCAGCCTCCTCCGTAGGTCCCCAGCATCACAAATGCCAGTCTTCAGCCAATTCAATTCACTTCATGTGATATCAAGGAACGACTGAAGGCACTGGATACTGAAAGGCTATGGGACCTGACAATATTCCGGCAATAGTACTGAAGACTTGTGCTCCAGAAGTGGCCGCACTCCTAGCCAAGCTGTTCCAGTACAGCTACAACACTGGCATCAACCTGGCTATGAAGGAAATTGACTGGCCAATACTGCCCTATCAGTCTACTCTCGATCATCAGTAAAGCAATGGAAGGGGTCATCAACAGTGCTATCAAGTAACGCTTGCTTAGCAATAACCTGCTCACTGACGCCCAGTTTGGGTTCCACCAGGGCTACTCAGCTCCTGACCTCATTACAGCCTTGGTTCAAACATGGACAAAAGAGCTGAACTCTTGGAGTGAGGTGAGAGTAACTGCCCTTGACATCAAGGCCGCATTTGATTGAGTGTGTCAACAAGGAGCCTTTGCAAAACTGGAGTCAATGGGAATCAGGGGGAAAACTCTCCACTGGTTGGAGTCATGCCTAGCACAAAGGAAGATGGTTTGGTTGTTGGAGATCAGTTTGCTCAGCTCCAGGACGTCACTGCAGGAGTTCCTCAGGGTAGTGTCGTCGGCCCAACCATCTTCAACCGCTTCATCAATGACCTTCCTTCCATCATGAGGTCAGAAGTGGGGATGTTCGCTGATGATTGCACAATGTTCAACACCATTTGCAACTCCTCAGATACTGAAGCAGCCCATGTCCAAATGCACCAAGACTTGGACACTATCCAGGCTTGGGCTGACAAGTGGCAAGTAACATTTGCACCACACAAGTGCCAGGCAATGACCATCTCCAACAATAGAGAATCTAAGAAAGCAGGCAGGTTGGCAGAGGGGTGGGGTTGCTTTGTTAGTAAGAAATGAAATTAAATCGATAGCAAGAAATGACATAGGGTCAGATGATGTAGAATCTGTGTGGGTAGAGTTGAGGAACTGCAAAGGTAAAAAAACCACAATGGGAGTTACGTACAGGCCTCCGAACAGTAGTCAGGATGTGGGACACAAGATACACCAGGAGATATAAAGGCGTGTAAGAAAGGCAAGGTTACAGTGATCATGGGGGATTTTAATATGCAGGTAGACTGGGAAAATCAGGTTGGTAGTGGATCCCAAGAAAAGGAATTTGTGGAATGTCTACAAGATGGCTTTTTGGAGCAGCTTGTGGTGGAGCACACTAGGGAACAGGCAATTCTATGTTTAGTGATGTGTAACGAGGCAGATTTGATAAGGGAGCTTAAGGTGAAGGAACCCTTAGGAGGAAGTGACCATAATATGATAGAATTTGCCCTGCAATTTGAGAGGAAAAAGCTGGAAGCTGGTATTACAGTTGAATAAAGGCAATTACAGAGGCTTGAGGGAGGAGCTGGCCAGAATTGACTGGGAGATGAGCCTAGCAGGAAAGATAGTGGAACAGCAATAGCAGGAGTATCTGGGAGTAATTTGGGAGACACAGCAAAAATTCATCCCTAGGAAGAAGAAGCATACTAAAGGGAGGACGAGGCAACCATGGCTGACAAGGGAACTCAGGGACAGCATAAAAGCTAAAGAGAAAGCATATAATGCGGCGAAGAGCAGTGGGAAACCAGGGGATTGGGAAGCCTACAAAGACCAACAGAGGACAACTAAAAAAGAAATAAGGAGGGAGAAGATTAAATATGAGCGTAAACTAGCCAGTAATATAAAAGAAGATTGCAAGAGTTTTTTTAGATAAATAAAGGGTAAGAGAGAGGCAAAAGTGGACATTGGGCTGCTGGAAAATGACGCTGGAGAAGTAGTAGTGGGGAACAAAGAAATGGCAGAGGAACTGAATAGGTACTTTACGTCAGTCTTCACAGTGGAAGACACGAGTGACATCCCCAATGTTTAAGAGAGTCGGGGGTCAGAGGTGAGTATGGTGGCCATTACCAAGGAGAAGGTGCTAGGAAAGCTGAAAGGTCTGAAGGTGGATAAATCACCTGGACCAGATGGATTACACCCCAGAGTTCTGAAGGAGATAGCTGAAGAGAGAGTGGAGGCGTTAGTGGTGATCTTTCAGGAATCACTGGAGTCAGGGAGGGTCCCAGAGGACTGGAAAATCGCTAATGTAACCCCCCTGTTTAAGAAGGGAGTGAGGCAAAAGACGGGAAATTACAGGCCGATTAGCCTGACCTCGGTCGTTGGTAAGATTTTAGAGTCCATTATTAAGGATGAGATTTCAGAATACTTGGAAGTGCACGGTAAAATAGGGCAAAGTCAGCATGGTTTCATCAAGCGGAGGTCATGCCTGACAAACCTGTTAGAATTCTTCGAGGAGGTAACAAGTAGGTTAGACAATGGAGAGCCAATGGATGTTATCTACTTGGACTTCCAGAAGGCCTTTGACAAAGTGCCGCACAGAAGGCTGCTCAGTAAGATAAGAGCCCATGATGTTTGAGGCAAGGTACTAGCATGGATAGAAGATTGGCTGTCCAGCAGAAGGCAGAGAGTGGGGATAAGGGGGTCCTTCTCAGGATGGCGGCCGGTGACTAGTGGAGTTCCGCAGGGGTCAGTGTTGGGACCACAACTTTTCACTTTATACATTAATGATCTCGATGAGGGAATTGAGGGCATCCTGGCTAAGTTGCAGATGATTCAAAGATAGGTGGAGGGACAGTATTGAGGAGGTGGGGAGGCTGCAGAAGGATTTGGACAGGTTAGGGGAATGGGCAAAAAAGTGGCAGATGGAATACAGCGTGGGCAAGTGTGAGATCATGCACTTTGGTAGGAAGAATAGAAGCATAGACTATTTTCTAAATTGGGAGAGAATTCAGAAATCTGGAGTGCAAAGGGACTTGGGAGTCCTAGTCCAGGATTCTCTTAAGGTTAACTTGCAGGTTGAGTCGGTAGTTAAGAAGGCAAATGCAATGTTGGCATTTATTTCAAGAAGACTCGAATATAAAAGCAGGGATGTGCTGCTGAGGCTTTATAAGGCTCTGATCAGACCACATTTAGAATATTGTGAGAAATTTTGGGCCCCGTATCTCAGGAAGGATGTTCTGGCCCTGGAGAGGGTTCAGAGGAGGTTCACGAGAACGATCCCAGGAATGAAAGGCTTAACATATGAGGAACATTTGAGGACTCTGGGTCTATACTCGATGGAGTTTAGAAGGACGAGGGCGGATCTGATTGAAACTTACATAATACTGAAAGGCCTGGGTAGAGTAGACGTGGGGAAGATGTTTCCATTAGTAGGAGAGACTAGGACCTGAGGGCACAGCCTCAGAATATTGGGAAGACCTTTTAGAACAGAGATGAGGAGAAACTTCTTTAGCCAGAGAGTGGTGAATCTATGGAATTCATTGCCACAGAAGGCTGTGGAGGCCAGGTCATTGAGTGTATTTAAGACCAAGATAGATAGGTTCTTGATTGGTAAGGGGATCAAAGGTTATGGGGAGAAGGTGGGAGAATGGGGTTGAGAAACTTATCAGCCATGATTGAATGGCGGAGCAGACTCGATGGGCCGAATGGCCTAATTTCTGCTCCTATGTCTGATGGTCTGATGGAATCTAACTATCGCCCCTTGATAGTCAATGGTATTACCATCAATGAATCCCCCACTATTAACATCCTGGGGGCTACCATTGACCAAAAACTGAACTGACTAGCCAAATAAATACTGTGGCTGCAAAAGCAGGTCAGAGGCTAGGAATTCTCAACGAGTAACTCACCTCCTGAGTCCTCAAAGCCTGTCCACCATCTGCAATGTAAAATTCAGGAGTGTGATGAAATATTCCCCACTTGCCTGGGTGAGTGCAGCTACCACAACACTCAAGAAGCTTGACACTGTCCAGGGCAAAGCAGCCTGCTTGATTGGCACCACATCCACAAACATTCACTCCCTCCATCATCGACACACAATAGCAGCAGTGTGTACCATCTACAAGATGCACTGCAGGAATTCACTAAGGCTGCTTATATAGCAGCTTCCAAACCCAGGACCGTTGCTATATAAAAGGACAAGAGCAGCAGATAGATGGGAACAGCCCCACCTGTAAGTTTCCCACCAAGCCACACACCATCCTGACTTGTAAATATATTGCTGTTCCTTCACTGTCGCCAGGTCAAAATTCTGGTACTCCCTCCCTAACAGCACTTTGGATGTATCTACACCACGTTGACTGCAGCAGTTCAAGAAGGCTGCCCACTACCACCTTCTCAAGGGCAATTAGGGATGGACAATAAATGCTGGCCCAACCAGTGAAGCCCACATCCCATGAATGAATAAAAAGCATCGTTTGGAGTCTTTTCCATTATTTGAAACTGACAATTATTGCCTGTGAATAAAGAGACTATTGGACCAGCCGCAGGATGGCCATTTCCAAATTCCAAATGCTGGACATGAGGACAGCCAATAATGGAATGGAGATGGACCCACTGACCGTCAGACTGTCTGCTACAAAACCTGACAAATGACCACATTACCTCTGAGGCACCCCACTGAGGAACTCCTCCTCACTGTCAGGATCCTCATCTTGTGAGGCTCCACTTCCTGTGAGACTCCTCCCCATTTTAGCCTCCTCCCCCTGTGAGACTCCTCCATCTGTGAGACTCCTCCCCATTAGATGCCCCACCCGTGAGACTCCTCCCCGTGAGGACCCTTCCCCCATGAGACTCCTACCTGTGAAACTCCTCCCTGTGAAACTTCTACCCGTGACACTCTTCCCCTGTGAGACTCCTCTCTGTGAAACTCCTCCTTGTGACACTCCTCCCTGAGACACTCCTCCCCCTTGAGACTCCTCCCCATGAGACCCCTCCCTGTAAAACTCCTCCCTGTGAGACTCCTCCCCGTGAGACTCCTCCCTGTGGGACTCCACCCCCTGTGAGATTCCTCCTTAAGAGACTCCTCCCCTGTGAAACTCCTCCCTGTGAAATTCCTCCCCTCTGAGATTCTTCCCTGTGAGATTCCTCCCTGCAAAACTTCTCCCTGTGAGAATCCTCTCCTGTGAGACTCCTCCCTGTGAGACTCCTCCCCCATGAGACTCCTCCCTGTGAGACTCCTCCCTGTGAGGCCCCTCCCTGTGAGGCCCCTCCCTGTGAGACTCCTCCCCCATGAGACTCCTCCCCTGTGAGACTCCTCCCCTGTGAGTCTACTCCCTGCGAGGCTCCTTCCCACCTCCCCGCTTTGAGTCTCCACCGCAAGTGAAACTTCGCCCCTTGTGAAACTCTTCTCCTTCTGAGGGTCCTCCCCCTATGAGACCCCTCCCCCTGTGAGAGCCCACTCCATGTGAGACTCCTCCTCTGTCAAAAACTACAAGGTGTGGCTCTCCGATCTGCCTTCACTTTCATCACTTGCTGTAATATTTTTAAATGTTCGCCAGCTAACTCGCATACGCTGTTCAACCTTTCTCTGAAGTTTTATGCATAACCCAGGAGAGTCATTTCCAACTTTTGACTCATCAATTTCTCATCAATTTACTTTAGTGGCCCCCTTACCTCATGACCATAGACTAATTCAAAAGGACTAAGATCAGTCAACATATTAGGAGCATCCCGAATAGGAAATAACAAAATTCCTAAATGTCTCCCGATTGCAATTTTATGAGCCATTCTCAGTATTTCATTTCTATACCCAGATGGTATAATATCTGATGCACTTCCATCCATTTATCTGCTGAATCTTGATATGATCGCCACTTTCTCATCAGCACATTACCCTTCAGGTAATAACATTCTGGAATACACTCCTCTGTTTCTGAGCAAGCTGAGTAAACTGCTTTATTCATGGATCCTTTTGCTGTAACTCTATCAACTGCCTTGAGCGAAGCTCTTCAGCTGCATTCTCTTCCATTCTCTCTCTCCTCCTCAACAATCTTATCAAAGACAGCATCAGCTAATTGAATTTCAACACCTTTTCCCTGCCTTTTAATTCCCTCTTCTTCCTGTTTCAACCTGTGAGCTTGTGATCTTATTATCACACAGTCTGGAAACATTCCAGAATGCTCCTTCTACAGCACTTCTGTTGAAAACACCTCTACTGGTGCTGCTCAACTACCATAGGCAGCACCCACATCTATGGCCCAGCTATATCATTATCTAAAATAAATTGACCCCTTGCAATGGCAATTTTTCCACTCTCCAACAATCACATCATGTGTTTTCCACTTACTCTTTTAATTCACCTTCCACAATGGGATAGGTTTAGCATCTCCATGAACCCTGCTTATTATCACCTGATCCTGCAATACTCCCTTTGAACAACAAATGTCACTATCCCACAACATTAAGGATTGACTAGCCCCTGTGTCTCTTAAAATTTTAAAATCTTTACCTGCTCCACTCTGTACACATGGAAAGACGTCCCCTTCACAGACAAAATCTTTAGACATTTCTGCAACCTGCTCCTCAGAAACCCTTTGGGTAAATTGTGAACTCATTCCCACTTCTTTACCTATCACTGATTTTTCTTCCTTTACCTGTATAAAAACCACTGGTTTTTCCTGTGCCTGAACCTCAGGACACAAAGTAATTTTCCTTCCACAACTTTTCTGCATTCCAATTATTGCAACAGATTTTTCCTGTAATTTCCAACACATTGACTTCATCTGCTCAACTTTATTCCATTGAAAACACCTCAATTTTTGAGTGTCATATCTACCCTCAGCACCTTCCATTGAAGTCTGAGAAAATAAACTTCCTGGGAATTTTCACCTACTCCTTCTGGCTACCTGGCTAGCTACCTCCTCTTATCTTCCCTGATGTAAAAGGATGACGGAAAAAAGTTTAGATCTATGAACTAATTCATAATCATCAGCGATCTCTGCTGCTTGTCTCCCCATTTTAACTCTCCATTCCTCCACATGAGTTCTTCCTACCAAAGGAATTGAATCTTTAAATTCTTCCAAAGCAATTACTTGGTTGAAAGTAGTTGCCAGTAGAGACTGGAGCAAAGGTGACAGATATCCTGTCCCAAGCTAAAGAAAAGACCCCAACATCCAGGGGATTGGAACAGGAGAAAGCCCCAAAAAGACCTTCTAGCCAAAGGGAGGGCAGGAACCTGGAAAAGGTCCTGCTAAGAGAAGTTACGAGTGAGGGACAGAGAGAAAGGCTCCAAGCTTCAGATTTAAAAAGACAAAAGCTGCCAAAAGCGAGAACAGTTTGTAAGAGGCAAGGAGGTCCAAATAGATGGCTGAAGGACTGTAACTCTTTGCTCTTGGAGATTGGAGATTGGAGATTGGAAATCCTCATGTGAAAGATGGAGTTCACTGAGACCAGTTGGCTCACAGTGTGACAAGCGTCTGGGGGGAGTTGATGAGAGATCCATAGCATCTGATTGAGGTGGCATCTGGCTCTTGGTTTCAGAGTGTGGTGTGTCTGACCACAGGGTGCCTATTGGTTTACGTGAACTGTGTACTTACTGTGAACACTGAAGTATAAAATAGCTTTTGTAACTTGTGTTATCTTTACACATCTGTATTCATCTGTAAAGGTACAGTTGTGGGTGAAGGAGTACTGTAATATAGTTAATCTTTTCTTGTGTAATAAATGTTTTATGCTTTTGTTAAGAGTTCATCAGCTGACTCCTGTGACTCTGTTCAGTGGCTACTCTCCACACATCTAAACAAACAAATTAAAAGTTAGGATCTATCAATCTGGGGTCAAGTTTGTCCAGGGGTAACCTCAGCTGGGGATCATAACAGTGAAGAGGTTTCTCCCAAATTTCCAATTGGATTTATTGGACCCTAGGTCAGGTCTAACGAGGTGTTGAGGCATCAGGTGGAATTGTCCCAGATTTGTAATCCTTCACACAGCGAGTGGTTCGGGTCTGGAATACACTACTGTGAAGTATGACCCTGGCAGCATCAATCGAGGCATTTAAGAGGGCATTAGATGATTATTTGAATAGAAACAAGGTGCAAGGGTATGGGGAACAAACAGGGCAATGGCACTAGGTCAGACATGATGGGCTGAATGGCCTCCCTCTGTGCCATTAAGATTCAGTGATTCTGCAGGTTCTGGTGGGTAAAGGAACTTTTTATTAGCCGGCTGTAATGGCAGCTTCTCATGCCATATCATCCCAATCCCGCCTCATTATTCATGCATTCCCGGGAAACATGCCGTTTCGATGCTGAGCAGGCTCCGATTTGCTGCCATGCCACCACCTCGCCACTTCGTCACGCCGGACGCCACATTTAAAGTTCAGTCCCGCGCGCACACCTCTCAGTGCTTCCAGCCCAGGACTGCTGCACAGAAGACATGGCCCCGAAAGGCAAGAATACTGCTGTCCCCAGGCTTAGTGACGCGCCCCTCGAGCACCTTTTGTACACTATGGAGGCTCACTGTGATGTCCTCTACCCCCACTCTGGCCACAGGAGGGGCAGCAACATTACCACTCAGGCTTGGGAGGCGATTGCAATGATGGTCAGTGCCAATGATGCACAGAAGAGGTTGGCTATCCAATGCAGATAGAGGGTGAATGGTCTCATCCTTGCCGCCAGGGAATGGCAACCATCTCATCACTCTAAACTCACAAACTCAAGCCCATCACACATTCACTGGCATCTCACTCACTGCCAGCTCAAGGGACATCACTGCTCAGTCCCTCACACACACCCTCACATGTCCATCTGGCCTCCTCTGCTCTGGAGACTGCCTCCTCAGCCCTCATCATCTTGAGGCCACTTTCAATCAACAAGATCAACTTGTGCCCCACACACACCCTGGGATACTCCCTTCCCCAGTACAGCCCTCGCCTTGCAGCCTCTTCCCTTGCCTGAGGCCACTTCTCCCCCTTCCCCAAGCAAGCCCTAGCCCTGCAGCTGTTGAAAAGTCATCCACATATGGCTGATGTGGTTAGTAGAAACCTGCCTGTGTGCCCCATGAAAGTGATGTGGCTCTGTCTGTGAAGCCTGGCACTGATGACTGCCCGTGCTGCCCGAAGCAAGATAGGCAAACAAAGCTTGAATTCGCTTGTGAAGTGCAGCCGGCCAGGTGCCCGTCGCTTAACTGATACATTAAACAGGGAACAGTATTTATTTTTACATTGAGGCTCCAGTTCCAGCTTTTGTTCATTTTCTTATTTCTATCCCCACACAATCCCACAGAGCTGAGGAGGGTGGGTGTAATGTTTGATATTTCCAGAAGCTGTGACCTCCCTCTGTGGAAGTCCCAGTGTTTTCTGCTGTTGTCAGATTCTCGTTTCCGCCCCTCAGGGCGGCTCTTTTTCATGTTGAGTGACAGGAAAACAAATCAACAACGGTCAGATCGTGGAGAGAATCTCCCCCGATCCCCAGCGAGTCTCTCCCCCGATCCCCAGTGACTCTAATTCTCTGCTTTTCCCTCCCAGTCTCTGTGACCCTGGATGTGGAAACAGCGAATCCCGGGCTCGAGGTGTCTGAGGATCTGAAGAGTTTGAGACTTTTGCAGGCAGAGCAAAGATGCTCAAAGCTGTTCCCGAATCATTATCTCTGCTCAATGTTCCTAAAATAGGATCAAAATATTGTTGGACAGTTTTCTAATATTCTTCAGGGAAATGTGTGCATCCGGCAACAGCTTCATCCAAGCCCTTTCTCATCGCTCCTACTGTCACTTGTATTTAAAATCAGGTTAATGTTGTGTTCTGAAAATGAGAACGTTCCTCAGATATTCAGCACCTTATATAAGTCACGACAAATAAAGATGTGATTGCACTAGAGAGAGTGCATAGGAGATTTACCAGGATGTTGCCTGGGCTGGAGAGTTTTAGTTATGAGGAGAGATTGGATAGATTGGGGTTATTTTCCTTGGAGCAGAGGAGATTGAGGGGGCACATGACTGAGGCGTATAAAATTATGAGGGGCATAGGGTAGACAGGAAGGAACTTTTCCC
Source organism: Cetorhinus maximus (assembly GCF_964194155.1). Lineage (NCBI taxonomy): Eukaryota > Metazoa > Chordata > Chondrichthyes > Lamniformes > Cetorhinidae > Cetorhinus > Cetorhinus maximus. The sequence goes on from NC_135899.1 coordinate 3,523,857, forward strand.
CTGGGTGGAGGGATCAACCAGGGGGCATAGATCTAAAGTAAGGGGCAGGAGGTTTAGAAGGGGTGTGAGGAAATTTTTTTTTCACCCAGAGGGTGGTAGGAATCTGGAACTCACTGCCTGAAAGGGTGGTAGAGGCAGAAAACTTCATAACATTGAAGAAGTATTGGGATGTGCACTTGCGATGCCATGGCATACAAGGCTATGGGTTTAGTGCTGGAAAATGGGATTAGACTAGATTAGGTACTTGTTTGACCGGCACAGACTCGATGGGCCGAAGGGCCTTTTTCTGTACTGTAGACTTATATGACGCTATGACGAAATACACAAATTAGGTCAAAGCAAAATACTGTGGATTCTGGAAATCTGAAACAAATGTTATTGAATGGAGCAGGCTCGAGGGGTCAAATGGCCTCTTCCTGCTCCGATCTCTAATGATATTATGAAACATCATAAAGCAGATACATAAACAGGCAAACACAAATTCATATTCCCAATTCCCTTAAGCATCAAATTAAAGAGCAGGCTGTCTTGATCAGGAGAAGAAGGGTCGTGCATGGTGGGGGAAGAAAGGCTACAAGATAGAATGGAAACCAAATGACTGTTGTCTCCTATTCCTTTGTCAGATGACCAAGTCTCCTCTAACCCCATATTGGGCAATACTGCCCTACTTGGCTCTTTCCCTTTAGAGTGGAACCTTCATTTAATGTGAAAACATTACAATTTAAGAATCCCCTGTTTGCCTGGAGGAGGCAATGGTCTGCGATCTGAATCCACTCCAGGTCCACAAAATAAGTTCAGATTGTCAGTTGATGCACCCCAGAGCTCCAGACTGGAGGGAATGTTATCTGAATGGAAATTGGCTGACAGCTCATCTCTGTTAAAATAGTGTTGCTTTGGATTTACACATCCATTTGACCGATGATTTTTCTTTCAATAAATCCAGAACAAATATATTTCATTTGCTACTTTCCAAGCTCAGCCTGTCTTTTAAATTGCACTTCTGATGAACGTCGGCAAATTCAACAATTGAATAACTACAGAACGCAATTGGCGACGAACGCATTGTGAATGTCATCCGTCCCCAAAACCACTCAATGAGAATCCCAGCTCAGTTGCATGTTGCCTGCATGTTGCATGACAATGAAGTTGAACAGCGAAAGTCTTGTTTGGGAATGTGAGAGGATTTGTAAGGAACTATTGAAGGAGTGCAATTTTTTCTCTCTATTGTTGGTTTGATGTAAAGTTGCTCAAATGCTCTCAGGTATGGCAGCGCTTAATGGTGGACTCGGAGCGACCGGCTTGACGAATGGATCGGGTGGCACCATGGACGCACTGACCCAGGCCTACTCAGGAATCCAGCAGTACGCAGCGGCTGCACTGCCCACATTGTACAGTCAGAGCCTGCTTCAGCAGCAGAGTGCTGCAGGCAGCCAGAAGGAGGGTGAGTGCTTGTCTCCCTCCCCCCACCCCCAGCCCTTCTGATTCTTTATCTACTTTGCTGGTTAGCACTCAGATTGCAGAGCTTTCACCTCACTGATACAAAACATCCAGTAAAACCGAGAGTTCATTCCTAGACATTGAAGAGTTTAAGAGACTAAATTAATTAGGTCAGTGCATGAAAGGGAATAATTTGCTCAAAAATTGGATAACTCTTTCAAAAACCCGGCACAGGCAAGATGGGCTGAATGGCCTCCTCCTGTGCTGTATCAGACCATGATTCTATAAAAAAAAATGCTGGGAAAACTCAGCATCTGTGGAGGGAGAAGCAGAGTTAACGTATCGAGTCCGTATGACCCTTCTTCAGAGCACAAATTAGCTTTACACAAATTAGCTTCTTCAAGGATATGGGGTGTTCGGAAATCTTGGTTTTAAAGAGCAGAAATCAGACGTTTGCTGCAATGCTGGTGTAAAACACGCGCTGATCCGCTAACGCCTGTTTTATGACCGCTGATCAAAGTGAAAATTCCTCCCAGTGTTTAACTTTCCCTTGCAGTTCATTGTAGTGCCGATTGCAGCCAGAGGATGGTGGTGTTGAGCTGTACAAAGATCAGTCAAGTTTTACAGCGCAGTATCGCCACCTGCTGCTGGATACCTGGGACTGGCGGCAATGCCAAAAACAGAAAATACTGCAACACTCGGCTGATCAGACAATTCAGGCAGGACCTTTCTTCACAACTGAAAGAGAATTGGATCAGTAAAATAGGAGGGAAAATAAACATGAGCCTAGACTTCCCACTTCTATGTTCCTGTTACACACCGAGTCCCTATCGGGAAATTCCACACTGCCGGTCTGTACAATGTTCAAAAAAGCTCAGGTTGGGAGTGTGAAATTTCCCAGTTTGGGATCTTGATGTGTGTCAGGAGAGACAGATTCAAAAAGCTGGGCCTGTATTCCGAGTACAGAGAGGAGATTCACATTTGCTTTTAACAGAGAGGATAAGAACTCCCTCATAGTTTAATAACTGGGGACATTGGTGGATAGTTAGAACGTGAGGATGAAAGTAAAATTAGACGGTGCAACACCACCACCGCCTGGCCCAGAAGGGTATTGCAGGAATAAAATCAGATCGCTAAAAAACCGTGCAGCGCCTCCACCCAGTGGCTACTGGTGATACTGCAACATCAACTTTCCCTGTTCTGTTCACCAACAAATTAAAATAATAATGAAACCAGCTAGTGCTGGAAATGTGCCCACCAGATCCAGTCTGTGGGGAGAGAAACAGAGTTGGCGTTTCTTCTTCATATGATTTCCAGCATCCGCAGTTCTCATTACAACAGGTCAAATCGTTAGATTATATAAATAGAGTTTAATGGTGCAACAACACTACTTGTCAGCAAAACAATAAACCTAAACCCGCAAATTATCTAAGAATTTATTTCTAACCGAGTAATTTTTCAGAATATTTATGTTACGTAGTAAGAACAGGAGGTGGCCATTCAGGCCCTCGAATTTATTTCCATGCTCAATGAGATCACTAGGCTTCATTTACTGTCTGAAAGACGATATCAGGACTTCAGTCACTACTGTCTGATGATAGCTCTCCAGGATTCCTGTGTATCGATGTTTATGAAGGCAGCTGAATAAAAACACTTTTTTAACATCAAAATCCTATTTTGCATGGAGCAACACCGCCACCTGCGGGCTGTGATCGGGACTCCACAGATTTATTTTCCCCTGCATTACCAAATGTTGTCACCTGGTGGGGGTAGAGCACCGTCATTTTTTTGGTTTTGCGAGCCGATTCTGTTGACTGGTTTACGAGCTTTAAATAACTTTAAATAATTACTGCTTGTGCCAGTGAATGGCTCCATTAATCTGTGCAGATATTAGAGATGGGCAACAAATACTGGCTTTGCCACTGACACCCACCTGTTCTGAACTGCCACCATGTTCTGAGATTGGGTTTATCTGTCTTGGACACCAGGCGTGGGACTTGGTTCTTTGACAGGCTGTAGACATACTTTAGTTTCCGTTTAACAATTGTTTATTAGTACTAATTCTAAACAGATTACAGAGTAGGCATGTAGCTTTTAGTCATGACTCCAATCTCTATTTTGAGGGTAATTCATGACTGACTGATGTAAGTGGTGCGAACATACAAACATACAAAGGAACAAGGATCAGGAGTTGGCCATTCAGCCCCTCGAGCCTGCTTCACCATTTAATAAGATCATGGTTGATCTGATAGTAACCTAAAACCTGCATCCCAACTACCCCTGATAACTTATCACCCCTTGCCTATCAAGAATCTATCCACCTCTACCTTAAAAATATTCAAAGACTCTGCTTCCGTCGCCTTTCCAAAAGACTCATGACCCTCTGAGTGAAAAAAAATTGCCTCATCTCTGTTTTAAATGGGAGACCCCTTATTTTTAAACAGTAAGCCAACTTCTAGATTTTTCCACAAGAGGAAACATCCTCTCCACATCCATCCTGTCAAGACCCATCAGGAGCTTATACGTTTCAATCAAGTCACCTCTTACTCATCTAAACTCCTACAAGCCTAGCCTGTCTAACCTTTCCTCATAAGACAACCTGCCCATTCCAGGTATTAATCTAGTAAAACCTTCCCTGAACTGCTTCCAATGCATTTACATCCTTCCTTAAATAAGGTGCCAATACTGTACACAGTACTCCAGATGTGGTCTCCCTAGTGCCCTGTAAAACTGAAGCATTACCTCCCTACTTTTGTATTCAATTCCCCTCACAATAAGTGATAACATTCCATTAGCTTTCCTGATTACTTGCTGTACTTGCATACTAGCCTTCTGTGATTCAGGCACTAGGACACTCAGATCTCTTTGCAACTCAGAGCTCTGCAATCTCTCACCATTTAGATAATATAATTCCCTTTTATTCTTTATGCCAAAATGGACCAATTATACATTTTCCCACATTATACTCCATTTGCCAGATCTTTGCCCACTCACTTAATCTATCTATATCTTTTTGTAGCTTCCTTATGTCTTCTTCACAACTTACTTTCCTGCCTACTTTTGTGTCATCAGCAAATTTGGAAACCATCCCTTCATCCAAATCATTTATATAAATTAATCCCAGCACTGATCCCTGTGGCACACCACTCATTACATCTTGCCAACCTTAAAAAGACCTATTTATGCATATCTGCGTTTTCCAGTTAGCCAGCCAATCGTCTATCCATGTCAATATGTTGCTCCCTATACCATGAGCTTTCATTTACTGCAATAACCTTTGACGTGGTACTTTATCAAATGCCTTCTGGAAATCTAAGTACAGAATATCCACCGATTCCCCTTTATCCACAGCATGTGTGACTCCCCCAAAGAACTCCAATAAGCTGGTTAAACACGATTTCCCTTTCACAAAACCATGTTGACTCTGCCTGATGACCTTGAGCTTATCCAAGTGCCCTGCTATGACGTTTTTAATAACAGCTTCTAGCATTTGCCATACGACAAATGTTAAGCTAACTAGCCTGTAGTTTCCCGCTGTCTCCCTCCTTTTTTGAATAATACATTTGCTATCTTCCAATCTAATGGGACCTTCCCCGAACCTAGGGAGTTTTGGAAAATTAAAACCAGTGTGTCAACTATCTCACTAGACACTTATTTTAAGACCCTAGGATGAAGTCCATCAGGACACAGGCTCTTGTCAGCCCACAGCCCCAACAATTTACTCAGTACCACTTCTCCGGTGAGTGTAATTTTCCTGAGTTCCTCCCCCACTTCCATTTCTGATTTATAGCTGCTTCTGGGATGTTACTTGTATCCTCTATAGTAAAAACTGATGCAAAATGCCTGTTCAATTCATCTGCCATCTCCTTGTTTTCCATTACCAATTCTCCAGACTCACTTTCTATCGGACCAACACTCACTTTGTTAACTCTTTTCTTTCTAAATATTTATAAAAACTTTTGCTATCTGTTTTTATATTTCTGGCTAGCTTTGTCTTATACTTTAATTTTTCCCTCCTTATTCGTTTATTAGTCATTCTTTGCTGTTCCTTATATTCTGTCCAATCTTCTGACCTGCCACTTGTCTTTGTGGAAATGTTTGCTTTTCCTTTAAGTTTGATACTATTTTTAAACTTTCTAGTTAACCACAGATGGTGTGTCCGTCCCTTGGCCTTTCCCATACTTGTTGGAATGTATCTATTCGGTGTATTCTGAAACATCCCCTTAAATATTAGCCACTGCACATCTGTTGACCTATCCCTTAACCTAATTTGCCAATTCGCTTTGGCCAACTCAGAGTTCATGCCTTCATAATTGCCTTTATTTAAGTTTAAAAACTTCTTCTCAGACCTACTCCTCTCTCCCTCAAACTGAATTTAAAATTCAAATATATCATCATCACCTATGTCATATATTAGCATATCCCATCTGTTGACTCAGTAAACTACACATTAACCCTTTATGCTACACATCGCCCCAGGTATGCTATCCTACTTTTTAACAAAAATATAAAACTATTCTTAAACTATTTACATTTCATTTACGTAACTCCTTTTTTTACAATTACAGATTCTACTCCAACTCACAGTATGGAGTCCTCCCATGCCCACCAGCATTTAATGGCATGTGGGGGGTGGTAGAATTCGGCAGGAGGACCAAAAAATGGTTCCACACTGGTGTAAAATGACGTGGGATCTTACTCTCCAACCCGCCAAGGTGGATCGCAATTCTCTCCAGAGGCCAGTGTGAAACTGATTTGCATCCAGTTAATGGGCGGCGGATAAAGGATCAACCAGAATAACCCCACCAAATTGTACAGGACGCCAGCGGGAAATCACACCAGCCCAGAACACATCTCGACCAACGTGGCATGCGAACGTTGCAACTTATGTTAAGACGACTTTGGACAACCGCGGAGATGAGGAGAAGATGGAGTCTGAGGGTTTCCTTCTCCACTATGGAGTACCATTTCTGATACTTGTTTAGTTTTTTGGAGAAGTACCTGATTGGTTTCTCTATCCCCGATTAGTCTTCCTGGAGGAGGACAGCCTCTATCCCGATGTCACTCACATCGATGGCTTCTTTAAATGCTGGGTTAAAGTTCACCGCTGCAAGCGCAGGCTCACCTATTAAAATGGCTTTCTGCTTTTCGAAAGCTGCCTGGCATTTCTCAGTCCATACTACCTTTGCTTTTTTCTGTGGTCGGCCTGTCAGCTGGGCGGCTACTGTGCTGAAGTTTGGGTCGAACTTGCGGTAGAACCTACACATCCCCCAGAACCTCATGATTTCCCGTTTTGTTGTGGGAATGGGGAACCGGGCTACTGCTTGTACCTTTGCAGCTCTGGGCAGTACTTGTCCTTGAAGATAGGTCACCTGAGCCTTAGTGAACTCACTTTGTGAGATTGACCACTTGGTCAGCTGCCTGTACTTTTTGGATGAGGACTTCCAGTTGCTCTAAATGAGTTTCCCAGGTGTCACTGTACACTAGGAGGTCATCTTGGTTACTATGCAATTGGATAAGCCGCCACTACCTGGTTCATCAGCCTTTGAAAGGTGACTGGGCAATTTCAGAGTCCAAATGGCCCCACACTGGTATAACCCATCCAGAGTTACAAAGACGGAGATTTCCTTCACGCGGGCAGCCAAGGGAACCTGCCAGTATCGCTTGAGTAAACGTATCTTTGTAATGTAGGCTGCTTTACCAACCCTATCTGTGCTGATTCCAGCCGGGGTATCAGGTGGGAGTCGGCTCTGGTCACTGCATTAACCCTTCGGTAGTCAATGCAGAACCTTGTGCAGCCGTCCGGCCTGGGCACCAGCACAACAGGGAGCTCCAGCTACTGCTGCTGGGCTCTATTAGTTAGTGCTCCAGCATATAGTTAACCTCCTCCTGAACTGGGCCAGCTTTCCTGGGCTGAGACGATAGGGATGTTACCTTATGGGAGGGACCTCTCTCACATCCACATTATGTCGAGCTAGTGTGGTGCAGCCTGGCTTGTCTCTGCATAAGCCTTTAAATGTAGTGAGCAGCCTCATCAAGTCTGCTCGCTCTTCTGTGCTTAGGTGGGTGAATAAGGAGTTTCGTTCACTGGTATCTCTGTGTTGGTTAGTCGGGCAGTAGGGGGTTCAATGTGGGTCTCACCCACGTCTCATACCCAGGTTCCCCATAACTTCCTGGAAGATTTGGATATGAAATTTGAGCCCTGATCTGACTGGATCTCGGTGGGCAGACCATACCCGGTAAAGAATTGGGTTAATTCCCCCAGCCACTGTTTTAGCAGATATGGTCCTCAGGGGAACAGCCTCTGGGAAGCGGGCAGCCACGCCCATGGTGGTATGGATACACTGGTAGCTCCCTTTTGTTTAGGGTAGAGGCCTCACATAGAACACTAACACCTTGCTGAATGGTTCCCCAAAAGCCGGAACGGGAATCCGAGGTACAGCTCTTATTGGAGTATGGGGTTTTCCCACAACCTGGCAGGTGTTGCAGGTTCTGCAAAACCGTACTACATCCCTGTGGAGAGCAAGCCAGTGGAAATGCTGGTAGCTGCGGGCTTGGGTTTTGCGTTTACCGACATGCCCAGCCATCGGAATTTCATGAGCTCACCCTAATATTACCCCACGGCACCTCAGCGGCACCACTACCTGGTGGATCACTGTCTGCTCCTCATTTGTAGCTCTGTGAGAAGGTCTCCATTTCCTCATCAGCACCTCATTTTTAAAATTCATTTCACATTCATGTGGGCATTGCTGGCTAGGCCAGCATTTATTGCCCATCCCTAATTGCCCTTGTTCAGAGGACATTTAAGAGTCAACCACATTGCTGTGGATCTGGAGTCATATGTAGGCCAGACCAGGTAAGGACAGCAGATTTCCTTCCCTAAAGAGCACTTGTGAACCAGATGAGTTTTTACAACAATTGACAATGGTTTCATGATCATCTTTAGGCTTTTAATTCCAGATTTTAAAAAATTGAATTCAAATTCCACCATCTTACATGGTGGGGTTTAAACCCGGGTCCCCAGACCATTACCCTGGGTCTCTGGATTATAAATTCAGCAACAATACCACAACGCCATTGCCTCCCCACTCAGGGACAGTTTCTGCCTCAGCTTCAGTGTGGGCAGTCTGAGCTCATGTTTTTAACAGTGTTTTGGTTTGCTGAGCTACAACTAAGGAAGACCTAGTTATTACCTCCTTAGGATCTTCCAGACTCCCAAAAAAGTCACAGATAACCAGACCGTCGGCTCTTCTGCCTGCAGTGCCACTTCAACCTCCACTGACAGAGCTTGTCTGGCCGTAGACCGCATTACCACACAGTCAGGCAAAATGACAGGCACTTTCTCCTGCACCTGTTCTGACTCCTTTACCTCAGTGGGCTTCTCTGAGACAACTGGGGATGCAATCACTTTTGATCCCGCCACGTCATTGCCGAGAAGCAGGTCAACCCTGTTCACAGGCAGACTGGAGACGACTCCCATGGTCACTGGTCCTGACACAAGGTCACAATCCAGATGCACCCGGTATAAGGGGGGATGGGATTGTTGTTGTTAGAGGTCAGTCAACTCAGTGTGAACAGCTGTGTGTGTGTGTGTGTGTGTGTCTGTGTGTGCCTGCATGTGTCTGTCTGTGTGCGCACAGGTCTGTCTCTATGTGTGTGTGTGTGTCTGTGTGTGTATGTGTGTGTGTCTGTATGTGTGCGTCTGTGTGTGTCTGTGCATGTGTCTGCCTGCGTGTGTCTGCCTGCATGTGTCTGTCTGCGTGCGTCTGTCTGTGTGCGCGCGCGTGTCTGTCTCTATGTGTGTGCGTGTCTGTGTGTGTGTGTGTCTGTATCTATTTGCCTGTCTGTGTCTGTCTGTCTGTGTGTGTGTTAATCTGTCTGTGTGTGTGTCCCGATGCTTCACATCGTGTTTTTATTATTTCTCTCGGATTTAGTAGTTAATAAATTTGCTCTTTCTTAGACTCAAGAAAACCTTGTTTGATTGGTTCTTTATTGCTCACAGCTTAAATAGTTAAATACATTCTGATTTGGAAAACCTTTGTTGTAATCAACTGACGGGGTTGGATAGAGGGAAGCCAGTCCACTCCCTCTCACCTGGCTGGAACAAAATTGGGGGCTCATCCAGGAATTTGTTCCCACAGACTGAGGAAAGAATTGGAGTGGGGAAAGTAAACTGTTCCTTCAAAAGCAATTTTAAAACTGAAAAGTGTTTTCTTGGGTCTGTCATACTAAAGTGTTAAAATGTCCACATTCAATGTCAATGCTTTCATAGAACAGGATGAAATAACTGGAGAAAAGTTAAGTGCAATGTCCTTGGAAGAATTAAAAGGTGTAGTTAGGCACTTAGAGCTGGAGCTCTGCCCAAAAGCTAGAAAAAAAGGACATTTTGAAATGGGTGGCAAAACTCTTAGAGGAGGAAATTGAAGAGACTGAAAGACATAAATTAGCAGCAGAGAAATTAAGATTGGAACAGCCAAAATTGGAACTGGACTTTCAGGAAAGGGAAAAAGAGAGAGAGAGAGGGGCAGGGATGGAAGGAGGAGAGATAATGCCAGGAAAGAGAAAAGGAAAGGGAGTTTAAATTAATCTAGCTCGGCTGAGACGAAAGGATTCCACTGTGCCCAGTGAAGACCTGCCTGATAAGGGAACCACGCCGAGCTCATAATTAGGAGCTGAGGTTTTCAAGTTTGCCCATTTAATCCCTAGAATTGATGAAGAGGAGGTGGAAGCTTTCTTTATCTCTTTCAAAAGGTTAGCACGGTAGTTCAAGTGGCCAGACCAACACTGGTCCCTGCTGTTACAGAGTAAGCTGACAGGAAAAGCCCACAAGATTTACTCCCTCGTGCCTGAGGAAAGTGCAACGAGCTGTAAGACAGCAAAAAAGGGCTATTTTAAGTGTGTACCAGTTAGTGCTAGGGGAATACCGTCAGAAAATCCACACCCTCAGGAAACGGTCTGATTAGGTGTCCCTGGAATTTGAATGGCTTTAGCAGCTTTTGACCGGTGGGTACGGGAACTTAAAACTGAGGCCACCTGTGAAAACCTTCATGAAATAATTCCCCTTGAGGAGTTCAAAACGTCTAAGCCCTTCCTGATAAGAACTCACATAGAGAAACAGAGAGTAACAGGGGCCAGACAGGCAGCAACCCTAGCTGATGAGTATGAGCTTGTCCAGAAATCCTCATTCCAAAGGAAACCCTTCCCTCAGAACTCACAACCATCTGAGAAGGATAGGAGGTGGGAGAGTGATAGGAAAGTTTGGGTCAAAGATGGACAAAAGAGCTGACCTCCCGAGGTGAGGTGAGAGTGACTGCCCTTGACATCAAGGCCACATTTGACCGAGTGCTGCAGCAAGGAGCCCTAGCAAAACTAGAGTCAATGGGATTGAAGGGGAAAACTCTCTGCCAGTTGGAGACATACCGAGTACAAAGGAAGATGGTGTGGTTGTTGGAGGTCAGTCATTTCAGCTCCAGAACATCACTGCAGGAGTTCCTCAGGGTAGCATCCTAGGCCCAACCATCTTCAGCTGCTTCATCAATGACCTTCCTTTCATCATAAGGTCAGAGGTGGGGATGTTCATTGATGATTGCACAATATTCAGCACCAATCTCAACTCCTCAGATACTGAAGCAGTCCATGCTCAAATGCAGCAAGACCTGGACAATATCCAAGCTCGGTCTGATAAGTGGCAAGTAACATTCGCACCACACAAGTGCCAGGCAATGACCATCTCCAACAAGAGAGAATCTATTCATTGCCCCTTGGCATTCAATGGCATTACCATCGCTGAATCTCCCACTGTCAACATCCTGGAGGTTACCATTGACCAGAAACTGAACTGGACGAACAATATAAACACTGTGGCTACAAGAGCAGGTCAGGGACTAGGAATCCTGCAGTAACTCAACTCTTGACTCCTCAAAGCCTGTCCACAAGTCAGGAGTGTGGTGGAATACTCTCCACTTGCCTGGATGAGTGCACCTTCAACAGCACTCAAGAAGCTTGACACCATCCAGAGCAAAGCAGCTCACTTGATTGGCACCCCATTCACAAACACTCACTCCCTTCACCACCAATGCACAGTAACAGCAGTGTATGCCCTCTAGAAGATGCACTGCAGGAACTCACCAAGGCTCCTTAGACAGCACTTTCCAAACCCATCACACCTACCATCTAGAAGGACAGGGTCAGCAGATAGATGGGAACACCATCAACTGGAAGTCGCTCTCCAAGCCACTTACCATCCTGACTTGGAAATATATCACCATTGTCCATCTTTTGATTGTCCTTGAGAAGAAGATTTTAAAATGTTGCTAGGATTTGGGTTGGCTAATTTCTTGGTTGTGGTCACATGTAGAAACTGTTGCAATTATTACTAGATCTCAGTTCGGTGGTAGGTTTCTGGTAGAGTTGGGCTCTCAAACCAGGCAACACACTTATTCCATAAAGAGCGAGGGAGGCAAAGAGAGAAGCCCTCAGCCCGTTTTCTCTATCGAAGACTTTCTTCACATTGCCTTTGTCACTTGTAATCTCTCTCTATTGCTTGGGCAGCCTTGGCTTGAAATTCTTCACCTACTGTGTATTTCCAATTGGTTTTGTGTGGGTCTGTTTGTGACAGCCATTGTTTCAATACCCAGTACTTTGCATTTTTAATATCTCTTCCTCAGACAGTTATGAGTTTCGATGAGTGTCTAGATTATAGGGAGTGACTCTCTGTTCACACTTCCCCGAGGGTGATGTGTTTGTTTCTCACCTTCACTTTGTAATGTGGTTTTGCATTTTTAAGCAATTTGCCCTGTTTCTGTTCAAATTGCCAAATTGCCTGTCAGTTGAAAGATGAAAAATCATATTTTCAAAAATACAATACCTCAGTATAGTTGATGATTTACTCATCTATGACGAGAGATTTCACGAGTTCTAAGACTCTACATACTGCAACATTTGCACCAAGGATATTTGGGCATCACAAAATGTTGAGCCAGAGCAAAGAATTTTGTTTGGTGACCAGATTTCTGATGGTCATTGGAGGAGACGATGTCAAGCCATATAACTTGTGCTATTAATCTTCAGGAAACAAGAGAATCATTAATGTCATCTTCCTTTCTATTACAACCATGGGAATATTTTGGGATAGACCTTTTTGAACAGAAGCAAGATGCCCTTGATCATTGTACACTACTACTCCAGGTAGATAGAAGTCAAGCAACTGCAGGGCCACACGCGTTTAGCAATAATTACATCAATGAAGGGGATAGTTGAACACATGGAATCCCAGACATTGCAATCTCAGACAATAGACCACAGTTCACCAATGAATACTTTAAAGAGTTGATGCCATCATATGGATTTGCCCATACTACCAGCTCATTGAGATACCCTCAGGCCAACGGTGAAGCTGAAAGAGTGCATACAGTGAAAGCATTGCTGAAGAAGAATGGAAACATCCAACTTGCACTTCTGAGCTATCGTTCAACTATCGTTCAATGGTCTAGCACCATGTGAACTCCTCATGAGAAGAAGACTGAGAACTCAACTCCCCACCCTCACACACATACTCAAGCCATGAGTACAAGCTGATGACAAAATGAGAGAGAAAGAAGACGAATATCATTCCAGCCAGACGTGGAACTATGACAAGCTCCACAAAGCACACACTGCCAGTTTGGATCCAAGACCAAGTTCACTATGACAAGTGGTTGGACAAACACCACATTCACAGTCTAACCCCATCCAAACAGACAACAGTACAGTGATCAGGAAGAGAAATGCACTGGTTGCCACACAGAAGAAGCCTCCTACTCTGTGGAAGCAGTTAGCTACCCAATCGAACAGGCCAGAGATGCTGCATTCATCCACCAATCCAGATGTCAACCTGGCTGGTGAACCTGAGCCATCTACCAATTTTCCACCCACCCAGCAAGACTCAAACCCCCAATCCCCTCCAAATGAGAAGAGGACTCCTTCCAGTAGACTTATGAAACCATCACAGTGGTTCTCCTCATCAAAAAGGAATGGGGAAAAGTGGAGGACCTAAGAGAGTGAAAGAAGGTTAAGGACTGCAACACACCAGGGTTAAAGTCATGGTTTGTTTGATCTTCACAATAGAGAAATGGGAATCAGTGACTTGGTGGGAGATGTCATATATGGGGTTAATTCTAACTGTGTAATATGCTAATGAGAGACAGTGTACATCATTGCAGGAAGTGATGCAATGTCACACGATCTCTCTCATACAACCTCATGGTAAGATGTGGCCCACCATTAGATGTGTTCCAATAAAGTTAGTGTTTTCCTTATCTCAGCAGACTCTGGGACTATTCTTTATTAGCCTAACAATACCACGAATATTATAAAAAGGACTGGAAGACCATCAGTTATCCAACTTCCCTTTCCTCCATCCAAAATCCATATGGAGAGCAGCAGGACCAGACAGGGAGAATTTGACACAAGCTAAAGGGCTTCTGCAGGAACATGAGAAGAGTGCGTCCTGCTGCTCTGAATTTTCCCAATTCTCACAATAACCACTAATTGGGTGGCAATCTCATTTTTCCTTTTCACTGATACACCAATTAGCCATAGCATAGTCAAATCCCTTCATTCACATTCTGGTCTATGTTAACTGTTTGTTGAACTGTGACACTCTCTCTGCACTCAACCCGGATCTCAATACAGTCAGCATTTGGAGGGATGAGCTGTGTAACAAGTAGATCCCTTAACTGAAAATGGGAAATGACTGCAGTTGGTTACCACACTGTGGGTCATGTACACACTCAATGGATTAGGTAGAATATTCAGCACAAAAACAGGCCATTTGGCCCAACCAACCGGTGCCGATGTTTATGCTCCGCTTGGTCCTCTTCCTATCTTCCCTCATCTAAATCTATCATTGTAACTCTCAATTCCGTTCTCCCTCATGTACTTGTCTAGCTTCCCCTTAAATACATCTTTACTATTTGCTTCACCCATTCCCTGTGACTCCCACATTCTCACCATCTCTGGGTAAAGAGATTTCTTGAGTCTCGTATTGGATTTCTTGGTGACTATTTTATATTGCTGCCCTCGAGTTTAGCTTTTCCCCACAAGTGGAAACATTGGGCTGATTTTTTTTCAGAAGGGAGTCACGTTCCGCTGCTGGAGCCTAAAGCTGGAGACGACCTCGTTGTGACAGAGCGTGGGACCCTGGAGCAAGATTTTACCGGGGGCGGCCAATTAAGAGGCTGCAATCAGGGCTACTGGACAATTGAGGATTGTAGGCCGCCTCCTGAGCTGCCAGCCCAAACACAAGGTTGGCAGCTCAGTAGCTTCACCAGCACCACCGCTAATGATGGTGAGGGTGCCTCAATGCCAAGGTACCCTTGAAAGCCGGGGAAGTTAATATTGAACAGTTGGTGGGGGTGGGGGGATGGTGAATATTGCGGCCACAACACCGTTGATGCAGGTCAACTTTCTTCTGGGGTCCATCCTTGGCTACAGAGCAGCAACAAAGGAAGGCCAACCCCAAGAACCCACTGGGAGGCTGCCACATGGCAGCGGGCCCTATCAACACTGGGAAAATGGCTGCAGGACAGGGTGGCCCTCAATTAGCCACCTGGCAGGCGGCAGTGCCACTGCGGTTCTCACCATTGCTAATAAGCTGTGACATTGCCAGCGAAGCCCACACCCGGTAATAGATTTAAAAAACAACGTTGGGATCCCCTTGTGATGCCTCCCACCGCCATATGGTCAGAGCTTCCCTCCTCTCAGCCCATCACAACAGGGCTGAGAAAATTCAGCCCATTCTCTCTGTATCCACTCCAGCAAAACCTTTCAGAATTTTAAAAACCTCTATTCCCTTTTTCCAAACTGAGAGATCCAGCCTGTTGTTCTTTTCCTAAGAGGTAGAACATCGCAGTTTAAAATGTTACATTGAAACATTGAAGTACATTCCCCACCCCCGCCCCTGCCCACGTCTCTCCCTCTGCTCCGTGTCTAAACCTTCTCCTTAAATGCAAACATACATGTTTTAGTTGTTGGTTGAATTCCTGCCATTTGATTTCTGTAGAAGTTCACTTTCGCCCCCAATCCACTCTCAGTTCCGGATGTAGATCCGGATTTTGAACACATGAGCTCCCCTGCACTGGGTGAGATGCTGAGCGGCTGGAATGTGAACTCACGGTGAACTCAGAACTCCACTGGTCACCCTGCAGTCAGAGATAGGATCCCAACTTCACAGGAGCTGCTGGAGCTCGTCTGCTGGACATCGGGAACCGACTATCTTTAAGGCAATGTTCAAGACAGCCCCATTTTACAAAGCGGCCTCAGTCAAGTATCAGGTCTCCCACATTTACACACTGTAAAGACTCTAACATCTGTTTTAGTGATGGATCCAGGACACCTCTTTTACTATCTTCACCAATATGACAGGCGGCACACTTCAGGTGTGTAATGACCACACGTTCTATACCTGCCCAAGCACACAGCACCAACCTATTGTTTGTCCCACATCTTTCCAAATCTTTCCATTCCTCTCCATCTGTATCAACAATTGGTGAACGTTTGTTGCTGAACACAATGCAGTAGATTTTACTCTTTATCCTGGATATTTCCTAATGCTGGATGGGAAAGACTAAAGTCTGTCCAATTTTGGATATGATGACAGAAATGACATGATTCACATCATCATATTGTTTACAGAATTCCTGCAGCACAACAATTTCATTCATGGTGATCATTTACACAATTTACATTATCTTACACAGTGTTTCACCAGGGGGTTTGTACACTTTAGCAAGTTCAGTCTGGAGCCTAGCGCAATGGGATACCGACCCCCCTGGCCTCTGACCCCACTCAAAGTGACCCCTACCTGTCTTTCTGGGTTTCCTGACCATTATCCAACCATCCCCATTCCCATCCCTTCTCCCTCCCTTCACTCTGAGTAAAACTCCAGCCCATTGTGTCTCTCATTGGGATTGAGGTTGATTTCCATTATCAGACAAAACAATCAGATTTTCCTTCTACCTCCTGTTTCTAGCAGATATATTTAAGAACTCTGGGGTAATTTCTGCTGTCTGATTTTCAAATCTCTCCCGCATGGAATTTTACAGCAATGAAACAGGCCAGGAGCTTATGTTCCACATGAGCCTCCTCCCACTCTACATCACCTCATCCACTCTATTCCTTTCTCCCTCATGGATTTATCCTGATTCCCCTTCAATGTATCAATACTATTCACTTCAACCACTCCCTGTGACAGTGAGTTCCACATTCTAACCTTTCTCTGGGTAAAGATGTTATTCTAAATTTCCTACTGAATTCCTTAGTGACCATCTTATGATTAAGAGACAAATGTTGATGCTCCCCCAACATGCTTCTACCCTATTGAATCCTTTCATTCCTTTATAAAAGCAAAATACTGTGGATGCTGGAAATCTGAAAAAAAAAACAGAAAATGCTGGAAAACCTCAGCAGGTCTGACAGCATCTGTGGAGAGTGAAAAACAAAGTTAACATTTCAAGTCCGTACGACCCTCCTTCTGAGACCCCTCTACCCGCCTGCAGAAAGGTCATATGGACTCGAAACATTAACTTTGTTTTTCTCTCTCCACAGATGCTGTCAGACCTGCTGAGCTTTTCCTTTCACACCTTTCCCAGGTCGCATCTCAGCCAGTCTATTCATTCTCCTGGGAGCTGTAACCTGTTCGTTCTGGTAATTATTGTTTTGTTTTGCATTTCACCAGTTCTCCTCTCCTTTTTGTGAAACCATCTTTTTATATGTGTGTGTCCACAGCAATGAGAATTGGCAATTATCAGCAGTTTATAACAATGTCAGTGTAAGTTCTGCTTTCTGGATGTAGACAGTCAGACTCTGTCAACTCAGATTTGTGGTTTGTTTATTTTATTTATTTATTACTGCAACACTTTGTGGAATTCAGCCAGAGATTAATCCATCTCCTTCTCCTCCCCCATCCCAACACATTACCTTTCCTTCCCAGTGGAACCTTTCCTTTTCCACAATGCAGCATTCTCCACTCACCCTAGACCAATGTCTTTTCCCCATCCAGGGTAGTGGTTTGACAATGGGCCATCACACTGAGTAGCTGCTGCTGTTATTCCTCCGCAGACCTGTTCATGTTTCCATTCACTCGACTGAGTTTCTTAAAATTTAATTCTCTCCCTTCTCTTGTGGTTCTCTTTTCCTTCCTGTGATAGTTTCCCTAATCACTTCTTGTATTTTTTTAACTCTACTCTTTCCCTTCTCTCCCTCCCTCTGGCTTCTGTATCTTTCCCCCTCCCCTTATCGGTCACACTGATTGGTGATGTGGGATATCAGGGCTGACACCTCCAGGGTTGACATTGTGTCTCTTCGCCATGTCACAGCCTCTTGACACCGTTTCCTGGTGTATTTCTAAAGGTCTGGGTCTCACTCTACCAACACTGAGACCCGCAGGGGGCTGAGGGCCACAGGATTCCTTGTATCAGGTGAGGATTGAAGCAGGAGGCCAGGGGGCGGGGAAAGGGAAAATCAAGCAGAATGTGGACCCGGGCCCCACTCACCTCTCACCAGGTTGGACAGTCAGAGTAATCCCAGGAAGGTAAACCCCCAGGTGGGAGCAGCTTCCAATAACCCAACCTTGAGTCATTTAAGTACACCGGAATTCCTGGGAATTCCTCCGAGTGGGATTTTCTTAAAGAAAAGGGTTTGAATAAAACACAGTGAGAAACTGTGTGATTTTAACTTTCTCCCAGCTCCATCCTCTCTAATTCTGCATCTGAACACACAGAATCCGCGGCTCATCCTGTCTGAGAACCAGTTTGCTTCTCCCACTGCAATGTAGGAATTGCACAGCCCCATGTGTCCTGGAATCAGAAGGATTCACATCAGGGAGACATTACTGGGAGCTGGAGGTGGGGGGCAGGAGTGGTTGGGCTCTGGGAGTGACCCGAGAGTCTGCCGAGAGGGGAGACAGAATCGAGCCCAGATCTGAGGCGGGATACTGGATTGTGTGGCTAAATCCTCTTGATCCCTATCTTGTCAGAACCTCCCCAACGAACCCCGCCCGCCGCGGCCCGCCCCGCTCCCCCCCCCCCCCCGCCCCCGCCTCACCTCGAGTGGGAAACCCCGGAAGATCGGGTCGTCCCTGGACGATGAGGATGGACAGTTGTCATTTTACAATATGGACAACATGTCCCATCTCCACACTTTCACTGAGAGAATCTTTCCCATCTTCACTTCACCACTGGATGAAGAACCACTGACAACGTGGGATTAAAAATTACTAACAGATCCATCCCATAATTTCACACCCTCTCCCAACCTCCTATAAACTGCCGGTGGTCGCTCTCAGTTACAGGTCGTGCAGATGGTCCTATATCTAGTATAACCCAGTGACAATGTCTTGTTGGTTATGTTGCTTTGGCTAATCAGTGCGGAGGAACAAACTGGTGGCAACTGTTCCAGAGACTCCTGTAAAATTAAATCAAACCTCAATAACCTCGAGAATCATTGGGGAGTAGAGACAGCGGCGAATTAAAACACTCAGTACTGCACTGAAGTTGTGATCTGGAATGCACTGTCTGAAAGACTGATGGAAGCAGATTCAATAATAACATTCAAAGGTGATTGTATCAATAGAGGAAGGGAAGAATTGCAGGTCTACATGAAAAAATACAGGGAAACGGTACTATTGGGATTTCTCTTTCAAATCCAACACAGGCACAATGGGCCTAATGGCCTCCTGTGCTGAATGATTGTATTTTAAACGGGCTGACTACCTGACTTAGGGCTGCACCGGACACCCAGTGATCAACGTGAAGAAATATTAACACCGCCACAGCAATGAGATGGTCTGTCACTGGCCAACACTGAGTCCCTATCACCTTGTCTCCACCAGCAGGAGGCCTGAAACTGTAACCCACTGAATCTTCAGAATGTGGAATGATGTCCCAGATAGAGTAATGGAGGCAGAAAACCTGGAATTATTTAAGAAACGATTTGCAGTCACAATGCGGAGATATTAAGATCTCTCTAGATGGATGGATGGATCAAGATGGGCAGAATGACCTCCCTCATCTGTTATTATCTTTGAATTTTGTTATTATTCCTGTGTAAGTTTCCAAGTTGGAAATTTTAATGTTCAGGAGTCAAAAGATTATCCAAAATAGCTGGTTTAGAACTCAAGTGAATTTAAGGTAGTTTATTTATTTATTAAGAGTTTAGAGAAGATGCATCAGCTAAATAGACAGGAAAACCACGTGACCGTGACAGGTGAGTGCTGTTTACCGATCACTGATCCCAGAGGATGATCAAACGGATGGTACAGAGGGTGTTGATCTCAATAGCTTGTGGCAGCAGCATTCTGCTCTCTCACTGAAGTGTTCGGGAATTCTTCTCCAGCCTCCCTCCATCTTTCCTGGTCCATCTTCAATCTGCAGAAGGTCACTGTCTGACGAGGACTGCCCTCTGCCCCCGAGCAGTAGTGAATATATTTTATTACCAGGGGCTGGTAGTTTACCCTATGTAAAACACTTGTTTGTAACCTCCTAACCAATGAATATAGGACAGGAACCCAAAACGTCAGAGATAAAAACAAAAAACTACTGCGGATGCTGGAAATCCAAAACAAAAACAGAATTACCTGGAAAAACTCAGCAGGTCTGGCAGCATCGGTGGAGAAGAAAAGAGTTGACGTTTCGAGTCCACATGACCCTTCAACAGAACTGAGTGTAGTTAGGAGAGGGGTGAAATATAAGCTGGTTTAAGGTGGGGGGCAGGGGGAGAGAAGTTGAGGGTGGGGTGGTTGTAGGGACAAGCAAGCAGTGATAGGAGCAGATAATCAAAAGATGTCACAGACAAAAGGATCAAAGAGGTGTTGAAGGTGATGATATTATCTAAGAAAAGTGCTAATTAAGAATGGATGGCAGGACACTCAAGGTACAGCTCTAGTGGGGGTGGGGTGGAAAGACTGACAAGGTATTAGTTGTAGATTTAAAAATAATGGAAATAGGTGGGAAAAGAAAAATCTATATAAATTATTGAAAAAAAACCAAAAAGGAGGGGGAAGAAACGGGGTGGGGATGGGGGGAGGGAGTTTAAGATCTAAAGTTGTTGAATTCAATATTCAGCCCAGAAGGCTGTAAAGTGCCTAGTCGGAAGATGAGGTGCTGTTCCTCCAGTCTGTGTTGGGCTTCACTGGAACAATGCAGCAAGCCAAGGACAGACATGTGGGCAAGAGAGCAGGGTGGTGTGTTGAAATGCCAAGCGACAGGGAGGTTTGGGTCTTTCTTGCAGACAGACCGCAGGTGTTCTGCAAAGTGGTCGCCCAGTTTGCGTTTGGTCTCTCCAATGTAGAGGAGACCGCATTGGGAGCAACGAATGCAGTAGACTAAGTTAGGGGAAATGCAAGTGAAATGCTGCTTCACTTGAAAGGAGTGTTTGGGCCCTTGGACGGTGAGGAGAGAGGAAGTGAAGGGGCAGGTGTTGCATCTTCTGCGTGGGCATGGGGAGGTGCCATAGGTGGGGGTTGAGGAGTAGGGGGTGATGGAGGAGTGGACCAGGGTGTCCCGGAGGGAACGATCCCTATGGAATGCTGCCAGGGGGGGTGAAGGGAAGATGTGTTTGGTGGTGGCATCATGCTGGAGTTGGCGGAAATGGCGGAGGATGATCCTTTGAATGCGGAGGCTGGTGGGGTGACCCAAAATGTCAGGGTGGTTACTGACCCAACTCCACCAACTCCCTGTCCATCACTTTAGCTCGAGGTTATCTTTTATTTTAACTCTTCCTGAAGGTCATTTACTAGTGCTTACCAGACACTTTCATAGATAAGAGGGTACAAGACAGGTCCAATTGACTTAGGAATGTCAACATGATTCCTGAATCAGGAGACCCCGATATTTCTAGGGACTGTTTATGTGTTTTTCCAGTGTGAGAAAGAAGTTTCTCTATGAACGTGACCGTATGCTCTGCTGACCAATTCCATAAGAATTCTATTCTCATTCTGAAAAGTACCATTTCTTACAGTAGGACTAACCTCATGTATATGTCCATATATACACAGATATTGACTTTACAGATGTATTTCATTTCTGTCACTGTCTCAATGAGAATATCGGGGAGATGGTGTTTTTGAACTCACTTTGATGATTGATCTTGCAACTACTAACTTGATACTTTATTCAGCACAGAAGAGCCAGAGTGTGAATGAGGCTCTGTGATTATTACATTAGAATGCAGCTTATCAGAACAGGATGCAATATATGCTCTTTGCATAGATTTTATATCACTGAATAATGTAGAGAAAAGTTTATTTTCCTTTTATTTGGCCAACTCAGTTATATTAATAAATTTCATGGCCATGATGATATGTTGTCATTAATCTGCACTTTGTAAGAGCTTGGGAAATAAAATTTTAAACTCCAAATATTTAAAAAATGTCTATATTTCTCAACAAGAGCCAGCAGTGGGGCTTTCTTGAAACTTCCTGAACACCACGGGTGAAATAACATTTGGGGCATTGCAAACTCCTGTGTGCTGTAATGGTTTAACATCCAGAATATTGTAATGTCTATTCTATCTCCAGGGTGTTGGCAGGGAGGGGACAGGTTCAGACTGCTCAAACATCCCTGAAATTTCTATGTTGTGTTTAGTGTCTCTGACCACTCCTTCTTTGGAAGGCATGTGAATCTGATCACTTGATAGAAAATAGAAAGAACCATTCAGGACCGATCAGTTCTGTAACTTGATCAGAAGAACCCTATTCATTGGGCTTATGCTTCTAGTTATTCACTGTGATATTGAACAAAAACTTCCATTTACATAGCACCTTTGATGTAATGAAACATCCCACAGCGTGTCACAGGATCATTATAAAATTAAGTACGATCCTGAGACATGTAAGGAGATATTAAATGAGATGACCAAAAGCTGGTGAAAAAGTTACATTTTCAGGAGTGTCTTAAAGGAGGTAAATGAAGTAGAGAGGTGGGGAGGTGAAGGGAGGGAAGTCCAGAGCTTGGGACTGAGGCAACTGAAGACATGGCCACCAATAGTGCAATGATTATAATTTTGGGGATATACAAAAGGCTAGAATTAGGTGAGTGCAGATATCTCAGAGGGTTGTGGGACTGGAGATTACAGAGAAAGGGAGAGAGATGAGGCCATGGAGGGATTTGAAAACAAGAACGATAATGTTAGTAAATAAGAGCAGGAGCAGGACATTCAGCCCTGCGAGCTTGCTCCACCATTCTATATGATCATGGTTGACCGTCTATCTCAATGCTATGATCCTGCTTTCTCCTCATACACCTTAACACCTTTAATGTCTAGAAATCTATTTATTTTGTTCTTAAATATATTCAGCAACTTAGCCTCCACAGCTCTCTCTGGTAGAGAATTCCAGAGGTTCACCATCCTCTGAGTTAAAGGATTTCTCATCATTGCAGTCTTAAGTGGCCTAGCCCATATCCTGAGACTGTGACCCCATGCTCTGGACCCATCAAACAAAGGAAACATCATCCTTTCATCCAGCCTGTCAAGCCCTGTCAGAATTTTATGTCTCAATGAAATCTCCACTCATTCTTCTAAACCCCAGTGAATACAGGCCTAGTCAACCCAATCTTTCCTCATATGACAATCCTGCCATCCCAGGAATCAGTCTGGTGAACCTTTGCAGCACCGGTCTCCGGCAAGTATGCCCTTTCTTAGGTAAGGGGACCAAAACTGCATGCAGTACTCCAGGTGTGGTCTCACCTGTACAGCTGAAGTAAGAGAACCTTGCTGCTGTACTTAAGTCCTCTCGCAATGAAGGCCAAAATACCATTTGCCTTCTTAACTGCTTGCTGCACCTGCATGCTTGCTTTCAGTGACTGGTGTACAAGGACACTGAGGTCCCTTTGTACATCAACATTTCCCAAACAATCATCATTTAAATGATACTCTGCCGTTCTGTTGTTCCTACTGAAGTGGATAACTTCACACTTATCCATGTTTTACTGATTCTGCCATGTATTTGCCCACTCCCTCAACCTGCCTAAATTGCCTTGAACCTTCTTAACACCCTCCTCACCGCTTGCATTCCCACCAAGTTTCATGTCATCGGCAAACTTGGAACTATTAGCTCCCTCATCCAAATCATTGATATATATTGGCAATAGCTGGGGCCCAAGCATTGATCTCTGCTGTACTCAACTAGTCACACCTGCCACTCCAAGAAAGACCCATTTATTCCTACTCCCTGTTTTCTATCTGCTAATCAATTTTCAATCTATGCCAATATATTACCCCAATCATGTGCTTTAATTTTGCACACTTACCTCTTATGTGGGACTTTCCCAAAAGGTCTCTGAAAATCCAATACACCACATCCACTG
Source organism: Cetorhinus maximus (assembly GCF_964194155.1). NCBI lineage: Eukaryota > Metazoa > Chordata > Chondrichthyes > Lamniformes > Cetorhinidae > Cetorhinus > Cetorhinus maximus. Next base: position 3,547,637 of record NC_135899.1, read on the forward strand.
ATTCTTCCTTATCTATTCTGCTTGTTACATCCTCAAAAAACTCCAGTAGGTTTGACAAATATGACTTCTCTTTCATAAATTCATGTTGACTTTGTCTAATCCAATTGATATTTTCTAAGTGTCCTGTTATCACAGCCTTTAAAATAGACTCTATCATTTTCCCTACAACTGATGTTAGGCTAAAATTTTAAAATCAAGATGTTGCTTGACAAGGATCCAATGTAGGTCAGTGAGCACAGAGGTGATGGGTGAATGGGACTTGGTGTGAGTTAAGACATGGGCAGCAGAGTTTTGGATGACCTCAAGTTTATGGAGGGTAGAATGCGGGAGGTCAGTCAGGAATGTGTTGGAATCGTTGAGGTAATGAAGGCATGAATGTGGATTTCAGCAGTAGATGAGGTGAGACAGGGTGGAGTCAGGTGATATTATACAGATGGAAATAGGCAATCTTAGTGATGGGATGAATATGAGGTCAGTAACTCATCTCGAGATCATATGTGACAAAAGGTTTCCAACAAACTGACTTAATCTGAGAATGTTGCCAGAAAAATACAAATGGAAGGAGGTGAGAGTAGTCCCACCAGCTGGAAGACAGTGGAGAGGCGTTGGAGGAGGATGGTGTGGTCAACCATGTCAAAGGCTGCAGACAGGTCCAGAAGGACAAGGAGGGAAAGTTTGTCTTTGTCACAGTCACACAGGATGTCATTTTGACTTTGATATGAGCTGTTTCTCAACTGTGGCAGAGGCAGAAACCTGACAGAAAGTTTCAAACATGGAGCTGCAGGGAATATGGGAATGGTTATGAATGGATTTGGGAGGTGACAACATGTTCAAGGACTTTGGAAATAAAAGGGAGATGGGAAGTAATTTGCAAGGACTGTAAGGTCAAGTGTTGGTGTTTTTGAGGAGAGGGCTGATGATGACAGGTTTAAAGAAGACAGAGACAAGACCTGAAGAATAGAGAACAGTGATGAAGATATGAACAGACTAGTAAACAGGGCTTTGGAAGCTGTAGTCTGACAAGAATAGATTTTTCAGTTTTATTTGCTTTCTTTCCATTGTTAGATTAATGAAAATAATCAGTTAACAAGACAGCTCTAAAACCACAGTGACCCTGGTTTGGGTGTAAATTCATTATGAACATGCACTATCAATGAACACATTCTGTGGGTGAAATTGGTTTTGGGCAGTAATAGGAAATTCAGTTGGATCAGGGACTTGGAAGGATGTACGGGAACAACAGCAGTTTGTGGTGAAAATCCTGGTGGACCCTCTCACCAGTAGGATCTCACATGCAGCACACGACATTGTTGGAGAACTGTGCTCGATTATCCTCCCACTCATCACTTAATAAAAACATCATGGGCAATGAGAGTGCAATGTTTCAATAAACTACCTACACCATGTGAGGCTCCGCCAGTTACACACAGACTCATCAATTTTACCCTGGATCTTCACACTACTGGTGGAATCCATCATATCCAGCACAGATGCACCTGATCATAGATAAAAAAAATACATGGGAAATCTACGCAACACAAATGGAAAGAAGCCAGGTTAACATTCCGGGTATCAGCCCTGGATCTGAACTGGGAGCTGAAAGATTAGCAAGGACCTGTGTAGGGCTGAGGGAAAGAAAGAGGGGGAGTGAAGAAATAAATAGATGGTGAATTGTGGAGAGAGAGTTAGTGGGTAGAGTGAGCTGTGAACTGTAGGAACCCGGGCGGCCGGGCAGGGAGCTGCTGCCTGTAATGTTGTTCTACAGGCGGAAGGTGAAGCTACAGCGCCGGATTTCAGATGGGGTCCAGTTTGTAGTTTCTTCCTCCCAGGTGTGGAGGGACCGTGACCTTCACTCACTCTGAGACCTGTGGGTGTCCAACACCCAGTTTCACCGCCATCTGATCCCCCAAGGTATTTCCCCTCATAAGCCGACTTTCCCCTTCACTCGAGCTGCTTTCCCACCCTGCCCATTGGCCTCAGTTCCCCAAGGGGCCGCCAGCTTCACTCACTCTGAGGTGGAACCAGAAGAAATTTCCTTGAATGTACAATCCCTGAGTCTGTTCTGTCATCAGCCTGAGTGAGATGAAGGAACTTAAATAGGAACGGACGCGTCCAGTGACAACGATGTTGTCAATAAGGGTTTCTAACCCTCACCCTGTCAGATGTGTCTCAGTTTAAACGGTGTGGAACTGTTGAGCAGAGGAACTCGGCCCCGCTGCGGAGTGAGTGAAGGCGGCTGAAGAGCGGCTGAGGTGGGATGGGGAGACCGGGAAACAGCCCAGAGCCCCGGGAAAGACCGGAATTAGAAAGTTCCAGTGTCCAAATTCATCAGTGGAGATATTGAGGGAGACACGGGGACATTGCTGGATAGTCAGTCCGCCTCTCCCTATGTGTAAAATCAGACGCTACCGAGAACAGCGAATAACAGCAATTCCCTGAGAAGGGCAGTAAATTTAGTCGGGAAATCACTGAACTGAATGTTGAACACAGCGCTTTGCTCCTTTAAAGTGGGGGATTTTTTTGGTGAATATTTTTCAGATTGACAGCGGGATCTCGGTTATCTATGAGAAGATGAGTTGGAGTCAAACTGGGTTTGAATAAAATGAGTAAATGGAATAGAGCGTGTTTTTAAACTGATTTCTCTCAGACTCCGGGTTACTGCCCCAGCAGGATAAGCCTGTTGTTATCTGGGTGAACAAGGATATCCATTTGTCATTTAATTTGGAAACATGGTTTTGTGGGCACAGACTGGACACGTGGTTATATCAACAAAATCAAACAAAAGCTAAACAACTGAGTACGAAAGTAAGTATGGGAAACTCTATTTTTGACCCATTTCCATGTCTATTGGGGGTCCCAGTCTCACAGCAGATGGTCGAGGTCCCAGCGTTGTTTATTTCGAGAAAGAGAGAGAGGGAGAGGAGGTGATCGGTGGGAAATCTCATGTGTGATAAGAGGAATGGGCGGTCGGAAGAAGGTTTCCGGGAGCAGGATGGAGCCCAGAGGAATGGAAAGGAGGGTCGGGAATGTCCTCGGGACGGAACACAGTCTGAAATCTGCTTCTCTATTCCTCTCTCCGTCTCTATATCGGAAAAAGCTTGTGTCATGTCTGGACAGTTTACTGTGTGAATGGTGAGCTGTTTCTGAAGAGATGCACAAGGTTAGTTGATGATATTCTGCCAAACTAATGTGCAGATTGCAGGAATATTATTTTCAGGAGGGGATTAGGTGGGATTTGGAATTCTCCTCACACCTCTGAGAATTGGCTAATTTCAGTCCAGGCTAATAGCAGAAACATAATTTCTGGTTATAAAGCGATAAGAATCCGATGAGTAGATTAGTTTTGGTTGCTGTAGTACAGCCAGCTCACATAATGGACTCCTCGATTGTTCTAAACTTTCACATGGGTCTGTGGAGTGGGAGTAGAGTCAACAGGATCCACAGCACCAACATTCTGGTAACCTAATACATTACTGGGAAAGGCTGGTGTGATGAATGGAGGAATTCACACTGGGCAGTCATGGTGTAGTGCACTGATGCTGGATCTATGGTACATTGTGGAGACCCTGTCTGATCACTGATCTAGAATTTCTTGATGCTGACACTGGATCCGCTTTCAGTTTGTGAATTTAATTACACGGCGAAGTGAAAATGTGTTGCACATTGAAGTGAAGGACACTGGGTCTCATGGATACCTCATATCACCTTAACCCCGAACCCTCCCCGTCATCGGGGGAGGAAGATACAATCTAAGGGAGAATTGTGATAGTCTGTAGAGTTTGATTAAAAAACTTGAGGTTGAATTTCCATGGGTGGATTCTCTAGACTGTCCACTGTATTTACTGGGAACCTGCAGCGACCCCGGAGAAATGGTGTAAACGACACCGGCAGGATTTCCACTGCTCTTCCGCCGAAGTTACAGCCAAATCTGGGCACCGCACTTTGGGAAGGCTGTCAAGGCCAAAGGGATGTTGCAAGGGCAGAGTTACCAGAATGGGACCAGGGATGAGGGACTTCAGTTAAATGGTGTGACCACCAAAGTGACGATTGAGAGAATCATCGTGGATTTAAAGGGAGAGGTCAGGAGGAGCTGGACAATATGTTTCAGTTTGTGTTTCCCATAAAGTAAAACACACCTTCGTCATCCATGCCTGGTGCTGCTTTGAGACCGAAGTATATGAAGGAGAGCAGCAGGCTGCCAGTCACTCACAGGACAAAATCCCCACCTCTTCCCATCCTCTCTCCACCCACCCCCACTACCATCGGTCCTTCGCTCTCATCGCCTGGGTTCAATTATTCCCTGTTTATTCTTCATTCTGCTCTGGGTTTTGTCTTTAGGTCTCAGAGTGGGCAGGACCTGGAGCAGCAAATAACAATAATTCCTTGAGACAAAAACAAAAATTGCTGGAAAAACTCAGCAGTTCTGGCAGCATGTGTGGACAGAAAGACAGAGTTAACGTTTCAAGTCCAGACTCGAGTCATCTGGACTCGAGAAACGTTAACTCTGACTTCCTCTCCACAGATGTTGTCAGACCTGCTGAGTTTTGACAGCGATTTTTGTTTTTGCTTCAGATTTCCAGCTTCCGCAGTATTTTGCTTTTATCTTAATAATTCCTGTGTATTGCAGTGAAAGTCCTGAGGGAATTACCGAACTGAATGTGTTCAGCAGCAGCGCAGGAACATTGAAACTGAAAGTGGTTTGAATCAGGAAGTGCTGAGTGTGAACATGGCTTCCAGACAGCAGGAGGAGAGTTGGACTGAGGAGGCAATTTGTCCCATTTGTTTTGATTTCTTCACCGATCCGGTTTCACTGGAGTGTGGACACAACTTCTGCCGCTCCTGTATTACCCAGTGTTGGGAAAAGAAGGAGATAAATTCCTGCCCGGAATGTAGACAGGAGTTTCCGGAAAGAAACCTCAGAATAAGTCGGGCCTTAGCGAATTTAGCTGAAAAAGCTCGAAAATTAAAGGTGAATCCGAAAGAGAAGGAAAGTAAACTTCACTGTGAGGAACATGAGGAAGAACTGAAGCTGTTTTGTGAAACTGACAAGAAATTGATCTGTCTGATTTGTAGAGATTCGCGGGAACACAGAGAGCACCGCTTCATGCCGATTAAAGAAGCTGTTGGAATGTACAAGGTAAAAGGGAACAGATTTGATCACCTGATTATTTGATCACATTTTCATGGTCTCACACTTTTATTTTCTGATCTTCTCTCCCAATCCCAGGATCGGGTGAAATCTTCCTTCGATTCTCTCACAGAGAAGAAATCGGCAGTTCTAGAAATGGAGCAGCGGCAGAAACAGAAAATTTCCCAAATTAGAGTAAAGTCTCCCTGTGCTGAGCTTCCAAATTTAATTCATTATTTTGTTGTTTGTATTACATAAAAATATTATTTTTAACGTTTCTTCTTCTAGAAGCAGTCGAACAGTCTGCAGACCCACATCACATCCGAGTTCATTAAAATGCACCAGATTCTCACTGAGAAGGAGCAGCGTTTAATCCGAGATCTCAGGGAAGAAGAGGGAAAAATTCTAAAAACAATGGAGGGAAACCTTCGTGAAATTCAGGAGAATTTAAATTCTATTCAGGAGAAACTCTCACAGTTGGAAAAACTGTTGGAACAAAAGGACGGAGTGATATTTCTGAAGGTGAGGGATTATATTTCAGTTTAGTTCAGTGAAAGTGCATAGTCACAGCATGATCCACACGAGCCTCCTTCCATCCTACTTCATTCCCCCTGTCAATATATCCTTCTGCTCCTTTCCCCCTCATGTGCTTATCTCACTTCCGCTTAAATATATCTGCAATGTTTGCCTCAGTGGGCGGAATTTAATGTGCTCCCACTGAGGCGAGTTTGGTGATGGGAGGGATAGGAGGGGGGTGGATGATGGGTGGGTACCCTGCCCCCGTTCAGCCTCTGACCTCCTTAAGTCCATACCAGGAAGGCTGGTGAACTACCTTCCCACTGCCTGTTGAGCCCCTGAAGTGGACAATTAGTGTTCACTTAAAGGTCTGGTCTCGCTGCCGCTGGTATTCACCCAGCAGCAGGCAGGGAACTCACCATGAGGGAAGCTCAATAAATAAATCCTGTCCGGGTTGCTGCTGTGTTTCTCAGGGGGGTCCCACATTCAAAAGCACTCAGTGCCTGACTGAGGGTCCCAACATCGTGAGGTGGGTAGGGGTCACTGAGAGCTATCCCACAGCACATGCAGCCAAGCTCCCCCACTCCGCTCTTGCCGGCGACTCCGAACCCGTAACCCCATTCCATCCTTCACTCGCCTGTGGATCAGGTCCCTCCCCAGTGGTGTTTCTGAGCAATGAAGAGGTGCCAGCCTCTGATTGGCCGGCTGCTCTCAGTAGGCGGGACGCTTATCCCTACGTTTCTTCATCCCAGGGAAGGCCCACCGCTGTCCAATGAAGAACCTGATTGCCATTTAATGTGACAGGTCTTCCCAAAAGCAGGTGGCGTGGAGTCCTTGCCAGCTCAGCAGCCGGTGGACGAGACCATCAATACCTACATTAAATTCCACTCGATGGCTCGGTGAGACAGTGAGTTCCGCATTCTCATCACTTTCTTGGTAAAGAAGTTACTCCTGAACTCCTCATTGGATTTATTTGTAACTATATCATATTTATAGCCCCTATTTTTGGACTCCCATCTCATGGAAACATCTTCACTGAATCGATCGAATCGACCCCTTTCATAATTTTAAAGATCTCTATCAGGTCTTCCCTTTTCTAGAGTAAAGTGGATCAATCTTTGCTGTTACTTGAACCCTATCAGTTCTTGTAAACCCTTTTTTTCCTTTCTCCTGTGCTCTGATATTCTTTGTGTAGCATCCTCCCTCTCTTCCATGTCTGCAGCAATGGGAATTGACAATTCTCAGCAGCTTGCAACAATGTGAATGTAATTCCTGCTTTCTGGACATAGACAGTCAATCTCGGTCAACTCAGATTTGTGTTTTGTTTATTTCAGGAGGAAGCATCTCAGAAGAGGAGGTAGGACATGAACTTTAGCGAAACTCAGTGCAAGTTGGTAAAATTACTCAGGCAAGTGTTTATGGTCAATTTGTAATCAACTGTTTAATACCGACAGGATTTGCAATGAATATGAAGAGCTGTCACTAGCAGATGATGTCCTGTCCATCGAAAAATTCAACGGACCTTTCCCTTGTCCAATGTGGGGAGAAATGCTGGATGCCATTAACCCTGGTAAAACCCAGATAATTTCCTTTATCCTGATTTATATCCTATAATTTGAATCATTATGTATACAAATATCATAGATAGTGGGTGGTATTTAATGGATGTGACGGGGGTCTCAGCCGCTGGGTGGAATGTCAGGGAGAGCCTCGTGCTGCCTCTTTTAGGGAAGGCCAGTCACATCAAAAGCCACTCAGACATTTGACAGGACAGCAGCGGGCCTTCCCCCAGATCAAGGACCATGGGGGCGGAATCACACCCGCTGAGTGCTGATGGCCAGTCAGAGGGGCGATGGCTGCTGCCAGTACGACACCAGCCTGAGGCCTAGGATCAAGGATGGACCCGGGCAGACAGGTCAGTGATGGCTGGAGGGGCTTCGTGGGACAGGGAGTTTGGTAGCAATGGCAGGGCTTTCAGTCCCCCTCGCATCTTTGGAGAAAAGAGCAGTGTTAACATTTCAGATCAATGATTCAGAGCTGAATAAAATTAGGAATGTAAAGAAAGCCAAAAGGGGCGGTTTGGGGCTTAACAATGTCAAAAGGCAAAGTTTGTGACAGGGTGGAGGACAGCAGAGATTAAATGATGAAAAGTTTCAGAGTACAAAAGCCAAAGGGAGTGGTAGTGGGTAAAGTAAAGGATCAAAATTTGTGGCTGGATGATGTGTGGATGGCTGGATAGCAGCGGTCTGAATGAAAAGTAATGGAATAAAGAAGGAAATGAAAAAAGCACACCAGAGAAAGAGAACCTAAAACAAAATGTAGGCAGAGGATCTAATCTAAAATTGTTGAATTCAGTGTTGAGGTGAGAAGGCTGCAGAGTGCTGAGTCGAATGATAAGCTGCTGTTCCTCAAGCTTCTCTTGAAATAAATTACAACACTGCAGGAGGCCGCGGATGGAAAGGTCAGAGTGGGAGCAAAATGTCAAGCGGCAGGAAGCTCGGGGTCATGTTTGTGGACTGAATACTGTTTTGTAAAAAGCACACCTAAATCACTTTCACTTCGATGGAGTGTTTGGAGCCTTGGATGATGAGAATAGAGGAGGTGAAATGGCAGGTGTTGCATCTCCTGTGCTTGGATGGAAAGATGCTGCAGGAAAGGGAAGGGGTATTGGGGGTGACCGAGGAGTGGATCAGTGTATCACAGAGGGAGCGGTGTCTTCAGAATCCTGAAAGGGGAGGGCAGGGGATGTTGTGTTTGGTGATGGAATCAGGCTGAAAGCGGGGTAAATGGTGGAGGATGATCTACTGAATACAGATGTTCGTGGATGGAAGGTGAGGACAATGGGTACCCTATCATAGCTATGAGTGGGAGGGAAACGGGTGAGAGCAGAAGTGTGTGAAGTAGATCGGACATGGTGGAGGATCATGTCAACCATGGTGGGGAGAGTCCTCGGCTGAGGAAAAAGGCAGACAAATCGGGAGTCTTAGCACTCAAGGTTCAAACAGATGTGATGGAGATGGAGTAACTGGGAGAATGGAGTAGAGTTGTACAGCAAACAGGGTTTGAGAGAGTGTAATCAAGTTAGCTGTGGGAGTCAATGAGCTTGTCGTGAATATTAGTGGATATCTTATTCCCAGAAATAGAGACAGAGAAGTCAGAGGAGTGAAGGGAAGAGTTAGAGATGGACCAGGAATGTAAAATGAGGCTGGAAATTACATATATACTAACATACGAATTAGGAGCAGGAGTAGGCCATTTGGCCCATCGAACCTGCTTTGCCATTCAATAAGATCATGGCTGATCTGATTTCGGTCCTTATGGCCTCAACTCTACATTCCTGTCTACCCCCTTTGAATCCCTTATTCGTCAAGAATCTAACTACCTCTGCCTTAAAAATATTCAATGACCCTGCCTCCACTGCTCTCTTTAGATGAGATGTCTGTCGTAAACAGGAGACCCCTTATTTTTAAACTGCATGCCTCAGTTCTAGTCTCGTATGTTACCCTCGACACCATGTAGTCTCATCTTGTACAGTAACCTTTGAAATACCTTGTGAAATGCCTTCTGGAAATCTAAGTACAACAGCAGCAGCAGTGGGAGATGTTAGTGTCGTGGTCCATTTCGTGAGACTAGTAATCCTCAAGCCCATTCTAATGCTGTGGGGACATGGGTTCAAATCCCACCGTGCCCGCTGGTGGAATTTAAGTTCAATGAACAAATTGGGAACATAAAGCTAGTCTCAGAAATGTTTTAGTTCATTCATTCATGTGGGTGTCGCTGGCTAGGCCAGCATATATTGCCTATCCCTAATTGCCCTTGAGAAGGCGGTGGTGAGCTGCCTTCTTGAACCACTGAGGTCCTTGTGGCGTAGGTACACGTACAAAGCTGTTAGGAAGGACGTGCCACGATTTTGATCCAGCGACAGTGAAGGAACGATGATATATTTCCAAGTCAGGATGGTGAATGGCTTGGAGGGGAACATCCAGGCGGTGGTGTTCCCATGTATCTGCTGCCCTTGTCCTTCTAAATGGTAGCGGCTGTGGGTTTGGAAGGTGCTGCCTAAGGTGCTGTCAAAGGTTACTAAGAATATATTTGTTGCAATGCATGGATGTCATTTTGTTGATGATCTGCAAACATGGTGATGTCGGTTTGCTGTGTCCAGGTGTTTTTTTTGCTTTTGGAGGGAGTGGGCTGTCTAAATGGAGTACCGCTATCTTGAATGCGGCTTTGAAAATTATTGTTCTGGAAATTTGCCCTCCGCACAAATCTGGCCATGATCCCTGATCAGAATAATGAGCTTAGTGCATGTTTGAGGAGGCCCTTCAAATTGAGCTCACTTTTATAGATGAACCGGCCCTGATAGGCAGGTTTAAAACTTCCAAATATTAAAAATATTTAATTTGCTAAGGAAGTGATGAACGTAAACCAGTGAAACTAATCAATATTCTAGTTCATTTTTATGATATTTTCAGGGATTTCAAACCAGATTAATCACAGATACAGAATGAGTCTTAATAAAAATGTTTATATTTTGTGACCATAAAAAGTTGTCACGTAGAAGGAGGAGATCATTCGGCCCATTGTTCCTGTGCTGTCTCTTTGGTGGAGCTATCCAATTATCCACTTCCCTCCTCTTTCCCTTAGAACCAAAGAAAGGTTTCAGTGCAAAAAGAGGCCATTCAGCCCATCCTATCTGTGCCAACCAAAAAAGAGAAAAAAAACTAGCCGCTCATTATCATCCCACCTTCCAGCATCTGGTCCATAACCTTGCAGGTTACAGCACTTCAGATGCAGATCCAGATACATTTTAAATGAGTTGAGTATTTCAGCCTCAACCACCAACTTAGGCAGTGAATTCCAGATGCTCATCACCCTCTGGGTGAAAAAGGTTTTCCGCATGTCCCTTCTAATCTTTCTGCTAATCACCTTAAATCTATGCCCCCTGGTAATTGATCCCTCAGCTCTAGTCTTTCAAGTCTTTCCTGTCTACACTATCTAGGCCCCTCATAATTTTGTACACCTCAAATTAGGTCACCCCTTATCCTCCTCTATTCTAAGGAAAGCAATCCTAACCTATCCAATCTCTCATCATAGCTGCAGTTTTCAAGCCCTGGCAACAATCTTGTAAATCTCCTCTGCACTCTCGCCAGAGTAATTATATTCTTCCTGTAACGTGGTGACCATAACTGTGCACAAAATTTCAGCTGTGGCCTAACCAGCGTTTTATACAGTTCCATCATCCCTATAGTCCTATAAACCTTTCCCTGCAAGTATTTAATCCAATTCTTTTTGCAATGTTCCTGTTGAATCTGTTTCCACTATATTTTCAAACAGTGCATTCCAGGTCACAACTCGCTGCGTAAAAGTAAAATATTTCCTCATATCGCCTCTGCTTCTTCTGTGAATCACCTTAAATCAGGTCCTCTGGTTACCAAACCTTCTCCCCCCAGAAACATTTTCTCCTCATTTACTCTATCAAAAGCATTCATGATTTTGAGCACTTCTATCAAATCTCCACTTAACCTTCTCTGGAAAAGGAGAACAACCTCAGTTTCTCCATCTGTCCATATAACTGAAGGCCCTCATTATTGGAACATTCTCGTCAGTCTCCTCTGCACCCTCTCCAATGCCTTGAAATCCTTCCTAAAGAGTGATGTCCAGAATGGAACACAGTGCTTCAGCTGAGGCCTAACCAGTGGCTCATTAAATTTTAAAACACTCTGCTTGTTTTTCACTCTATTCCTCGAATAGTAAAGCCAAGTTTTTATTAACAGTCATCGCAACGCTCCCCGGCACCTTTAAAGATTTGAGTATATACACCCATGTCTCTTAGTTCCTGCATCTCCTTTAAAATTGTACCACTTTGTTCATATTGTCTGATCTCATTTTTCCGACCAAAATGTATCACCTAACATGTCCCTGTGTTAAATTTCATTTGCCCTGTGTCTGCCCATTTCACTGTCTATCCCTGTCTTCCTGAAGCCTGTTACTATCCTTTTCATTGTTTCCTACATTTGTGAGTTTTCAATCATCTTCAAACTTTTAAATTGGACCCTGAATACCCCAAGTTCGGTTTATTAACATATATAGCAAAAAGATCAATGATCCTAATACCGACTCCTGGAGAACACAACACTCCGGTCTGAAAAACAACTGTTCACCACTATTTTCTGCTTTCCATCTCTTAGTCAAATTTACATCCATTCCTTTTAATTCCATGAGTTTTAATATTGCTGACAAGTCTCATGTGGGACATTGTGAAATGCCTTCTGTAAGTCGTTAAACACATCGATCGCACTCCCCTCATCAAACCTCTTCACTACTTCATCAAGAACACAATCAAGATGTTTGCCTTTACCAAATCCATACTGACTTTATTATTTATTTGTGTGTTTATGTATTTTATTTTTAATCGCATACTTTTACAAAGGCCAAAACATTCTCTCTCAGATATTTGTCTCTACAAGTTTCCCCGCATCCGATGATGGATTGACTGGCCTGTAATTGTCGGGTTTACCCCTCCTCCCTTTTTTAAAACAGTGCGTAACATTTGCAATCCTGCAGTCCTCTGGTACCTCCTGTCGATCCAAGGAGGATTGGAAGATTGTGGGCAGAGGATCCACAATTTCCACCTTTTCTTCCATCAGTAACCTGGGATGCATCCGATCCAGAAGAAATTCCTCCTCATCTCCATTTTAAATGGGAGACCCCTTATTTTTAAACTCTGCGAGCTGGTTCTAGATTTCCCCATGAGGGGAAACATCCTCTCAGCATCGACCCTTTCAAATCACCTTAGAATGTGATACTTTCCAATAACTTCAACTCAGACTTTTCTAAACTCCAAAGGTATTGACCCAACCTGCTCAAGGTTTCCTCATAAGACAACCCCTTCATCCCAGGTTAGTAAACGCTTCTGAACTGCTTCCAATATAAATATATTCTTTATTAAGTAACGAGACCAAAACGTTACACAGTACTTCAGGTGCAGTGTCACCAATGTCCCGTAGAATTGTAGCAAGATTTCCATATTTTTATACTCCAATCCCCTTTACTAAAGACCAACATTCCATTTGCCTTCTTAATTTCTTGCTGTACTCGCATGCTAATTTTTTCTGATTCATGTACAAGGACACTCAGATCCCTCTGTGCTGCAACATTATGCAGTGCCTCTCCATATAAATAATATTTTACTTCTCTATTCTTCCTGTCAAAGAGAGTGACCTCATATTTTCCACATTGTACTCCATCTGCCATATTTTTATACTCAATCTCTCCATATGTCAATTTGCATACTTTGTATCCTCCTCACAACTTGTTTTCCTACTTATCCTTGTAGCATCAGCAAATTTGGCGACAATACAGTCAGTTACTTCATACAAGTCATTAAAGTAGATCATAAATATTTGAGGCCCTAACACTGATCCCTGTGATTCTCCATTAGTTACAGTTTGCCAACCTGAAAGTGACCCATTCATCCCAGCTCTCTGTTTTGTGTTAGTGAGCTAATCCTCTATCCATTCTAATATATCATGCGCAATACCATGTGCTCTAATTTTGTGCAGCTTGTCAAATATTTTTTGGAAATCCAAATTTACTATTTCTACTGGTTTCTCTTGTTACACCTCCAAAGTACTCCCGTAGATTTGTTTAACACATTTTCCTTTTCACAAAACCATGTTGTCTCTGCCTGATTGTGTGATCATTTTCTAAATGTCCTGCATCTACCTCCTTAATAATGGATTCTGGCATTTTCCTAATGAGAGACGTTGGACTAACTGACCTACAGTCTCTTGCTTTCTGTCACCCTCCATCCTTGAATGGTGATGTGACATTTGTAGTTTTCCAATCCACTGGGACCTTTCCACAATCATGGAAATTTTGGAAGATTACAGTCAATGCATCCACTATCTCTGCAGCTACTTCCTTTAAAATGCTAGGGTGCAGGCCTTAGGTCCAGGGGAACTGTCAACCTTTTAGTCCCAATAGTTTTCCTAGTACCTTGTCCCTAGTGATTGTGATTGTTTTAAGTTCCTAGCTCCCTCCCCTCCACCGCCCGCCCTGGGTTTTCTGCTATTCTTGGGATGCTTTTTTGTCTTCTACTGTGAAGACTGATACAAAATACATGTTCAAAGTCTCTGCTATTTCCTTGTTTCCTAGTCTCACCCTCTAAGGGACCTTAGCTACACTCTCCCTTTTTAGATCATTGTAGAAGCTTTCATTGTTTGTTTTCATATTCCTTGCTAGTTTTCTCTCACACTCTAATTTGTCCCTTTTTATTACCATTGTTGTCATTCTTTGCTGGTTTCTTAAAAAATCCCAATATTCTGGGCTACCACTAATCTTTGCAGCATTGTACATCTTTTCTTTCAATTTGATATCATCCTGAACTTCCATTGTTATCCACGAACAGTGTATCCTTTCCATGTACTCTTTCTTTCTCAATAGAATAATAGCTTCTTGAGAGTTATGAAATATATCCTTAAATATCTGCCACTGTCTCTCTACTGTCTAACCTTTTAACCTATTTTCCCGTTCCACCTTAGCCAACTCTGTCTTCATAACCTTGTAATTGTCTTTAATTGTCTTCTCACCTTGAATGTGGAATTCTATCATGTTACGATGACTCTTACCAAATTGATCCTTTACTATCAGGTCATTAATTACTCCTGTATAAATACTTATTACCACATCTAAAATAGCCTGTGCCCTAGCTGGGTCCAGAACATATTGTTCAAAGAAACATTCTCAAATACAGCAGAAACTCATGCCCCAGTCTACCATTGCCAGTTTGATTTGTTCAATATATTTGAAGATGAAAATTTCCCACGTTTATTGCCGCCTCTTTCTGACAGGTCTCCATTATTTATTGATTGATACTCTATCTTACAGTGTAGCTACTTTCAGGAGGCCAAGAAGCATTCCACCAGTGACTTCTTTCCTTTACTATTTCTAATCTCCACCCAAACTAATGCTACATTTTGATTCTCTAAACAAAGGTCATTTCTCACGACTGCACTGATCTCATCCTTTATTATCAAAGCTACCCACCTCCTTTCCTTACTTCCTGTTCTTCCAAAATGTCAAACATCCTTGCATATTTAGGTCCCAGCCGGAGTCACTTTGCAGCCATGTCTCTGTCATGGAGATCATATCACACTCATTTATTCCTATTTATGTTATCAATTGATCCATCTCCTTATGAAAGCTGTGTGCATTCTGATGAAGAGCCTTTCATTTTGTACTTTTTACGATTATCCCTACTCTGACCTTATTTGCTGTTGCACTGTTATGTTTGCAGATGACACCAAAATAGGTGGGAAAGTAAGTTGCAATGAAGAAATAAGAAATTTACAAATGGATATGGACAGGTTAGGTGAATGTGCCAAAATTTGTCAGATGGAGTTTAACGTGGATAAGTGTGAGGTTATCCATTTTTGTCAGAAGAATTAAAATGCGACTTATTATTTAAATGGAGAGAAACTTCAGAATGCCTCAGTGCAGAGGGATCTGGAGGTCCTCGTGCATGAATTGCTGAAAGCTAGTATGCAGGTACGGCAAGTAATAGGGAAGGCAAGTGGACTTTTGGCATTTATTACTAAAGGAATAGAGTATAAAAATAGGGAAGTGTTGTTGTAACTGTACAAGGCATTGGTGAGACAGCACCTGGAGTGCTGTGCACAGTTTTGGTCCCCTTACTTGAGGAAGGATGTAGTTGCACTGGAGGCGGTTCAGAGGAGGTTCACTAGATAGATTCCAGAGATGTGGGGCTTGTCTTATGAGGAGAGATTGAGCAGTTTCGGCCTTTTCTTGCGAGAGTTTAGAAGGATGAGAGGAGATCTAATTGAGGTATATAAGATGCTAAAGGGGATAGACAAAGTAGACATGGAGCAGATGTTTCCCCTTGTGGGGCATTCTAGAATGAGAGGCCATAGTTTTAGGCTAAGGGGTGGTAGATTTAAATCAGAGATGAGGAGGAATTACTTTTCTCAAAGGGTCGTGAATCTGTGGAAGTCACTGCCTCAGAGTGCAGTGGATGCCAGGACGCTAATTAAATTTAAGGAGGAGATAGTAATTAATTGAAATGTTATGGGGAGAGGGCGGGAAATTGGTGTTGAGGCTGAAAGGAGATCAGCCATGATCGTAATGAATGGCAGGGCAGGCTCGAGGGGCTGAATTGCCCACTCCTCCTAGTTCTTATGTTCGTACACTCTGTCCCTTCCTGTCACAATCTTGTTAGCATTACTCGGCACTATTGCCTTGTCCTTCCTTTTAAACTTTTGTGAACACTGCCACCGACACTATTTAGTTTAAAGCTCTCAGTCTCCTTCTTCAGTTCTCTGCCCGAAGGCAGGTCTGACCCACAGCACCGCAATCTCCACCACGTGTAGGGTAAGGAGACAGGTCCCAAATCCATCCCACCGGAACGACGATTGATCACCCTGCTGTTCACACCAACCTGACTCACATCGTTCATCCAGCCAAGGAGGCTGAGTCACTATGGCAACATGCACTTCTCCATTCATGTTATAGCCTGGAACTATAAATAGTGATGGTCAAGGCTCCAATTTTAATTCTATCGCATAGAATCTTTCCCACTTTTACCACCTGCCATTCGCAGGATTTACAAGTTGATCCTCAACCTCTTCAGTTGTGTTACGAACACACATTCCTTGGCTATCAAGTCCTGGAGTGGGGCTTGAACCTGGAGCTTCTGGCTCAGAGGCAGGGGCATTGCCCGCTGTGTCACAAGATCTCCAAAGCTCTCACTGCAGCACTATTTGTACAATTCACCAGGAGCCTGGTCCCAGTGCAGTTCAGGTGAAGGCTGTCCCAGTGGTGCAGCTTCCTCTATCCCCAGTACTGGTGTCAGTGTCCCATCCATCAAAACACTTTCCCATTTGTTCTGTAAAATATTTCCATGCCTGTGGGAAATTTGCTGGAGTAGTTTGTACGTAATTTTCATACCATAATCACACACACAGGCAACCATTCTTATACACACATAAAAATAGTCCCATACTCACAGTCACACGCCTGCCCATACACACACACATGCGTGCACACCGATTTGCAGAAATATTTGTCGACGCAGACACACTCATACCCCCAATCCGACAGAGTGAGTTTCCTCAATCAGTAATCTGCTCAGCAGCGTGGTGGGTGTTTGAATCCCAGATATTGTAAATCCCTTTTGTGATGCATTAAACTGGGAACAGTATTTATTTTAACATTGAGGCTCCAGTTCCAGCTTTTGCTCATTTTCTTATTTCTATCCCCACACAATCCCACAGAGCTGAGGAGGGTGGGTGTAATGTTTGATATTTCCAGAAGCTGTGACCTCCCTCTGTGGAAGTCCCAGTGTTTTCTGCTGTTGTCAGATTCTCATTTCCTCCCCTCAGGGCGGCTCTTTTTCATGTTGAACAAGAGGAAAACAAATCAAAAACGGTCAAATCGATGAAAGTCTCTCCCCCGATCCCCAGCGAGTCTCTAATTCTCTGCTTTTCTCTCCCAGTCTCTGTGACCCTGGATGTGGAAACAGCGAATCCCGAGCTCGAGGTGTCTGAGGATCTGAAGAGTTTGAAATGGACCCGGAACCGGAGGAGTCTCCCTGACACCGGGAAGAGGTTTACAGTCTGGCTCTGTGCCCTGGGATCAGAGGGATTCACATCGGGGAGACATTACTGGGAGGTGGAGGTGAAGGGGAATCGGTGCTGGAGTCTGGGAGTAGCCGCAGAGTCTGTGAAGAGGGACATGGTCAGTCTGAGCCCGGAGACTGGATTCTGGACCATTGAGCGGTTTGAGGATGAGTTTTATCTCAACTCCTCTCCTGGATCCCGTCTCCCTGTCGGTCAGATCCCCGGGAAGGTGGGAGTTTATCTCAGTTTTGAGTCTGGGACAGTTTCATTTTACAGCGCGGACACCAAGTCCCATCTCCACAGCTTCACTGGGAATAAATTCACTGAGAAACTTTATCCTTTCTTCAGCACTTGGGATGAAAACCAGTTTATGAGAATCTGGGTCCGATTCTGAACCGGATCCGGAAAAGAGGCGGGACCTGACGTCATCCCTGACATCACAGTGACTTGACCTCGTGATTAGGGTCAGCAGCAGAGGTTAGGGGTTGGAGGTTAGAAACCACCATTGACAACAGGTTGTCACTAAATGTGTCATTTAATCTCCAAATTGTAAAATCCCAATCAGACTGTAAATAAAACCAATACAAATATCAATGTCAGATGATTAAAATAAAATGTAAATTAAATATCCTGTGTGTCTCCTTCCTTCATTTACTCCCTGCTTCAGTCAGTCAAACCACCCAGTCCCATCCTCCATCTCTTCACCTGTTTCCCAGTCTGTAGCTGGGGTTTTTTCTGGGTTTCCATTTCTCCCTCTGCACCCACACTTGATTCCAACAAAAACAAAATATGCTGGAAAAACTCAGCAGTCCTCGCCGGACTGGAAACATTATCTCTGTCTCTCTCTCCACGGATGTTGTTAGACCTGCTGAGTTTTTCCAGCACTTTTTGTTTTCGTTTCAGATTTCCAGCATCCGCAGTATTTTGCCTTGATACCAACGCTTGTTTTGTGTCCGGTGAAAATTCCCCCCAGCTTGTTTAACTTTCCCTTGCAGTTCATTGTAGTGCCGATTACAGCCAGAAGATGGTGATGTTGAGCTGTACAAAGATCAGTCAAGTTTTACAGCGCAGTATCGCCACCTGCTGCTGGAGACATGGGACTGGCGGCAATACCATCGACACCCACCTGAACCGCCGCCATGTCCTGAGATTGGGTTCATCTATCTCAGACACCTGGGGTGGGACTTGGTTCTTAGAAAGGCTGTTACATACTCTAGTATTTCTATAACAATTGCTGCAACTGGATCGGAAGTCCCAGCTGAAAGTGCCTCAAACAGGGAAAGTGTGCAGAGATCTTCGCGGACAGCAGCGATGCGCACAGTATCACCGCTGATCGGAAAATGAGGCCTATTGAGTCTTCTTGCCCTCAGTGAAGTGAGTCTCCATCTCATCATCTCCTTTAACCAGCTGCTGCTGGAGAAGGAAACAGAGTGTGGTTGGTACAATCCACCCCAGGGGCTCACATCCCATTTCTGCTGGAAGTTGAATGGTTTGCACTGCCTTCCCTGTAAGGAGGAAGGGCATGTCCACAGTAACTTTCCTGGTGCCCAGCTGGCAAAAAAGCTGAGGTGGCAGGGGATGGTGCCATCCCTGTGTCAGGAGGGAAGGCTGCATGATCAATGGCAGAGGCATTCATCGGAAAGGAGGGATCGTCCTTATGGAAGAAGGATGTGTCCGAATAATAGCACCTGGAGGTGGATTTCCTGGATGTTCTAGTACAAATCCGGCTCCTTTCCCAGAAGAGGAATGTGGAGGTGGAGACCTCTGGGGCAGGTGGGGTGTATTGTATTGATGATATGACCTTTGTGCCGTTGTTTTGGGTAAGCAGACTTCTTGATTACATTAGTTGATGGAAGGTAATGACATTTCCGTGGTACCGTTGTTCCCTGATTGACTGACTGCTATGTCCAAATCCATTTGATGAGTCACTGTTTTTTCACTAAATGTTCAAATTAACTCTTTGCTTGTTCAGCTCCAATAGCTGTTTGGCAATAAAGACCAAGACCAAAAACAGAAATATCTGGAAAAACTCAGCAGTTCTGCGGAGAGGGATACAGTTAACGTTTTGAGTCCGAATGACTCTTCATCAGAAACCAAGACAGGCTTCTTCAGATAGAGTTTAATTAAAACTCTGCAGAGCAAACTTGCCTCACCTGTTTTCCCTTTTATTCTTTCGGGCAACCAATTAAACTAAATTAAGTAAATGAGGGGCAAATTAAAAGATCAGCCCCTTAATGAGTTATTGTAAAAAGAGAAACTAATCTTAAAGGAAACTTAAAAACATTAAATAAAAATGTGATTTAAGGGGTTAATAAAGCACTTGTGTCCCTGTGATGCTCACCGGGCAGGGATGGCCTCGATCGTGCCGGCGGACACCATGTGTTCCCTCTCCAGGAACACCCGGCCGTGAACATAGCTGCGGAAGAGGGGCAGACTGTCGGGTCGGTGTGACCCTCTCGGTCACCCGCTGCCTGGACCTGTTGATGGCCAACTTGACCAGGCCCAGGAGAAGGTTGCCTCCAAGCCCCCACTCTGCACTGGGTGCCTGTCGATCAGGAGCGTGGGGCTGAAGTGTAAACTAAACAAAAGTAAAAGGATTTTTAAGAAACTAGAAAGGGGCACAGCCGAGTACAACTCACGTGGCCCATGGACTTCACAAGGCTGCAGGCATCTTGGGAGTCTGTGAACCAACGCAACCGATGGTTGTACAGGACTGCCACGTGCAACACCCTCCACCCCAGGTCCCCAATGGTAAGGGGGAGGACTCCCATGTAGCGAGTCCCCCACTGGGGACCTTCATTGCTGGACAGCAACGTGGCACTCCAGGGCATGTCCAGGCGGCAGTGAGGGCAAAGAGGTAGAGGTTGTGCAGCAGTAGCCCGTACAGGAAACACCTCCGCACCAAACAAAATGGCACGGAGGGCATTTCCGTGAAGCAGCTTGGGTTGTGGGTCTCCAGCTTCCGAGGGAGGGTTTGGGACCTGGGGCCAATGTGGAATTCCGTCTAAGCAGGGGTACGCTCAGACAGGAGTCCACCGCGTACCTGCGCCTCCTGGAGCCCACGGGTGTCGTCGGGGGCCGGGCACCGACCTGCCTGGGGTCTTGGATGACATCAGCCGCGAGCCGGATGTCCACCGCCACACGAAGCGTCAACTCCTGCGGGATCATCCAGCCCGTCCCTTCGCCAGCCAGCACGTTCTCGACTCTGGTCACCCTGGCTGCCTCAGCCCTCTCCTCCGCCAGCCTCCTGAAATCATAGCGGTGGAGGCGAGGATTCATGAACAGCGGCTCCCTGATGACAACCGCTATTCCTGACGGTGGAGAGCTGCGGTGAGGCCGCTGCGCTCCAGACTTTGATCAGGCCATGGTAAAAGACGGACAACGCCTGCACGGAGCTCCCAAGGCCCCTCAGGTCGATGAACAGGAGCCGCACGTCATAATTCAGGCCGTGCACCTGGTGGAAGAAATACATCGCCAGGGTACGCCATCTCAGAGTGGGCTCGACGTAAGGGTATCGCTGCAGGGCCTGAAGGCAGAAAGTCACCACCTGGGTGCGTAGGCACACCAGCACCTGACCGACTTCCCTAAGCGGGAGACTCAGAACCTCAGCAGGGACCCGGTGCAGTCTTTTGTCCCAGAAGAAATTTATAAGCTTTCTCTGGATTTTCTTCGTCAAAGTTCGGGCGAGGGGTCAAAGTGATCAGCTGGTACCACAGCATGGCATCAATCAGCTGGTTTATGACCAGCATTCGACCCTCAGTCCTGTCCAGCGCCGCAGGCGAGCGGTGACTTTGGTCTCCAGCTCCTGCCAGTTTGCCGGCCAGGATTCCTCAGTAGCGCAGAGGTGGACCCCCGGGAGAGGAGGCTGGTCCTGCTCCAGGTGAAAGGCCTGAGCTCCTTATCTAGGGTGTTCATTTGTCACGGGCCGACCAGGAGTCAAAAACACTTGTCCCAGTTGGGGACACGGCAGAGTAGACCCCCTGGCTCTCGCGCATCCTCCGCAGGTCAGCCGGGACAGTGAACATGGGGAGCACCTCATTGGTGTAAGCTGAAAGGACCACACCAATGCCCGGCCCGCGCAGAACCAATCCCGACAACCTCCTCCGCAAGAGGCGCAGGAAAGGCTCCACGCAGATAGAATGCAATCGGCCAGACAGGCGGCAACCCTGACACACTCTTCTCCTAAAGTGAAGGGGCGCCGTCAGGTACCCGTTAACCTTCACTAGACACTCTGCGGCAGCATACAGAAGTCAGATCCGGGAGACGAAATTCGTCCCGAACCCAAATGCTCGCAGAGTCCCGGATAAATATTCGTGATCCACCCTGTCGAACACCTTCTCCTGGTCAAGGGATAGGAAGGCACTCGACAGACCAGGCCTCTGGGATAGGTGGATAATGTCCCAGGCCAGATGGATGTTATCAAAAATGGTCCGGCCTGGGACGGTGTAGGACTGGTCAGGGTGGATCATGTGGTCCAGCACAGTGCCAAGGCCCTGGCAAAGATCTTGTAGCCCATGCTGAGGAGGGAGACTGGACGCCAGTTCTTAAAGAGGCTGAGATTCCCCTCATAGGCTACAGGGCAATGACCGCCCTGCGCCACGAAAGGGGCATCTCCCTGGTTGTGAGGCTCTCCCCCCCGGACCCCCCGCATAGGACATCCTAAAATGCCCTGAAGAGCTCCATGGTCAGCCTGTCCAGCCCCAGGGATTTGCCACTGGAGAGGCTGTCGAGGGCGGCGGTCAGCTGTCCCCGACTGATAGGGGAGTTAAGCTTTCCAGCGAGGTCCTCCCACAGAACTCTGCGAGCTTCCTCGCTGGACAGATCCGGAGAGAACAGGGCGGTATAATAAGGGTGTGAGCCCTTCTGCCCTCCGGATCCGAGATGAGGGATCCGTCAGCGTAAGGAGCTACTGATGGACCCCGTGCCTTTTTCCAGCGAGTAGAAGAAGGGGGAGCCACGGTCCAGGCCCTTAAGGAACTGGATCCGTGACCTCACGTGCGCCGCGAGACCCAACGAGTTGCAGGCTCCGTTCTCCTCATCGTACACCAGCCGCAGGGCCGGGTCCGCATCAGGCTGACCAAGACGTGCCTCCAGGTCGAGCACCTCTCTCCCCAACTCCTTCATCCTGGATTTCCACCTCTTGCTGACCCCCTCATGTACTCCTGACAGAAGACACAGTCGTGACTCTTGCCCACATCCCACCATAGCCTCAAGGAAGGGAAGCCTCCCCGCTTCCTTCTGCAGCCAGCCCAGAAATGACGGAATGAGTCCAGGAACTGCTCATCCTCCAGCAGCAGGTTGTTAAAGTGCCAGTACACAGACCCTGTCTGAGTACAGAACGGACGGAGTTCTGCCCACACCAGACAATGGTCTGAGTGCGACACATGCAGCACGGAGGCTGACAGAACGCAGGACACGTACGCCTCAGGAAGGTAAAGGCAGTTGAGTCTGGTTGCTCCGGCTCCAGGCCTCATGAAGGTGTAAGTGCTGAAGTCAGGATGAAGATGTCACCAGGCGTCCACCCAGTTGAAGAACCTGATCAGGCCCTTCAATTTCCTCATGCCTAACAAGCACAGCGGGGCACTGAGTCGGTCCCTGGCCTCGAGGGCACAGTTAAAGTCTGCACCCCACCCTCCCGAGGACAATGCACTCGCCCATGTCGATGGAGGCAAGGTGAGTGGACACTTCGTCATAGAAGTTCGCAGGGGAGTGTACACAGGCGCCATGTTGAAGCGCTGCGCCCCCTAGGTGCACATGAAGGTGCAACAGCCAGCCTGGCACACGGTCCTTGACCTCCAATATCTCCAGCTGAAAATGTGGGGCCAACAATACAGCCGCCTCACCGGAATTGGAGGCTGGGTGACTCAGGTAGACCACCCCTGCCCCCAACCAGTCCGCCTCCCCTCAACCCCCCCCAACCCACTCCAGGAGCCACGTAGCTTTGTCCCCCAGAACAGTTTGGGTTTCCTGCAGGAAGCACACCGCATACTTCCTGTCCCTGAGGACCGACAAGTTCTGGAACCTGCGTTATGCGTCCCTGCTGCCATTGATCTTGAGGCTAGCTATGGTTGCCTTCATTGTCATAAGTATTGAAACCCATCACAAACACCTCTTTATTGCAGGAAGGAGAGGAGTACTAATCCTTCTTCTCCTTCAGGAGCCCAACAAGAAACATATGGACCCTCCGCTTGGCATTCTGGTCCAGCTCGGGGACCAGAACACCAGCGGAAACGAATGCCACTAATCCAAGGCCAACTGAAGCCTGTCTCAGTCACCACGATTACTTGCAAGAAAGCCCTGGAGATCCTCAACGGGGATGAGGGGGGAGTCGACAGTGGGGACAAGAGCCCCCATCACCTCACCTGGCTCCAATGACTCAAGGGTTGTTGGCGGTGCAGGCTATTGATGTCACCTGGTCCTCCAGGTCGTCACCTCCAGCTTCTGACCCGTCCCCTGCATTGAGTGCAGGGGCTGATTCAGAGCCACCAGCTGGCTCTATCTCCAACTCGATCCTAACCTCCCCAGGTCAAGGCCAGAGGAATCCTCTCTGCGGCAGCAGCTCAGAACCCTACTCCTCCCAAGGCACCAGGTCGCCCAGCGAGTCTGGAAAAAGCTCCAGACCTAGGATGGAGGTGCACAGTGCCAAAGGCTGACAGGGAGCAGCGAGGCCCTCCTCTCCCCCGCCCCCTGATAACTCAGCACTCAGGGCAATCAAGGGGGTGTCGCAGTCCCCTGGCAGGCCAGATGGTATCTCCGGGGTGCAAGGTGGGTCAGGGTGGGGCATCACCACAAGGGCGATATCTTCACCGACCCCCGAGCGACCCTGCTCAGGGGTCCACTGTGATGTCTCAGGGTCTCTATTGACCCCCAGAGGGCAGCACGAGGCGGCAGGGCCCTCCCACTCCGAGGGGTGGTGCCTCTTCCGGGGCAGGCTGGGGGGGGCCAGGGAGACCTCCACCCGTGAGGCCTCTGTCCACATGTCGACCTTCCCCGGACATACTGCCTCTGGGGGTTCCGGCAGGTTAATTCTTTTTGAGTATTACCACTGGCTCGGGTTCGCGCACCCCACCACCGCCAGACCTGGGAACTCACGCAGGGGACGACGCGGGCCCAGCACTTGGCGCTGAGGTGCCTACGGGCCCAGGAGCATGCGCTGTCACACTGCCGGGAACGGAATGTTTTTCCTAGCCAGTGCCTAGAGGTGTCTGGGGTCCAGGCTTGATCTGGGGGGGCCGCCTTGATGTGCTTGCCCAAGTCCACGTCTTCTTCTGGCACGGGTTCTCCCCCACCACACCTTCCCAGCAACCGAGGTGGCACTAACTGCCGGCTCCACCTTCCCTTGCGGGGAGGGCGATGGAGTTGTGGTGCGACGAGGTGGGGTGGTGCTAGCCGCAGCCCCCTTGGTGTTGCTGGCAGCCTTGAATGCGGAGCGCCGCACACTGTCCACCGCCCAAAAGAATGGCAGGTGGCCCCCTCATGCTCAACGTTAAAGCCCTCCTCCGTGCACTCCTCCAGGCCAGGCGGATGAAAACCTCGCACCGCAAGGAGTACACATGACGGAGGGCCACCTCCTTGAGGCTGAGCGGGATCGGTGCCACCTCTGACCGCACCTCCCCCAGTTGATGGAGATGGGGGAGGAGGAGCTCACTGGGGATGAGGGTGGATAAGGTGAGTCTCTGGACAGAGGCCTCGAATGGGTCCACTGCCAGATGTGCCCTGCCCACAGTGAGCCCCTTCTCAGGGGCCAGGTGCCCTTGACCGCCTGCTCGGTCCTCAAGAAAAATACAGCCTCGCCGCACTTTTTCGAGGTGGAGGCTATGCCTGAGGGGCTGACGACCCTAGCCATAGCCTTGATGCACGCCTCAATGGTCATTTCAGGGTGGGTATAGCTCTTGACCCCGAAATGTCTTGCCAACATATTAAAGAGTGATGGGGCCACAGGAGCAGCAGCAGGAGCCGAAGAGGCCACTGCTCCCTCATA
Source organism: Cetorhinus maximus (assembly GCF_964194155.1). Classification (NCBI taxonomy): domain Eukaryota; kingdom Metazoa; phylum Chordata; class Chondrichthyes; order Lamniformes; family Cetorhinidae; genus Cetorhinus; species Cetorhinus maximus. The sequence goes on from NC_135899.1 coordinate 3,572,898, forward strand.
AGCGGCTCTGGGTGGCCTCACCACTGGCGAAGGTGGTGTCACCATTGGGTCTAAGAACTACACCCCAAAATCCCAATAACAACAGAAATGATGGGGGGTGGGAACAAAAGGTCACAATGTGCTCCCCCTCAGGTGTAGGGTGTAAAGAGATGGAAGAAGAGGGAGAGGAGGGCGCAGGAGGAAGGATAAAGGCACAGGGTGGGTGGGTGCCGCTGGTCGGTGGTTGGAAGGTGGGGTGGGAAATGAAAGGGTGCCTTGACTGTGCCTCCCCTTGAGACAGACAGTGGGTGCGGGGAGAGGGTGTCTTCCCCCTAGGCAGCCAGGACTGCCAGGCACAATGTCACTCACACCGATGTTACTCTTCACCAGGTAGCCCCAGCTAGGCTGGACTCCAACAACTGGCAGGGGTAGGGGTGGGGTTGATACCAGATGTTCTCAGATCAGCCATGATCTTATTAAATGGCAGAGCAGGCTGGAGGGGCTGAATAGCCTACTCCTGCTCCTTGTTCGTATGAGGTCAAAACATGTGCGTGGGTTTGAAATTATATTCCATAAATTTCCCAGTTGGAGGGGATTCCAATCCTACATGGCAGCATCTTCCAAACCGCGACCTCTACCACCTAGAAGGACAAGGGCAGCAGATGCATGGGAACACCAGCACCTGGAAGTTCTTCTCCAAGCCACACACCATCCTGACTTGGAAATATATCGCCGTTCCTTCACTGTCGCTGGGTCAAAGTCCTAGAACTCCCTCCCTAGCAGCACTGTGGGTGTACCTATACCACATGGACTGCAGCCATTTAAGAAGGCAGCTCACCACCGCCTTCTGAAGGGCAATTAGTGATGGGCAATAAAAATGCTCAGCAATGCCCGGGTCCCATGAAAGACAAAATAACAAAAAAAGTAAGAGTGCACCAACAAATAAGATCAAAGTGAGGAAAAATGGCGAAAAAGACACAACTAAAGGTTCTTTATCCAAATGCAGACAGTACTTGTAACAAGATGGATGAATGATAGCACAAATATAAATAAATATGTATGATATGATGATAGCCATTACGGAGACATGTTTGCAAGGTGACTAAGGCTGAGACCTGAATATTCAAGGGTATTTGATATTTTGGAAGGAGGTGGGCTGGCTGAGTTAACAAAGGATGGGATTCCGACAGTTGTGAGAAATGATCTTGGTTCAGAATATCAAGACATAGAATCAGTTTGGATGGAGATAAGAAACATTAGAGGAAAGGAGTCACTGGCGGGAGTGGTTTATAAGCTCCCAAACAGCAGCTACACTGTGGACAGAGTATAAATCAGGAAATAATGAAGGCTTGTAAGAAAGGTGGTGAAATAATCATGGATGAAAAAATTTGCAAAGGTAGCTGGAGGGTAGGCTCATACAGTGCATTTAGGTCAATTACCCTGGACCTGATGGCCTGCATCTTATAGTCTCAAAAGAATTGGCTGCAGATATAGTGGATGCATTGGTTATAATCGCCAAAAATTCCCTAGGTTCTGGAAAGTTCCCAGTGAACTGGAAAAGTGCAAATATGGCATCATTATTGAAGAATGAAGGGAGACAGAAGGCAGGAAACTATAAACCAGTTCACCGAACACCGGTCATTGGGAAAATGGTAGAACCCATTATTAAAGAGGTTGTAGCAGGGCAGTTAGAAATCATAATACAGTCAGGCAGAGTCAACGTGGGATAGAATTTTCGGATCGGCAGACCCAGGAGCAACCGGGGAACGGGCTGCCACCCGCGATAGGCCCCCAACGCGATTTCACACTGGCTGGCCAATTAACAGCCAATCAGCATGAAAGGTGCGCTGAAAGGCTCAGTGTTGCTGGGGTGAAGACAAGAAGAGGGCGAGCACTGAAGTCAGCGCCGGGGGAGCGTGAAGGCAAAGAGCTGCCTCAAGGAGCTGTCGAATTTAAACTTAATAAAGACAGAATTTAAAATCTGGAAAACATCTCCACGCAGCAGAATGAGTCACCAGTGCGTGGGTGTTATAAAAACTTTGTGCATAGATTTTTAAAAATTTAATGACGGAAAGCTCATCCCGCCCTCGGATGAGGTTTCCTGAAAAATGCAAAGACCGCCTAGTCAATACGCCCACTCGCCAACCATAAGGTTGGGCGGGCAGCAAAAAAAATCCCTGTTAATGGATACTTTAATGGCCTTAAAAGGCCCCTTACCTGTCGGCGGGCGCGCTGCTGACTCTCATGCATGCCTGCCAAGTGAAATATTGTGCAGGTGCGGAATGAGGTCGGGATGCTCGCCCGACTTCATCACGCGCTATTTCACGCTTGAACGTGTCGGGCACATGCCCACACACCAAGCGGAAATTTCTGCCCATGGTTTTGTGAAACTGAAATAACGCACGGGGTTAGTAAAGGCGTACCAATAGATGCAGAGTATTTAGATTTCCAAAAGGCATCTAATAAAGTGCCACATGAAAGGCTAGTGAACAAAATAAGAGCTCGTGGTTTTGGGGAGATATATTAACATATGAATAGAGGATTGGTTGATTAACAGGAAACAGAGCATCAGGATAAATGGGTCATTTTTAGGTTGGCAAACTGTAACTAGTGGAGTGCCACAGGAATCAGTGCCGGGGCCTCAACTATTTATGATCCATATGAATGACTTGGATGAAGAGACTGCCTGAATTGTAGCCAAGTTTGATAACAATACATAGGTAGGAAAGCAAGTTGTGAGGAGGATGCAAAGGTTCTGCAAAGGGACATAGGTTAATGGAGTGGGCAAAACAATTGGCATACAGAGTATAATGTGGGAAAATATGAGTTGTCCGCCTTGGCAGGAAGAATAGAAAAACAAAATAATATTTGAATGACAAGCGACTGCGGAATGCTGTGGGATCTGAATTCTTTGTACTTGAATCGTAGGAAGTTAGTGTGCAAGTAATTAGGAAGACAAATGGAATGTTGCCCGTCATTGCAAGGGAGGTTGATTATAAGAGTAGGGAACTCTTGCTACAACTGTACAGGGCTTTGGTGAAACCACACCTGGAGCACTGTGTAATGCTTTGGTCTCCTCAGTTAAGGAGGCATGTACTGAATTCACAGAACCTTCACTAGGCTGATTCCTGGGATGAAGGGGTTTGTCTTATGGGGAAAAGTTGAGCCGGTTGGGCCTATACTCATTAGAGATTAGAATGAGAGGTGATCACCTTATTGAGACATAAGATTCTAAGGGGGCTTGACAGTGTAGTTGCTGAGAGGATGTATCCCCTTGTGGGGGAGTCTAGAACTAGTGGACTTTGTTTAAAAATAAGGTTTCACCCATTTAAGGCTGAGGTGAGGAAGAATTTCTTCTTTAAGGGTCGTTTAGTCTTTGGAATTCTCTTCCCCAGGGAGTATTGGAGGCTGGGTGTTGGAGGGGGGTGGGTGCGCAGGGGTGGGCAGACAGGAAAGTAGAATTGAGGACACAATCAGATCAGCCATGGTTTTATTGGATGGCAGAACAGGATCAAAGGGCCAAGTGGCCTACTCCTGCTCCCATTTCTTATGACCCTATGTTTAACTCAATGTTGATTCCAGAAGGCTGTAGAGTGCTGAGTCAAAAGGTGAGATGCTGTTCTTTGAGCTTGTGCTGAGCTTCACTGGAATACTGTTGGAGGCTGGGGATGGAAGGGTCAGAGCAGGAGCAAGGTGGAGAATTAAAATGACAAGCAACTGGAAATCACGCCTGCGGACTGAACGGAGGTGTTCTACAAAACGGTCATCCAGGCTACTTTTGGTTTCCCCAGTATAAAGGAGACCACATTGTGAGCAGCGAATATTGTATAGTAAATTGAAAGAAGTAAATCGCTGTTTCACTTGGAAGGTATGTTTGATGGTGAAAAGGGAGGAGATATAAAGACAGATGTTCCATCTTCTACACTTACATGGAAAGGTGCCGTAGAAAAGGAAGCAGGTATAGGAGTGACGGAGGATTCCCTTTTAACAAAGTTTGGCTTGAATCTACCTATAGTTTTGTGTCATGGCCATCAGGTGGCTCTGAGTCAACTCTACTTCCTCAATATTCTCCTATCTGGCGGACATGTTGGTGACAGGGTGACCAACTATCCTTTATTTTAAGGGATTGTCCCTTATTTGGCCCCTTTGTCCCATGTTGCTTAAGGAAAACCTTTTTTTCCCCCATATCTCTAGGACAACCTGTGGGCCTGGGAGTCTCAGTTGAGTGATTGCCCACCTTAAATGTATTTTCCCTTCTGTGGATTACATGAATAATCAATTTTATTTTTAAATGTTACTGTTCATTAGGTAAATTCCTCGTACTAGGACCTGATGATCCAGTTGTAACTACAGCAGGTGAAGATGCTCTCCTGGAATGTCAGCTTGCACCAGATATATCCGTCAGGAACATGGTGGTGAAATGGCTTAAATCAGGTCTTGATTCACCAGTACATGTGTACAGGAATGGAAAAGATGACATTGTTGCTCAACACAGGGATCACAGAGGAAGGACAGAACTGTTTAAAGATAAACCGACCAAAGGAAAGATTTCTCTTCAAATAAAGAACACAACAGTATTTGATCAAGGAAGATATACATGTTTAGTTGATGACAAAACCGATTCTGAAACATTTACACTTAGAGCAGAAGTTGTAGGTTAGAAAATACTTACTGCACATTAATACATTTGGAGAAATAATATGTTTGTCTTTTTAAACTCCTGTTTAAATTACAAATACTTAAAAGATAGTTTTATTTAGCAGTTGGTGTGATATTTGATTTAATTAATAGTTCTACATGCCCATGCTCCCAGTGGTAAAGCTCCACTCAAGGGATGTGGGTGATGGGACAATAACATTCTCAGGATCATGAGATTTGTCCTGTAGTAACAGCTGATCATGCAATAGAAAATTTCATGAGGAATTCATTATCAGCACTGGCTTGTTAAAGAAAAGATTCAGAAAAACAGAAACTAAAGGATCTTCAAATTAAGTATGTTTGTTTACTATGGATTAAGTAAGAACACACTGGTGATAACATTCATTTTCTATTTATGATTCAATTCCTTTCTTAATTTAAATAGATGAAGGTTAATGTTGGATCTGTCTGTTTCAGCCTTAAATATATTAAACGATGGAGCATCCACAACCCTCTGGGATAGAGAATTCCAAAGATTCACAACCCTAGAGTAGTTTCTCCTCATCCTAGTAATAAATGAACATTCCCTTATTCTGAGACTCTGCCCCCATGTTTTAGACTACCCGGCCAGCAGAAACAATCCCTGTGTCTACTCTGTCGAAGATACTGTGAAGAGGTTTACAGAGTCTCTCTGTGTATTGGGATCAGCGGGATTCACATCAGGGAGACATTGCTGGGATGTGGAAGTGGAAGTGGCCGGGAGTCGGAGCTGGAGCCTGGGCATAGCTGCAGAGTCTCTGGAAAGGAAGAAAGTGATGAGTCTGAACCCAGAGAATGGATTCTGGATCATTGAGCGGGTTGGGAATCAGTTTAATATAAACTCCTCTCCTGAATCCCCTCTCCCTGTCAGTCAGATCCCCGGGAAGGTGGGAGTTTTTCTCAGTTTTGAGTCTGGGACAGTTTCATTTTACAGCACGGACACCAAGTCCCATCTCCACAGCTTCACTGGGAATAAATTCACTGAGAAGCTATACCCTTTCTTCTGGACTAGGGATGTAAACCAGTTTCTGAGAATCTGCTCCGGTTCTGACTCAGACCGGCCACAACATCCCTGAATGACTTGACCTCATGATTAGAGTCAGGAGCAGAGGTCAGGGGTTGGGGGTTAGAAACCACCATTGACAACAGATTGTCACTAAATGTATCATTCAATATCTAAATTATACATTATGAAATCTCAGTGAGACTGTAGATAAAACCAATACAATTGTAAATACCAGAAGTTTAAAATAATAAGTAAATTAAATATCTGTCTCTCTCCTTCCTTCACTTACTCCCTGCTTCAGTCAGTCAAACTGCCCAGTCCCATCCTCCATCTCTTCATCTGTTTCCCAGTCTGTAGCTGGGATCTTCTCTGTGTTTCCATTTCTCAATGTGTACCCAAAACACAAAAACCTGAGAGGGAAATTCATTGAAGTTTTTTTTGCTATATCTTAAACTCTGTAAGTCTGTACTCACAGATTACTTATTCATTGAGACTTTAACCATCAGGCAACAGGAGACAGCCTGCTGAAGTAATTCAGGAAACTTTACTTAAGTTATAAAGTTATACTTAACAAAACAGGGCAGCAACTTTGCAGGCGTACTACTGTTCTTGCTTCCCAGTTCAGCTTACAATGCAGCTTGACACTTGGATTTCCTCTCTGTACTCCTGTACAGGCTCTGTGACCTTCAACTTCAAACTTGAGGCATGTGCCTTGGCCACTAAAAGCTGCTGCTTATTAACCCATTCCAAAACACAACCCACAGCCTGACTAGCACTATCTCTGAACTTTGATTGGTCCAGGTGGTGCATAATTGGATTCTGTTTGGCTAGGTGAATCATGTATGGTGCATGGTCACTCACTGAATACTCTGAGCTCATTGTCTTGGGTTTTGCTTAATTGGTGTAACTTCCTAATTAAGTCAGACACATCTTACAGTGTCTGCTGATTAAATCAGTCTCTTATCAATGACTGTCTGCTTTTAGAAGCCAACTGCTAGGTGATGTGGCTATGGTGTTTGGAATGAGCATCAACTGCAGCTGGAGGATCACCAACTCGGTGAAAGATGCTCTTTGGTCTGCCTGAAACTTGTTGGTGCAAAGAGTTGTCCCTGACTGAGTGTTGCAGACTGGCACATTCCAATGCCCAGGACTATGTGCTGAGGGACGCACTAAAGCTTGGGGCGGCCGCCACAAAGGCGCAATGGGAAAGGTCGCTGTCTAAGATCTTTCTGCCATAGTGCACCGAGGGGCTGGGAATTGCATAGACCCCTCGGGCTGTATGTCTCACAAGGAATGTATGTAGCGAAAGCTAAATGTATCATAATTGTATTGAAACACCTCAGTGCAACATGATCTATGTCGATAACTTGAATACCATTGCACTGTTTGTCTGTAATGACCATGTTGAAATGTCTGTAATGTTCATTAATTGTAGTGAAGCACCTCATGATCTATGCGGAAAAGTTGAATATGATTGCACTTTTTATGATGGCCATAGAAATATTTTGTAATGTTCTTTCAGATATTTTATGAATAAAGTATATTTTTCCGAAAAAAAAGAGGAATGAGCTACTTCACTTTTAAAACAAATCACAGATCTACTTATAACTTTAAGCAAAGCAATATTGAACGAATACAGGGGATTACACAGAACTAATACTTAAAGATCCATACAGAGTGTATAAAATATGTGCATAACAATAATCAATGTCTAAAAGGTGAGATAGTGAAACATCCTTACACATTCAGTTAACACAGTCATGAGTTGCAATAATCAGTATTGTAACCAGGTATTGCTCATTCAAACTTGAACGATTGCAAGTCTTGCTCTGTTTTAGCAGCATCTGCAATTAACACTGTCTGCTTTTAAAATAACATAATACTAAGGTACTAAAGTTTAATCAATTAATATACTTTGATTGTGTGATTATAACTAAACTAAGCTTATTGTTAAACATCACTTTCCCTACATTTTCCCTCTTCAGCCCCCTTATTTCAAGCTGGCACTTGCCCCAGAGTTCATGCTGAGACTCTCTTTCCACACTCCCTCTCAGTTTAGTACTGACACACTTCTTCCTCACACCTTAAAGGACCAACCTGAGGACCCGTCCCTTTCCCTCTCTGCTCCTGTGTCACACATTTCCCCATTTTCTCTTCCTTATTACTATCTCCAGAACATCGCTGATTTCCACCCCCCACCCCTCTTTCCTCCAGTTCAAGTTTTTTAATTCCATTTCTTTTTTCCACTTCAAGTTTCTATCTTTCCCTATCTCTTTCTATATCAAGCTGCTTCTTTTGCATCTGAAGTCTTACTACCTCCAGCTGTGACACACAAGTTTCAGTTGTCTCTGAGTCCCCTTTGCCAGTGACCCCGTCAACCTTATCCTCTGTCACTGCAGAGAGAGCAGCTGGCCCACAGGTGGACAACCAAAGCAAGCCTTGAGGCCTTAGCTGTCCAGAGGATGCACGCCAAAGTCATCAGAGGAAAGAGGGCCAACCATTGCACAGGCTATCTTCATCCCTGCTGCAGGTGTCAGGGCAGCACCTAGAAGTGAAAGGCCAAGAAAAGTTAAGAATTTATGATCACAAGTGGTGGCATGGGTGATCACATTTTGCCACTTTACAATTTGAAAATATATCCACTTCCACTGAATAATGTGTGAATGTGTCTTTTAGCTTCATTTCTAGGCTTTGCATGTCCTCCCCCTTCATAAGAACATAAGAACATTAGAACTAGGAGTAGGCAATTCAGCCCCTCGAGCCTGCCCCACCATTCATTTCGATCATGGATGATCTCATTTCGGCCTCAATTCCAATTTCCCACCCTCTCCCCATAACCTTTCAACCAATTACTAATTAAAAATCTGTTTATCTCGTCCTTAAATTTATTCAGCGTCCCGGCATCCACTGCACTCTGAGGTAGTGAATTCCACAGATTCCCGACCCTTTGAGAAAAGTAACTCCGTGTGATCTTATCTTGTGTATTAATCTTCATAAAACCGTGCTGACTCTGATGGATTGCATTTTGACTTTCCAAATGTCCCATTACTACTTCCTTAATATCGGATTCCAACCATTTCCCAACGACAGACATTAAACTAACTGGTCTATAGTTTCCTATCTTCTGCCTCCCCAACCCCCATTTTTGAATAAGGGTGTTATGTTAGCATTTTTCCAATCCACTGGAACCTTTCCAGAATCCAGGGAATTTTGGAATATTATAGCCAATGCATCCACTATCTCCACTGCCACCTCCTTTAAGACCCTGGGATGTAGGCCATCAGGTCCTGGGGACTTGTCATCCTTTAATCCCAATAGTTTGCTCAGTACTTTTTCCCTAGTGATGGTGATTGCGCTAAGTTCCTCCTTCTCTATATCCTCTGCACTACCTGTTACTATTGGGGTGGTACTAGTGTCCTCCACTGTGAAAACTGTGTCTGGGAGTTCACCAGGGGGTGGTGGTGGGGGGTGGTGTGATGGTGTAGTTATGAGAAATGGCAGCTGGTGCTTTAAGAGATGGATGCCTCCAGAATTTTCTGAGACAGGTAGCCCCTGGGAGCTCAACAACATTTTACCAAGCACCAATAAGTTGGCAAGACCTACCACTTTTGTACCGTTGATTAATTGTGTCTATATTATTTTGTCACCCAGCTTCCTGAACAACACGGATAAATATATTTTAAGTCTACCATTATCAATGATGGTGAAAAATCAGACTTTTGATGGCACTTTGTCAATGCCACCTGATTAGAATATAGCCGATTAATACCCCAAGAAGAGAAGTCTGCCGGATGGGCAAGTGCCTGATCCTAATATATGAATAACCTCATCCCCAGGGCTTGGAATAGGGTCATAGCAGAGAGAGCATGACAGGTAGAACTTTGAAAATCCATTGGTATTACTAGAATTATTACTCTGGGGTCTAAAAGTATCATTTTCCCCTACTTTGTCAATGATATATGGATATTATTTGTCTTGCCAATTCCCTCCCTTTCCTTTTGAAGATGTTTATGTCTGGCTGGGGTACAATTCCATGGGTATCGGGGATCTGTATCTGCTACCTCACCTAAATTGAAATGAATTAGTCTGAACAACTGATATCAAGTTTACGTTAATTATTTAATTGTCACTATCTATAACAGAATGTTTTGGGATTAAATTTAGACAATAATCTCACTAAAGTAATCACAACGCTGTATTTAGATATTAAGAATATTAAATGATATTTCTCAACAGCCAAAGGAAGTGTTCTTGGGAAGTGCTTTAATGGTTCTGTATAGATAAAAGTTTGTGTTGTTGCTCCTAACAGTCGCCATTTCCGAATCTGTTCATTGTTGGTTGCAGATTTTGGGTGTGAGCCCTGGATTCAGATGAAGGGATATGTTAAAAATGGAATCGAGTTTGTGTGTAAATCCAGCAGATGGTTCCCTAGGCTGGATTAATGAGGATGGGCATAATTTAATACAGCCTGAAACACGATATCAGCAGGACTCTAAAGGTCTTGTCAATGTCCAGAGCAACATTGTAATAACAACATAATCAAAAAACAGGCTCAAGGGCTGAATTTTCCCCTGTTGGGGGGCAGTTGAAGGGCGGGCGCGCACAGGCGCACTTCTGATCAGCGCCCCCGATCTGAGGCGCAGCGCCATTTTACATGGGCAGGCCAATTAAGGCCCGCCCAGCGTGACGTCCGCTCTGTGGGTGGGGTTGGGGGGGGGGAGCGTTGTGGGTGGGGGGGTGGGGGGGTGGAAATCCCAAAATCGAGAGCAGAATTTTACAAGTCGGCAAGCGGGGGCAGGGCTCACTCGCTGACACATAAAATGACGTGCGGTGACGTTAGGCGGAACTCCCGACATCACCGTGCCCCATTTAAATTTTCAGGAAGGTGGGGGCGCAGCAAAATCAGGCAATTGAGGCCTTTGACAGAGCAATTAAAGTAATTAGTGGACCTGCCCGTCCAACCTTAAGGTTGGCGGGCAGGCCAGGAGCCCCGGCGGGAAGTCTAAAAAACATGAAACCTCATCCACAGGCAGGATGAGGTTTCTTGTACGGTTTTAAAAATTTTATGAAAGTTTTTTTGGAAATTATAAACATGTCCCAACTCATGTGACATTGTCACATGGGGGTCATGTAAGGGAAATTTTTTTTCTATTTTTAATATTTTTGAAAGTAGAGGCGATCTCCCTGAGACAGCACTTAGCCTCAGGGAGATGAGTGCGCTCTTTCGTGCGCATGCACAAAAGAGCGCACTCTTGATTTTAGGCATTCCCCCTCCGCCCACACAGGGAGCGCACAGCACTTCCCTGCAGACGTCATGCTGGGCGGGCCTTAATTGGCCCGCCCACGTAAAATGCGTTGCGCCTCCGATCGGTGGCGCCGATTGGAGGTATGCCTGCACGCGCCCGCCCATCAACTTCCCCCCCAATGGGGGGAAAATTCAGCCCATTATTTCTCCTCTATCTTTCTACTATCTTGCCATCATTCCAGGTTTGAAGACTTTTATAGAAGCCTATGACTACACTCTGAGGTAATCTCAGATGGACTCATCAGGCATTCACTGCTGTTTCCTTCCAAGTTACAACCCGAACTGCCCAATTCCCTCACTTTGATCTTCCCATTATCATGTTCACCAGGGGTGATCCTCGTTAACATCTTTCCTGAACTGCTCAATCTACCCAGCAATGCTGTCTCACACTCTGTCAGTATAACAGCACCAACACAAGTTCAAATCCCACATGACAACAGATAAATTTAAATACCATTAGTGAAATAGATCTGGAATAAAAGGCTAGTATCAGTAATAGTGACTATGATACTACCAGATTGTTGTAAAAACCCATCTGGTTCACTAATATTCTTAGGCCTATATATGACTCCAGACTCACAGGATTATGGTTGACTCTTAGCTGCTATTAGTTACAACCAGATAGCCAGGTGGTGAAGGATAAAACTGAAGCCTAGTCTTTTCAAACATACGCATATCGAACACCCCCAATCCAGAAAACACTGACTAAGCCTGCTTCTTAAATATTCACAGTTGAATCACCAGTTAATATCCACCATCCGAGTATAATTAAACACCCAATTTATATATAATTAACACCCTAAAATGGCTGAGCAAGCCACTTGGTTCAATAAAGTGGCTCACCACCACTCACTGTGTAAAAAAACCAATGTTCTTCCTCACATCCTCTTTGTATCTCTTGCCCGAAACCTTAAATTTGTGTGCCCTAGACCTTATATGATCAACTCATGGAAACAGCTTTTCTTTGGCTACCTTATCCAAACCTGTCATAATCTTCTACACTTCTATCAAATCTCCCTTCAACCTCTTTTGCTCCAAACTAAAATCTAAAATGTAGCGCAAATCCCTCATCCATGAAACCATCTGGTAAATCTCACCTGCACCCTCTCAAGGACCATCACATTCTTCCTAAAGTGTGGTGACTCTAGTTGAGGCCTAACCAGAATTTTATTAAGGTTCAGCATAACTTCCCTGCTTTTGTACTCAGTTCCTCAGTATACGAAGCCCAAGATCCCATATGCTTTGCTAACTGCTCCCTTAGTATGTCCTGCTAATTTCAAAGATCTATCACATGAACCTCAGTCCCTGTACACTCTTGAGAACTGCCATTTAGTCCATATTACCTCTTCCTATCCCTTCTGCCAAAATGCACCACTTCAAGCTTCTCTGTATTGAATTCCAACTGCTACTTGTCTTCCTTTCTGCTAGCCTACCTATGGTCTGTTCCAGTGGATTGGTGGCATCCTCACTGTCAGCCACATCTCTAAGTTTGGAATCATTGACAAATTTTGAAATTTTACTCTGTATTCCAATGTCCCAGTCAACGGTTGCAGCACTGACCTTTGGAGAAAACCATTATCTACTATCCTCCAGCCTGAAAAACAATCAGTTACGAGTCACTGTTTTTTGTCCTTAAGTCATTTTTAAAATCCAAGCTAAAATTGACTGAGCCTCAGTTTTGTTAACCAGCCTTTTATGTGGTACTTTGTGAAACACTATTATAATCCATATAGACAACAATCACTTCATTCCCTTCATCAACCTTGTCAGTTACTTTATCAAAAAAAATCAATTAGATTAGTCAAGCACAATCTGCCTTTTACAAAATGATGCTGGCTTTCTTCAATCAACTCAAACCTCTCCAAGTGTCTGATAATTTTTTTCCTGATTATTGTTTCTTAAGCCTTATCCACCATGAATGTTAAACTGATCAGCCTGCAGCCCCTAGGACTGTCCTTACATCCTTTCTTGAACAAGCGTATCATATTTGTCATTCTCTAGTCCTCTGGCACCTCTCTATATCTCAGGAAGATTGGAAATTTATGACAAGCCCTTCCACCATCTCCACTTCCTACTTCTTTCAACAACCTGGGATTCGAACCATCTAGGCCAAGCAACTTATCCATTCTGAGCAACCTTTCCGGTACATCCTTCCTATTAATTCTCACCTCATTCATTACCTCTACTATCACCACTTCTACTGATATTTTGTAAGCATCCCCTTTCTTAGCAGACATTGACACAAAGTATTTATTAAGTATTGTAGCCTTGCCCTGGGCCTCTGTGCATATATCACCCTCTTTGTCCCTAATGGGCCCCATCCCACCTCTTACTACCTGCTTACTATTTACAAGCCTGTCGATGATTTTTTGGATTCCCTTTTACATTAATTAACATTCTATCCTCATATTGTCTCTTTGTCAGTCTTATTTTCCTCATCACTTTCACTCCCAACTTATTATATTTGGCCTAGCTCTAGTTGAAGAATTCACCTGCCATCACTTATACACACGCCTTCTTTAATTTTGTTCCATCATCTCCTCCAATACCCTCATTATCTTAGGAGCCGTAGTTTCGGTTCCCTTACCTGGTTGGAATGTACCCAGCCTGTGCCTGAAGCATCTCCTTAAAGATCCTTCCACATTGTTCAGTTGGAGATTTTCCTGTCAATTTTTTGACTCTTATTTCACCCTGACTATCTCTCTTCTCATCCCATTCAAATCAACCCTCTTCCTAGAAGTTCCACTTTAGTTTGTTTCTTGCTCTACTCCATTACAAATCTAAACCTTATGTTACAATGATCACTTTTACACAAGGGTTCCCCGACAGACGCTTGATCCATGTGGTCACCTCATTCCCCAGCACCAGATCCAGCAAGGCCTCCTTTCTGGTTGGACCAAAAACATCCTGGTCAAGGAAGTTTTCCTGATCACATTTCAGAAATTCCACCCCCTCCTTTTCCCTTTGTGTTAACATTATCCCAATCAACATTTGGGTAATGAAATCCCCCAATATCACCACTCCCATTATTTTGTCCAAGTTTTGGTCATCCTTCCTAACTATCCTCTTTTATGGCTTGTTTGATTACAGCTTTGTGAAGCATCTTTCAAATTGTTGAATGTGGACGAGACAAACATATTTTACAAGCTTAGGCCACAAAGATTCAGAGGGCACAATGTCTCTGAATGTATTGTGATGCACCAGTCTTTGATGACACCAACATTTGCAGCATCAGGAGATGTCCCACAGTTTAACAAAGAGCCCCTGTCCTTTGTCATTAAAATATAATGATTTTCAGAATATGATTTATTGCAAAGGTAGGTTAATAGTGGGGTTTGGATAGTTTCTGTGTGTGTGTGTGGGGTTTAATTGAATTGGAGACAGCTGGTCTGGAAGCTTTGAGTCATCAAAAAGAGGCTAGGGTTGAAATGCTAAGAACATAAACATGGCTGAACTTTTAGAATATGATGTGTAAGGAAAATTAGCCCTTTTAGATGAGCCGCAGCAGTTTGAATTTCAAAGAGATGGTAAGATGTTACACCTAGCCAGAAGAAGCTACGCCAAACAATGGCCAGAATTTTCTGTCTGTCGCGTGGGCAGGCCTGACCCAATCTCCGGTGGGTGCGGAGCTGATCCCCGCCAGCAGAGCAAGCCGCACCGCCATTTTACCTGGGTGGGCCAAGTAAGGCCCGCCCAGCGTGACATCTGGCGGGAAGTGCTATGCGCTCCCTGTGCGGGCGGTGGGGGGGAAATCCCTGAAATCGAGAGTAAGCTCTTTCACGCATGCGCACGAAAGAGTGCACATCTCCCTGAGGCTAAGTGCAGCCTCAGGGAGATCGCCTGGACTTTGAAAATATTAAAAATAGAAAAAAAAATCCCTTACATGTCCCCCTCATGTGACAATGTCACATGAGTTGGGACATGTTCATAATTTACAGAATAACTTTATTAAAATTTTTAAAACCCTGCATGAAACCTCATCCCGCCACTGGATGAGACTTCATGTTTTCTCTATTTGCTGCCGGGGCTCCGGGCCTGCCCACCAACCTTAAGGTTGGACGGGCAGGGGCTTTAATTGTTTAAATGATCCTGTCAATGGCCTCAACTGGCCATTGACAGGTCGGCGGGCCCGCAGCTGATTTTGCTGCGCCCCCACCTTCCTGAAAATTTAAATGGGGCGCAGTGACGTCGGGGGTTCCGCCCGATGTCATTCCGCGTCATTTTATGCATCGGCGAGCGGGCTGCGCCCCCTGCTTGCCTACGGCAAAATTCTGCCCAATGTGTTTATTTTCCCAAAGGTTACTGATAATATGAGCACTATGAAAGATTTATATTACGAGAAAGGTAAAGTTCCAAAGACGTATCAGAACAATGGGATTTGCATTAAAAAAGGAGAAACATGTATAAAGGAGATGAGGCTATGTGTAAGAGGAGAAGGCATTCTAAGATCTAACACAAGTGTGAAAAACCTCCAGCCTATGTGCATTAAGTCGCTGTCTACGGGAACCCATGCTGAGAAAACTCATTTAGAATTCTCCTATCCTGGGTATCGTGTTGCTTTGCCTGGGTCTGTTTAAATCCATTTGTTTTTTACTGTTGTTTTAATGGAGGTGTGACTGAGAGCCAGACTAATAGGGGTTCTAGGAGTTATTATAATACTAAGTTGTAGACCTATATATGTGCTTGAAATCTTTTCCTTTGTTAATAAATGTTTAATTTAGATTTCTAAAAAAACCTCTGAAGTCATGGTAGTCTTATTACTTCTGAATTCAGGGTATGCATCTCGAAATAAAATACAAACTACAAAACAATTGTGACCGCGTGATCAAGTTATCCTCGTGGATTTGATTCGCCTGGCACACATCATCTGCAACGTCATAACACCTTACAGACGCATTCATAATAATAGACATCAGTGGCAGGGATCGAAGTGGGCAGAGGCTCCATCCGCAATAAGCTGTTAAGCAAACTTTAGCCTGTTAGTAAATTTCTGCCTGTTCCAGTGGACTCCTGCTGAAGTTACAGCAGGAGGCTGCCCAAACAGCCATGGGCTTTCTACCACATGAACTTTTACTACTACTGGATATTCTAAAAGAACAATTTCTACGGTATATGTACTAAATAATATCATTTTATAATTCACTGGTGTTTATTTCACAGATGATATGTTCCCTGCTGTTCCTGACTGGCTGGTGCCATTGCTCATCAGTATTTGTCTTCTAATTGTGGCCATTTCTGCTTTGATTTATGAGAGAAACAACATCCACGGATTAAAGGTACATTCTCAGTGTAACAGTGACAAATGACTATATATATATAATATAAATAGATATAGTCCTGGAAATCCAATGGGGATTATTTTAATCTCCTGCTGTAAATTCAGTGGAAACACGAAAGAATCCTTGGAGAAGTGGCAGAGAAACAATGTTTCAATGGGGGTTCTGCCCACCTTCCATCAAAGTTAAGCTCAAGACAAGAATCCTGTGGAATTTCAGGATGACAGGATTATACCTGCATCCCGTAAAATTGAGAACAGGTCAGGGGAGGATGGCAGAAAGGTCATCTGGGTAATTTTACACACATCCCCACCTCAAACCTGCTGGAGGGGGCCTGTTAAATTCTTGGCTGGGTTTATTTCAATATTAAATATTTGGGCGGGGGGTGGTGTTGGGGGAGTGAATAGTTCAACTCCCATTGCTGGGTCAGTAGAAATTTTAACAATTGTATTTTAATAACTCATACCATTAGGTTCCCTATTCAATATTCTGAGTACATTCCTCTTATTATAAATGTGGCTTTAAATTTTTCTTGGGTAAATATGAAAGAAGGGTAATCCAGAATAACATCAACACGGGAACTGTTTCACCTTTTTGCTGTTGAATTAATTCATGAAATTATTTCCTACCATTGCCTCTGTATCAAGACAAGGTAGATTGTCCACCTCTAGTGAACATCAGAAAATACTGAAGTCACAGATGGAAAATCTCAGGATGAGAAAGCACAGTTCTGGAATTGGTGCTCAAGAATATTGACCCATTAAGAACTCAGATCACATTCCTTCATCTTCAAGTCAGTAGAAAAGAATATCAGATGCAGTGTAATGGGTGGGGGGGTGGGATCTGATGATTCACTATCATCCATTTTAAGCTATCTTCCAAAACCAATTTCATCGCCAGAATTTTAAATGTGATCAAATAAAGAGTTAAAACGTACCTGTTTTAACTTGCAATTTTTTACCTATTGATGTCAATACTTGATTCACATTATTGATAATGACTTGATTTCAATTAGATACAGTTGGTAATTATGGCCAAATTTTCACTTGTCAACCGTTGCAAGAAAAAATTACCTATCGTTAATTTTGTTCAAAACAAGCCCACAACCTATTGTAAAGTAAGATTTATTCATGTTTCCCATTGATGTGTACTTTTTCTTACACTTATCTACATTAAAATCACTTGGACTTTTGACAAAAATAGTTGTCTTACACTGTACCCACAACTTGGTGTCAAGTAAAGTGCCCTCCATAACATTTCTTAATAGTATAAGGATTAGGGAAATTAGTGTGAAGAATCTGTCTACCTCTGCCTTAAAAATGTTCACTGACCCTGTCTCCACCGCCCTCTGGCGGAGTCAGTTCCAAAGACTCATGACCCTCAAAAAAAAACTCTGGTTGTCGGCTCTCCCTCAGCATCCACCCTGTTTCCTTTAAACTACAACATTGGGCATAGAAGCTGCATCAGTCAGAACAAGTTAATGTCCCACTGCTCTCCCATTGTAACTAATTCTTTTTAAATGGCACATGGGAGGGAATGAAAACAAACTAAAATGTGGAATCAGATCTCAAAACAGCAATTAAAAATCCTGAAACTCAATGCTAAAAAGATTTAACTTGTTTGGTTGCACTGAAACAATGTCAAATATTTTTGGGGGTAGGCGGGAATGTGGAGTTGAGACCACAATCAGTATTGAATGGCAGAGCAGGCTTGAGGGGCCGAATGGCCTACTCCTGCTTCAGATTCATATATTTGTATGTTGATAACATTATTCTGCTGTATTTGCCAACATTTTGAAGAATATTGTGGTTCTTTGCTTTTCCTCAGTTCCTTTCCTCGGTCCTTTTCCATGATTTTTAAAAAACTTTTGTTGTCCTGCTGTTAAAGGTAAGTCCAATGGTACAACATTACCATTTTTCATACCTGTTTGCTTTCATAGTCCTTCTCTTTCAATCCATGAGTAATACCTTGGAATTGGAACTGGAACTAGTTAAATTAGACAATTCAATATAATTGAAAATGGATGGGCTGGATTTTCAATTTGGAAGCACCAACCTGACATCCAGATGAATTCCGGGTCCTGACCCTGTGCCTCAACTGTAAAGCTCTCATGATGCTATTTTCAGTGCCTTAATTGGACAGGAAGCAAACACCCAACTAGTGACACCAAGCATCCCCAGGAGGCAGGAGCTGCCTGCCTGGCACCAGTGGTAAAGGCAGCTGGCAGCCATGATGAGGCCTGCCGTTTCCTTGTCAAATAGACCAGGCAGCTCCTCAGAGGGCCAGCAGTATTAATGTGGAGGAAAATGACTGTACAGGCAAAATAAAGGTACTGCATTTAACTAGGTGCAAGTTGGCCCATGAACCATTAATTTTCCATAAATAAAACAAAACCTTAAGATGTCCCCAAAATCAACCCAACAGCTTGGCACTATGCACCAAACCATTCAGGTTTTCCCTTTGAAAATCCCATCCTCGCACACAATGGCCTGTTAACAAGCCTTGTAGGTAGCATAATGGGGTGTTCATTGAAATTTGTTATGATCCCAGCTGAGGTCTGGACAAGCCTGATCCCAGGTGGAACCCAGCTTGATAGATCCTAACTTTTATTTGTTTACTTAGATACGTGTAGAGTAGCTACTGAACAGTGTCACAGGAGTCAGCTGGTGAACTTTTAACAAACGAATAAAACATTTATTCAACAAGAAAAGATGAACTATATTACAATACTCCTTCACCCACAACTATACCTTTACAGATATATACAGATTTGTAAGGATAACGCAAGTTACAAAAACTGTCTTCTACTCTAATGTCCAGAGCAAGTACACAGTCTACGTACCAATTGGCAACCTGCGGTCAGGTACAACATGCTCTGAAACCAAGGGCTGAATTTTCCCCCCATCGGGGGGGAAGTTGATGGGCAGGCGTGTGTGGGCACACTTCCGATAGCCGCCAGCGAAGCAAGCCACACCACCATTTTACGTGGGCGGGCTAATTAAGGCCCACCCAGCATGATGTCTGCGCGGAAGCGCTATGAGCTCCCTGTGCGGGCGGGGGGGGGATTCCTAAAATCGAGAATATGCTCTTTTGTGCATGCGCATGAAAGCGCGCACTCATCTCCCTGAGGCTAAGTGCAGCCTCAGGGAGATTGGCTCTAAATGTGAAAAAGCTCAAAATAGAAAAATAAAATTTCCCTCACATGTCCCCCCATGTGACAACGTCACATGAGTTGGGAGATGTTCATAATTTCCAAAAAACTTTATTAAAATTTTTAAAACCCTACATGAAACCTCATCCTGCCCGTGGATGAGGTTTCATGTGTTTTCTCGTTACCGCTGGGGCTCCTGGCCTGCCCGCCAACCTTAACGTTGGACGGGCAGGTCCACTAATTTCTTTAATTGCTCTCTCAATGGCCTCAATTGGCAGGTCGGCGGGCGCGCAGCTGATTTTGCTGCGCCCCCGCTTTCCTGAAAATTTAAATGGTGCGCAGTGACGTCGGGAGTTCCGCCCGATGTCATCGTGCGTCATTTTACACCCCGCCCCCGCTCGCCAACGGTAAAATCCAGCCCCAAGTGACAGATGCCACCTCAACCAATTTTTTTCTACTGTGTTTACTTAACTTCGCAGCAACAGTTGTAAAACTCTCATTAGAAATGCAGCCATTTTTTAAAGTGAAACTAAAACTCAACTTGACCTTTTCTTAACACACAGATACAGAAAAGAAAACAAACTTAAACTTTAAAGCTAAAACTCATTCCTAACATCAACAATAAAAATATAACTCACTCAAACTAACTCTATTTCCTAACAGCCGTGAAACACGTCGGTGCATTTTGCTGCCAACATGGGCAGACGATCCAGTGGAATGGGTGGGTGGGGGGGAATGATTCCAGCAGGCTGGCCTAATATTGAAATGCAGATGTATTACAATGAGGTTCCCAATGTCTGATGGAGGGAAACACGGCCTGCCATTGGCGGGCTGAGTGGACGATCGCAAACTGGTTTCACCCCGTTGTGAAACTGATCAAGTCATATTGTTCTCTTCCGCCACTGAACACACTCGATGCCAGTGGGCACGGAAAATCTCCCCTTCAGTCAGATGAGTGAGCACATAGTCACAGTGACTAGCTTCACCTGCTGGGCACTCATAGTATTGGGAAGAAATCTTGCTCATTCAACCTCCCTTTGTGGATCATTAATCCAGCATTCTGTTTTTCTTTTCCCTTCTTCCACAAAACTAGAGCCGTCAACATAAAAATCTCATCGCTCAGGGTGGATTCCTGCCCTGAATCCTCCCTCAGTTTCTTAAACACCCTGTACGGTACAAGTATGGGGTTCTCCTGGATAATTGAGTTTAGCTGTGAGTTTAGGGTCATCCATTCTGTTTACCTTAATGTTTTTCCCACTTCGCAGTAAAGCCCATCTGGTTATTCTGGCACTAGATCCTGTTCCTTCTTTCATTTTTCTGTCCAACAATAGTCGGATTGGGTTGTGCTGGGTCAGTAATGGATGCTGGTGAGAACGGTAAAATGTTTCACTGCCCAACAGGTCACTAACAGATGTCCCTCACAGAGGGAAAACCCCTTTTCCACGTCTGCTAGGACTCTGGACACATCGGCTACTGGTCACAAGTGACCGTTTGTTTCCTGCAGAAGGACTTCGCTGAAACTGACGTCGGTGGCTGCAGCTTCCAAATAAAAGTTCTACCGTGCTGGACACTCCATTGTCGACAGCCTTTCTTTCCCTCCACATTGTCTATCATACTCATCATACCTGAGTGGACAAGGATACTCAAGGCTGGGTGCAGCCCCTTCCTGCTGAATTTCCCGGGACACCCTCTCCCTGGGCGACATGGACCTGACCCTGGGGAGTGTTTTTGTGTTGATACCATTTCATTAATCTTTGGAATTTCTGTAAACTAGGGGTGTGTGGGTCAGGTATCTCTTGACTCCAAGTCCTCTGACTCTGGCCCCTCTTTGGTTTCCTCCTCTCTCGGGCAAACTGTCCACTTCCTCCACAATTGAAACAGGTAGGGATGATCTGCTTTTCCCCAGGTGTAAAGGGCTTCCCCTCTAACTGCCACCTCCGTGGGGCCCTGTCATCAGTGAGTGGAGTTTACCTCCGCTGTACAAGGGGAGCCATAGGTTTTGGTGGATCAGGGGCTTCTAACAGGGTTTGCCAGCCTGCTCGGTTTGTAACTTAATATCCCTCGTACTGAAGACCACTCACTTCTCCAACCACTCCGAGGGACCTGGCACATACTGTACCATGATTGATTGAACATCATCTTACCTGATGCACTGTCTCAGTCTCTCTCTGTCTGTCGTGCTGTCTCACTCTCTCTATTGCATCCTCTGTCTGTCTGTTACAACCTCATTCTACCTGTTGCACTGTCTCTCTCTGCTCTCTCTGCCTGGTGTGACCTTGTTTTGCCTCTTGCACTTACTCTCCTTTTTGCCTGTCACTCCCTCTCTCTCTGTCTACCAGTTGCACCCTCTCTTTCTCTCTCGCACTGCCTTTCTTCTCTCTCTACCTCTCACTCACTCTCTCTCTCTCGTACTGCCTTTCTTTCTTTCTCTGCCAGTCTCTTTGCCTTTCTTTCTCTGCCAGCCTCTTTTCTTTGCCAGCCTGCCTGGTTTCTAACTCAATGTCCCTCAAACTGAAGACCACTCACTTCTCCAACCAGCCCCGGGGACATGACCTATTCCTGAGGAACATGAGGGACACTGAGAAACGGCAACAGCTTCCCAACAATCCGGAGAGATTTGATCCCTGTCCCTGTGTCCTGGGATCAGAGGGGTTCACATCAGGGAAACATTTCTGGGAGGTGGAGGTGGGGAACAAGACTGAGTGGGATTTCGGTATGGTCAAGGAATCCATCAAAAGGAAGGGGGGTTTCATCCTTGATCCAGGTAATGGATACTGGACAATGGTGCTGAGAGAAGGAAATGAATACTGGGCTGGTGAGGAATCATTGAAACTCTTAGAGCTGAGTGTGAAACCGAGAAAGATTCGAGTCTGTCTGGATTATGAGGGAGGGAAGGTGTCCTTTTATAACTCAGATAACAAGTCCCATATCTGCACTTTCACTGCTACATTCACTGAGAAACTCTAAACTTATTTTTGTCCATGTATCACTGTTGGGGGTAAAAACACAGAACCACTGAAAATCTGTCCCCGGACAGTAACAATCCAGAAGGATGAGGGTTTTATCCCTTCATCCAAATAAAGACTGTTTCTTGTATGTGGGCGGGGGAGGGGGGTTTGTTCCTCTGTCGATGAGAGGCTGGTGTCCTTCACGGATCCTGCCCCCTCCCATTATCACACACTGTCAGCGGGGGTCGTCCATTCTTCAGGAGGGGGAGACGGGTCCCTCTGGTCCGGCCTGTACCTCCCGGGGATGTGTGAGGACCCCTGCCTGAGGGAGGGCCGGAGGATCCACTCGGTATAATCCAGTCACTCGTCACCAAGTCGGACGCCCTGGAGTCTGGGACGGGCGACGTCGATGAGGCTGAGCCCGCCCAGCCACGGGCTGATATCCCCAAGACCTGCTCGACCTGGTCGAGGATTCAATTAAAAAGGCCCCACACACTGGGTCACTGGGCGGTGGTGGGGGTGGGGAAGGCCCCATGCACTGGGTCACTGGGCGGTGGTGGGGGAGGGGAAGGCCCCACACACTGGATCACTGTGGGGTGGTGGGGGAGGGGAAGGGCACACACTGGGTCACTGGGCAGTGGTGGGGGAGGACAAGGCCCCACAGGCTGGGTCACTGGGCGGTGGTGGGGGAGGGCAAGGCCCCACAGGCTGGGTCACTGGGCGGTGGTGGGGGAGGGGAAGGCCCCACACACTGGGTCACTGGGCGGTGGTGGGGGAGGGGAAGGGCCCATGCACTGGGTCACTGGTCGGTGGTTGGGGAGGGGAAGGGCCCACACACTGGGTCACTGGTCGGTGGTTGGGGAGGGGAAGGCCCCACACATTTGGTCACTGGGCGGTGTTGGGGGAGAGGAAGGCCCCACACACTGGATCACTAGGCGGTGGTGGGGGAGGGGAAGGCCCCACACACTGGGTCACTGGGCGGTGGTGTGGGAGGTGAAGGAAAGGCCTCCATTGTCCATTTCTGATGTTGGCTTCGGGGCCACTGGTTCTGGGATGGAGCTTCTCCCTGAGTCGCCGTGTGACCCGGTGCCTGAGGCAGAGCGGGGCCCTGAACCACTGTCACCCTCCGACCCAGAACCTCCAGAGTA
Organism: Cetorhinus maximus; assembly: GCF_964194155.1. Taxonomy (NCBI): domain Eukaryota; kingdom Metazoa; phylum Chordata; class Chondrichthyes; order Lamniformes; family Cetorhinidae; genus Cetorhinus; species Cetorhinus maximus. Next base: position 3,596,388 of record NC_135899.1, read on the forward strand.
GCCCAGGGAGGAGCCCTTTGTCGTCGACCCTGGGGGTGGGATGGTGACAGAGAAATGGCCGACTGGTGTGGCTGGGCCGTGCTTTGCACACTTGTTGGGGGGGGTTCAGTCACTGACAGTGACAACCCGGAGGAGGAGGTAGGGCTCAGTGGAGAGCACCAGGGATGATTTAGAGTCTATTGCTAGTGGCGGACTTCCTCGTGTTTCTCACCGAGAACTCTGGGAATTCCTCGCCGACAGCCTGGGTCACCGTGACAAAGTCTAGCTGGCCCTCGACTGATGGTCGGAGCTGACACTGCTCAACAGGTCCATCCACTCGGCTCTAAAGACCGGGGGACATGAGCAAGGACGTGAACCGAATTGAGCTGCACCCGCTCAGAACGTTCCTCACTGGGCTGCTGAGGGGCTGGAGGATCACGAGTGAATCTGCTCTCCCTCCACGGTCGGGTGTTGGTGGTGGTTACATTAAACTCTTGTCATGAAAGCAACCATAGCTCAATCTCAACATTGATGGTCACCTTTGCCAGGCCGTGAACAGTCCAACAGGTGGTCCTGTGCCCACTCTTCTCTGCACTGGGTGGCTGGTGATCAAGAGCGTGAGCTGAATTGCAAGCAGAATTTGAGTTTCAGCCCCTTCAGTTAATGGAAGAGGAGCTGCAATCTCACACACACTATATAAATATTAAACACAGACTCCTCCAGGCTGCAGAAATTACAGGCGGCCTGAAAGTCAGTGAACTTGATGTGCAGTCAATTCACAGGGTGAGAGGGCGGACAGTCCTGGGTGCAGCGGGCCATGCTACAGGGCTGTACATGACACGCACGCTGTAGTCCAACTCCAGGGAGGGGTAAGGCCTGTGTGCTCAGTTGGCATAAGGTGCAGCTTGGTGTTCAGGGCATTTTCACAGTCGATGGCTATGGGCTTGTCTGACTCAGTACCAGGCTGCAGATGCCATAGTCATGTTTAGGGGTGGCATCTCCAGCCCATATATAGGGAAAGCGTAATAAGGGGATGGGGGGGTGGGGGGCTGTGGTTTTTTTTATCATTCAGTCATGGGCTGTGAGCTTCGCTGACTTTCTCTAATTTCCCTTGAGAAGGTGGGGGTGAGCTGCCTTCTTGAACCACTGCAGTCCCTGTGGTGTAGGTACACCCACAGTGCTGTTAGGGAGGGAGTTCCAGGAATTTGACCCAGTGACAGGAAAAGGAAAAGTGATATATTTCCAAGTCAGGAAGGTGAGTGGCTTGGAGGGGGACTTCCGGGTGGTGGTGTTACTATCTATCTGCTGCTCTTCTAGATGGCAGTGGTCGTGGGTTTGGAAGGTGATGTCGAAAGAGCCTTGGTGAGGTCCTGCAGTGCATCTTGTAGATGGTACACACTGCTGCTACTGTGTGTCAGTGGTGGAGGGAGTGTATATTTGTGGAAGGGGTGCCAATCAGCCGAGCTGTTTTGCCCTGGATGGTATCAAGCTCCTTGAGTGTTGTTGGTGCTGCACTCATCCAGGCAAGTGGAGAGCATTTCATCACAGTCCTGACTTGTGGATAGGCTTTAGGAAGCCAGGAGGTGAGTTACTTGCCACAGGATTCCTAGCCTCTGACCTGCTCTTGTGGTCACAGTTATTTTTTTGGCCAGCCCAGTTCAGTTTCTGGTCAAGGGTAACCCCCAGGATGTTGATAGTGGGGGATTCAGCAATGGTAGTACCATTGAATATCAAGAGCCAATGGTTAGATTCTCTTGTTGGAGATGGCCATTGCCTGTCACTGGTGTGCTGCGAATGTTACTTGCCACTTTAACCCAAGCCTGGACGTTGTCCAGGTCTTGCTGCATTTGGGCATGGACTGCTTCAGTATCTGAGAAGTCGCAAATGGTGCTGAACATTGTGCAATCATCAACGAACATCCCCACTTCTGACCTTATGATGGAAGGAAGGTCATTGATGAAGCAGTTGAAGACGGTTGGGCCTAGGACACTACCCTGAGGAACTCCTGCAGTGATATCCTGGAACTGAGATGTTTGACCTCCAACGACCACAACCATCTTCCTTTGTGGTAGGTATGACTCCAACGAACAGAGTTTTCCCCCTGATTCCCATTGACTCCAGTTTGCTAGGGCTCCTTGATGCCACACTCAGTCAAATGTTACCTTGATGTCAAGGGCAGTCACTCTCACCTCACCTCGGGAGTTCAGCTCTTTTGTCCATGTTTGAACCAAGGTGATAATGAGGTCAGTAGCTGAGTGGCCCTGACGGAACCCAAACTGGGTGTCAGTGAGCTGGTTATTGCTAAGCAAGTGCTGCTTGATAGCACTGTTGATGACCCCTTCCATTATTTTACTGATGATGGAGAGTAGACTGATGGAGTAGTAATTGGCCAGGTTGGATTTATCCTGCTTTTTGTGTACAGGACGTAGTTGGACAATTTTCCACATTGCCGGGTAAATGCCAGTGTTGTAGCTGTACTGGAACAGCTTGGCTAGGGCACGCAGCAAGTTCTGGAGTACAAGTCTTCAGTGCGATTATCGGAATATTGTCAGGGCCCATAGCCTTTTCACGACCCAGTGCCTTCAGGCGTCTCTTGATATCATGTGGAGTGAATTGGTTTTGCTAACAACTGGCATCTGTGATGCTGGGTACCTCCGGAGGAGGCCAAGATGGACCATCCACTTGGCATTTCTTGCTGAAAATTGTTACGAATGCTTCAGTTTTATCCTTTGCATGGATGTGCTGGGCTCCTCCATCATTGAGGATGGGGATATTTGTGGAGCCTCTTCCTCCAGTGAGTTGTATAATTGTCCACCACCATCCATGACTGGATATGGCAGGACTGCAGAGATTAGATCTGATCCATTGGTTGTGGGATCGCTTAACTCTGTCTATCACTTGCTGCTTATGCTGTTTGGCACGCAAGTAGTCCTGTGTTGTAGCTTCACCAGGTTGACACCTCATTTTTAGGTATGCCTGGTGCTGCTCCTGGCATGCCCTCCTGCAATCTTCATGGAACCAGGGTTGATCTCCTGGCTTGGTAGTAATGGTAAATTTGGGGGATATACCAGGCCATGAGATTACAGATTGTGGTTGAGTACAATTCTGCTGCTGTTGATGGCCCACAGCACCTCATGGATTGAATTGCTAGATCTGTTTGAAATCTATCCCATTTAGCACAGTGGTAGCGCCACACAACACGATGGAGGGTATCCTCAATGTGAAGTCTCCACAAAGACTGTGTGGCTGTCACTCCTACCGATACTGTCATGGACAGATGCATCTGTGGCAGGAAGGTTGGCGAGGATGAGGTCAACTATGTTTTTCCTTCTTGTTGGTTCCCTCACTCCCTGCCGCAGACCCAGCCCAGCAGCTATGTCATTTGGGACTTGGCCAACTCAGTCAGTAGTGGTGTTACTAGGCTACTCTTGGTGATGGATATTGAGGTCCCCCACCCAGAGTACATTCTGTACCCTTGCCAGCCTCAGTGCTTCCTCCAGGTGGTGTTCAACATGGATGAATACTGATTTAATACTGTGGTAATCAGCAGGAGGTTTTCTTGTCCATGTCTGACCTGATGCCATGAGACTTCATGAGGGCTGGACCCAATGTTGAGGACTCCCAGGGCAACTCCCTCCCAACTGTATACCACTATGCTACCACCTCTGATGGGTCTGCCCTGCCAGTGGGACAGGATATACCCAGGGATGGTGATGGTGGTGCCCAGGGCATTATTTGTAAGATATGATTCCGTGAGGATGACTATGTCAGGCTGTTGCTTTACTAGTCTGTGAGACAGCTCCCCAGATGTTAGTAAGGAGGACTTTGCAGGGTCGACAGGGCCGAGTTTGCTATTGTCGTTTCCAGTGCCTAGGTCAATGCCAGGTGGTCTGTCCATTTTCATTCCTTTTTTTGGAGATTTGTGGCAGTTTAATACAATTGAGTAGCTTGCTAGGCCATTTCAGAGGATATTTAAGTGTCATCTACATTGCTATGGGTCTGGAGTCACATGTAGGCCAGACCAGGTGAGGACTGTAGAATTTCTTCTGTAAAGGGCACTAGTGAACCAGATTGTTTTTTACAACAATCAATGATGGTTTAATAGTCATCATTAATTCCAAATATTTATTGAATTCAAATTCAAATTCCATCTGCCATGGTGGGATTTGAACCCAGGCCCCCAGACTGTTACCCTGGGTCCCTGGGTTTCCAGTTCAGTGATAATATCACTATGCCACTGCCACTGCCTCCCCCCTATAAATGATACACACTGCTGCCACTGTGAGTCGGTGGTGGAGGGAGTGAATGTCTGTGAATGGGGTACCAATCAAGTGGGCTGCTTTGTCCCGGATGGTGTCAAGCTCCTTGAGTGTTGGTGGAACTACACTCATCCAGGAGAGTGGAGCGTATTCCATCACACTCCTGACTTGTGCCTTGTAGATGGTGGACAGGCTTTGGGAAAATCAGGAGTTGAGTTACTCACTACAAGATTTCTAGCTTCTCTTCGAAGCTCTTTTGGGGAGAGGGGGCTGGGGGCTCTTCTGAATGTGGCCATACACACAGCCACTAGGGGCGAGGTCCACATGGGGCAAGACATGTCAAGAGTGATGGGTTCAGAGGGGAGGGTTGGAATGTTGACCACAACGACAATGGAATCAATATTACTGGGGGAGGCTGGAGAATAACATGAGGGAACTCCACCAGCACATCGTGAGGTTCCAGGTAAATTACAAGGACCGGAACACTGACAGGGGGAGGTGACTGATGCCCCCAACATTAAGGCTCATCATTATGTGAGGTTCACAATTGATGAAGATAGCTAGGCTGCTAGATTCAATAACTTAGCAGCTATCGCAGGCCTCCCTCGAGGGCAGGGTGCAATCAACTGCTCACCTGTTGCTTTAAGGGCTCCATGGCGTCAGCCCCTGATGTCCATCAACTGCAAAGGGTTCCACTCCATCATGCACGTTTGCACATTGTATCCTGGGAGTTGCCATGATTCATACATCCTGAGTCACTCCCAGATGCCTCACATATTCAAAGGGCCTCAGTGAATACAAGGATGGCTGACTGGGAATAAGGGGTACACATTCCAACTCATGGCACCTCTGCATTGTCCTCAGAATGCCTTGCAGGAGAGGTACAATGCAGTGCATAGCTTGACACGATCCAATATCGAGCAGACCATGGGCATCCTGAAGATGTGCTCCCAATGCTTGGCTGCTCAGGTGGGGCTCTGCAGTGCTCTCCATAGAGGGTCTGTTATGGTCTTCAACCTGGAGCTTCAATATGTGGGGGTCCCTTGCCAGAGAGAGAATTGCAGGATGCTGAAAGCTCCTCATACAATGAAGAGCAGGAGGGCCAGGAAGCTGAGGACGGAGCTGAGGATCAGCTTCCACATGACGATGCCATTGAAGTGGCACAACACAGAAGATGTGCCTGTGTCACATTGATAGCCACAATATTCCAGGAGGACTAAGATGCAGGCAATGGAAGTCCGCCACATTCCTCCCCTCCCTTAATGCCATGCCATTGCACGGAAAGGGATTTACAACCAGTCACATCGACAGCACGTTCTGCGTTCGGACTTGCACCTTCAACCCTCAAGATTCACCAGGCCACACTCTCTGGAAAGGTCAGCGGAGAACCCTGTATGCGCATGCTCTAGGGTGCAGCCGCGACATCTGCAGCAGAGGTGGAGGCAGCCTGTTGTCTGTGATGACCTTGGCAGACACCCTCTGGTGGCGGCCCAAGGCCTTGAAGGCCCCGGTCTGATAAGGGTCTCCTGCTCAGGGGCAGATGCACCCTCCTCGGCCTAAGCAGCTGAAGTTGATGTGGTCACAGGCAGAGGGAGCTCGGAACGGCTGGACACCCTTGGAGTGACCTGTGGTAGCCAGGGTGTCCGGTTGACGCTCCTTCTCCCTGTGGGTGTCCGAGGGTCTCTGCCTGACTCCTTGAGAAGGGGCACCTGGAGGGAGGTCGAGGTGCCCCCCACACCGCCTGTCCTAGCCCCTAGCCACTGATGGATCCCACCAATGCCTATAGCAATGGAGTGCAGGTTCAAGGGGAAATCTGGCAAAACCCGCTGGACCAAGGTCTCCATGGAGGTCGCCATTTATCCGTGGTGACCCAGAGGCATTCACATGTCAGAGCCATGACATCAGACAGGACGCGGATGGACTCTTCCACCGTTCCCTTTAGACTTCAGATTTCACATCTCTGCCTGACATTCCGTCACCTGTCGTCGTATCTCCAGCATTGAGTTGGCAGCTGCTCACAGAGGCTTATCATCTGACTTGGACTCAGCGGGTGCCTGATCTCCAGCAGTCCTCTGACTTTCAGAGACCTGTGCTGTCGCTGTCTCCGACTGCTGTGGAGATGTGTCAGTGAGGTGTTCTCAAGCCTAACCTAGAGCTGTGACCCACCAGGGTGTGTGTCTCTGTGCTGGTGGAGGGTGCGGGTGAACACACCTTCTTGGCTTTGCCCCTCAGCATCCTCCTCTGAGGTGGGCTGGGGCCTGGAGCTTATGTTGGCCGTGCTCCTCTGCCTGGAGCTGCTGGTGCCTGTAAGAAAGAAAAGACAGATTTAGTTCATGAGCAGGTATGTCACTCACTGTGAATGTCAGGAAGTGATCATATCTTGGATGCTTCATCCATACTGGGTTGCTGGGAGATCCTACTCCCGTCTAGGACCTCTCCCTCCTGTTGTGGGCAGGCTTGGCCTGCATGAGGACAAAGGGATGGTATGTGATGAGAAGGGTTGGAGCCGATGTTGGGAAACATGCATGTCTCCTGTGTTTGATGAGCCCTTCCCAATGAGGACAGAGGATGGAGTTTGTGCAGCGTGATAGATGAGATGGTGGTGATGTGAAAGTATCCAAGAGACAATCAGTGTTGATATGTGACCCCTACCTGAGGACTGTGGCCCTTTGACTGCATGATGCTATGATGAAAGTGTGACATTGGAAAGAGCTAAAGGGTAATTTGCCTTGGCGGAGTGGATGAGATCGTTCACCCTCTTCCTACCCTGGACTGCGTTGCAGAGGGAGGGGGTGCCAGCCATGCTGACCTGCTCTGCTATTGCCTCCCAGGCCAGAGAGATAAGGCCGGTGTGCTTCTTGGAGCCATTCCTCGGGTACAGCACAACCCAGTGTTCGCGCACTCCTCTGATTAAAGCCTGGAGAAAGTTGTGACTAAACCTCAGGGCAGCCTTCTCCCTGTGTGCAGCCACCTCAATACCTCTCCAAAAGACAGCTGGGCCGGAGAGAGTGAAATGTGTGTGCTCAGGTGCATTTAAATATGGCGCCCAGACCTTCAGCCCCATTCGGTAATGAAGCATGTGATTCAGGGAGATACTTGTCTGTGTATAATTAATGAGTTTCTGAGTGTGAAATCAGGCGTGATTTCCTGCCTCTCCGACCAGCAGGAAACGTGCATCAGTACCCGCCTGCCACGGCACTTAGTTTCAAAAACGGAAAATTTTGTCCATTAACTCTATTTCCCTTTCTGTAAAATGCTGCCTGGTTTGCTGAATGTCTCCAGCATTTTCTACCAGGTTTCCAGCATCTGCGGTATTTTATTTTTGAATTAGCAGAGTGACCTCAGGAATCAGCAACAGTGCCATCAGGCAGCATTGCACATCGCTGAGCTGCTCACCAATGTTAAAGTCAACTCACTGATGTTCATGATAAAGACCATGGACAGAATATTACACTCGGCGTGTGGGCGCGCACCTGACACGCCTGAGCATAAAATGACGCGCGATGACGTCGGGCGTGCGTCCCGATGTCATCGCGCAGTCTCGCAATGTTTCATTCGGTGGGCGCATGCTGGAGTCGGCTGTGCGCCTGCCGATAATTGAAAGGCCTATTAAGGCCACTAACAACCTCTTTAACTTGAAATTTACGCTACCCGTCCAACCTCACGGTTGGCGGGCAGGCGAAAAGGCCAAGTGGCCTTTACGTTTTTTAGGAAACCTCATCCACGAGTGGGATGAGGTTTCCTAAAGCGAATAAACATTAAATAAAACTGGAATTAAAAACAGGACCCATCTCATGTAACAGAGTCACATGAGGGGACATGTTTTATTAAATGTTTACTGTCTTCATTAATTTTTTAAAAAATCGCTTCAAACTCCCTGCGGCCTGGAGCTGCCTCAGGGATATTGAAGCACTCTTTCGAGCACATGCGTGAACTGCACACTAGGCCCCCTCTCCCTTCTCCCCCTGACCGCACAGAAAGAGCTCAGCGCTGCCGTTCGCCATCCATGCAGGGCAGACCTTAATTGGCCCGGCCATGTGAAATCACGATGTGGAACTGATCGCGGGCGGCGATCGGCTTCCAGACCCCCTCCGCCCGCCCCTGCTGATCACCCCCACCAAGGGCAAAATCCTGCCCCATGATTCAGGTCTAGGAGAGGGGGAGAGGGAGAAAGTGGTGCAGGTGTAAATGGGGTGGGTGCAGAATATTCAAACTTTAGTCAAGCATAGGAAACTTCCAAAAACAGACACAAGTACACCAGCAACCTGAAGAAATAATCCAGCAATTAACCTGCAAATACTCCATGATTCCTTTAAATGGAGCTGGTTAGGGGGGGATCTGGGGGAATCGTTCACTCTATTTATCACCATGTTCAGCTGTGTGAGTTTAAGACAGGTTGCAGTGTGGAATTTTAAAATGGCGGCAGTGGTTTCAAATCTGTATATATGTGTGTGTGTGTCCGTGTGTGTGAATATATATGTGTGTGTGTGTGTGTGCATGTGTGTATATATGTGTGTGCATGTGTGTGCGTGCGTGTGTGTGTGTATATATGTGTGCGTGCGTGTGTGCATGTGTGTGTGTGTGTGTATATATGTGTGTGCATGCGTGTGTGTGTATATATGTGTGTGTATGTGTGTGTGTGTATATATGTGTGTGCTTGTGTGTGTGTGTGTATATGTGTGTGCACGTGTGTGTGTGTGTGTGTGTGTGTGTGTATATATGTGTATGTGTGTGCGTGTGTGTTCGTCCGTCCATCCCGTCGGCACTGTACACTCACATCTCGGACTCCATTTTTGAGTTTTATGTGACTTTATGGCGCCTAGAAAGTGACCGCTAAATGGCCTAATTCAGCACCCATTGTCTTTGTTATATAAACAGTTGATGTTTTGCTCTATACTAAAAGGAATCTATTGTCTTATTGCCACTTCAATAATCTACACTCACTCCTACTTTGATCAAAAGCTTAGCTGTGAGAAACTGTCATGAAAATCAGATTACAGCCACGAAGGGAGACCTGTGTTTTTAAAAGAAATACAAGTAAAGGCTGATTAAAAGATGGCTGATAATGTAAAGCGACCACTTTCTGGAAAATTCCTATGTGGATTATACTGACAGAGCTATCCTGAGAGAACATGGAATGTCGCACCTGAAGAGGTGTCGAGGCCTACTTCAAACAAAGACTGGACTTATAATCTCTTTTAATGTGTTTGCAGAGGCAATGGAGACTGATTCCCAGGGCAGAATTTTCCCTCCGTCGGGGGGGAACGTTGATGGACGGATGCGTGTGGGCGCGGTTCCGATCAGAGGCGCGGCGCCATTTTACGTGAGCGGGCCAATTAAGGCCCGCCCAGCATGACGTCAGCAGGGAAGCATGCGCTCCCTGTGCGGGTGGCAGGGGACGCCTAAAATCGAGGGCAGAATCTCCTGGCTGGTGTGCGGGTGGCGGAGCCCGCACGCCAGCGATTAAAATGTTGCGCACTGACGTCGCACGAGCATCCTGATGTCAGCTCGCGACATCGCGATATTTCGGTCGGCCGGCGAGCGTCCCACTGCATAGCGCACCTGCCATTAATTAAAGGGCTCGTTAAGGCCCTTAACTTGCCAATCGTCGACGATTTTGAGGGGACTTGTGAACTTCGGCTTGGTGCATGGGCCCAACGGGCAGGTGGGTAGGTGATTTTTTTTACAAACCTCATCCAGTGGCGGAATGATGTTTGATAGCAGTTTTAAAAAAGTTTAATAAAGCTTTTATTTATTTCATTAACATGTCCCATCTCATGTGACATTTTCACATGAAGGGGACATGTTAATGAATTTTTTATTGTTCTTTTTTTTAATATTTGCCAGCCTTTCAGCGATTTCCCTGAGACAGCGCTTTGCCTCAGGGAGATGTGCGCTCTTTCGTGCGCATGCGCGAAAGAGCGCACTCTGACAGTTGGGGAATCCCTCCCCCCAAAACAGGAAGTGCATAGCACTTCCTGTCGGGCGGCCCGTCCACTTAAAATGGCGGTGGGCCCGCCCGCCCATCAAGGGCGAAATTCTGCCCCGAGAGTGTACTCTTTCGCGCATGCACACAAAAGAGCGCACTCATCTCCCTGAGGCTAAGTGCTGCCTCAGGGAGATCGCCTCTACTTTCAAAGATATTAAAAATAGAAAAAAAAATTCCCTTACATGTCCCCTCATGTGACAATGTCACATGAGTTAGGACATGTTCATAATTTCCAAAAAAACTTTCTTAAAATTTTTAAAACCCTACATGAAACCTCATCCCGCCTGTGGATGAGGTTTCATGTTTTTTCTATTTCCCGCTGGTGCTCCTGGCCTGCCCGCCAACCTTAAGGTTGGACGGGCAGGTCCACTAATTACTTTAACTGATCTGTCAATGGCCTCAATTGGCCATTGACAGGTCGGCTGGCCAGCAGCTGATTTTGCTGCGCCCCCGCCTTCCTGAAAATTTAAATGGGGCGTGGTGATGTCGGGAGTTCTGCCCGACGTCACCGTGCATCATTTTATGCGTCGGTGGGCGGGCCCCGGCCCTGCTCCCGCTCGCCCACAGTAAAATCCTGCCCCCACATTCCAGCAGTCCATCTCCTGTTGATTTATATCTCAGGATGTGTAAAATAGTCTGAGATGAAAGAAAAATGGACTCTAGGTGCAAGATATGACTGTTTTCCCACTGGAGAATACACAAGAAAATGGGTTAAAAAGCTGGCTGTAGACCAGTTGGTGAGTGACAGCAATGAGAAGAAGAACCAGCCACCCCTGCGGAAGGAGGCATTTTTCTATCTCTCTCTGTTGCTGGAGGCAAAGGTCAGCAGAAGCCACAATCAAAAGGAAATAGGACAGCCTCTTCAGCTACTCTGCAGAACCAAGTGTCTCCAACTGACTATGAATCTGCCAAAGTTAGCACTACTGGAATCACCCAACTTAATGTCTATAACATCCTGCCATCTATACCTGACAGACAAGGCAAGGGCTGATTTGTATATTTTTAAAAACTTTGATTTGGACACTTAATTTCTCATTTCTGATCTGTGCATACGTGTGTTGCATTTTTATTACTTTTCTCGGGTTTTACTAACTAATAAATTTACTCTTTCTTTGACTCAAGAAAGCTCGGTTAAATTGGCTCCTTCTAAAAAGTAAATACATTTGGATTGGGAAAAGGTATCCACGGGGAAAAGATTTTTAAATTAATCCTCTTGCAACCAACCAAGGGGCTTCGATAAAGAAGGGGAGCCAGCTCATTCCTCTTCACCCAGGGCCATAACAAAATTGGGATCCCGTTCGGGAATTTAACATCATCCCAAGACCAGTTGTAACAGAACACGGTTTTAATTAATTCTGTCAAGATTAGCTGTTCTGTCTTTGTCCTCTATTAAAATAATGTAAAAACATGTCTACATTTTTACAGGACAAGAGACACAGTCAGGCCTGTCAGGATGGCAAATTCACCAGACAAAATTAGTGAATAAATCTTATTTATTTGCAATCTATTTATGTTACTGATTCCACCTGCCCTTTTCTAGGTTGTGGTTTATAATGTTGCTGCTGGTGGCAGGAAATGAAACTGAAATATTTCACTTGACACTGATCGCCATTTTACTTGCAGCACAGAGCATGGTGATCAGTCCTTCAAGATGGAAGCTGATCTTTCCTGTGCTGTTTGCCATGATCTGTATAAAGATCCGGTCTTAATCGACTGTGATCACAGCTTCTGTCGATCCTGTATAACCCGGTACTGGGAGAAAGCTGTCACTGCCTCCTGTCCCATCTGTAGAAAAGAGACGTCATCTCGGAATTTGAGAGCGATCCATGTCCTCTCCAACATCGTGGAGGCATTTATAAAAAGTGATAAAGGTGATAAAATTCAGCAGGAGTGCAGCCGTCATGAGGAGAAGCTGAAGGTTTTCTGTAAAACTGACAATCAGCCCATCTGTGTCATTTGTCAGATTTCAAAAAATCATCAAAGCCACGAGATGCTGCCAATGGAAGAAGCTACTGAAGAGGTTAAGGTGAGGAGGTACTGTGTAAAATAAAATACGGAAGCAAATAACAGAATCTTGAACAGGAAATATTAATAGCTTTGGGTTTGAGTGTATCTCAATATTTATTATTTAATTACTCAGTCTTTAGATGAACTGCCATTTAATTCTCTGCTTCAGAAACCAGGGACTGAGGGTGAAAGGTTCACTGTAGTCTAAAAGGGGGTTCACTTTAGATCAACACAAAAACTTATATTTACCCAGCATTTATATTTAATGTAATAAAACATCCTAAGGTCCTTCTTAGCAATGTTATCAAGTAAAAATAGACACTGAGCTACATCAGGCGATATTAGGACAGATGGTGCAAAGATTGGTTAAAGAGGTAGGTTTTAAGGAGTGTTTTCAAGGAAGAGAGGTAGAGACTTAGAGAGGTTTAGGGAGGAAGTTTCAAAGCTTAGGACCTTGGCAGCTAAAGGCACAGCCACCAATGGAGTAATTAAAATCAAGGATGCTCAAGAGGCCAGAATTAGATCAGAGTAGATATCTCTGAATATTGTGGGGCTGAAGGAAATTACAGAAATAGGGAGGGACAAGGAAATGGAGTGATTTTAAATCAAGAATGTATAAGATTTAAGGTTTGGGAATCTCAGAATACCCAAGATAAGTGATCAAGAACTCAGAAGTGATTTTAAAGTAGTTTATTAAATTTATTAAGAAGTAACAGTTTAGATATGATGTATAATCTACATAGGAATAAAATACATACGACCCATAACAAGTGAGAATGGTTTACTGGTCCTGAATCGGACAAACAGCTGGGAGAAGCAGGGGGATGCTGATCCCCATGGCTGATAGTGGCAGTCTCCTGAGAATGGTTTACTGTCCCTGGATCAGACAAACAGATGGATGAAGCTGATCTCCGTGGCTGGAAGTGGCAGTTCCTTCTGTTTTACTCAGTCTCCTTTAGCTAGTCAAAATGTTAGGCTGAAGCCAGCATGATCACTTTGAAAAGCTCTCCTCTGTCCAAATTCTTCTTGTACTAACCAAGGTACTAGGCCGGAGCCAGCATTGGTCCACCTCGAGGGGCTCTCTTCTGTACGAAGTGTTTCGATTTTAACTCTCAATACTCCATTTATTTACGTTATTCCTGGGAGGGTCTTATGCCACTCATTTATTTAATTGTCCATTTGCAAAGGACAGGTATTCAAGGCAACCTCTCCTATTTCCACTAGAGACCCATGAAATCATCTCACATAACATCGTTTGTTAGAACATCCTGTTTAACCTTCAGACAGTTGGTTAACATATGAGTCATCAGGTCAGCTCCCATCCCCCCTATCAGGATGAACAATGTCTTGCTTCAGTGCTTTAATAGAGGCATGTCCTTGGCAGAGATAACGGCCGTTGCTGTCTTGTGTTTGTCAGCTCAGGAAACTGCTGTGGGAGATTTCTTTATAAGAGAGAGAGAGAGACAGAGCTATTCCTACAATTCCCAAAGCCTAAATTTCTTAGGATTTTATTAAGTTAAAATACGATGATTTCTTACAGATGCAAACTTTAAAATCGAGGTGTTGTTTGACTGGGACCCAATGTAGGTCAACAAGCACCGGGGTGATGGGTGAATGGGGCATGGTGTAAGTAAGAAGATGGGCAGCAGGGTTTTGGATGGCCTCAAGCTTATGGAGGGTAGAATGTGGGAGAATAGCCAGGAGTGCGTTGGAATATTCTGGAGGTGGTAATTACCTTCATCTAAAAGTGCCGAGTGGATGATCATTTACAGTCTCCTCCTGAGGTCCCCAGCATCACAGTGTCTTCAGCCAATTCGATTCACTCAATATGTTAGCAAGAAATGCTGAAGCCCCTGGATACTGCAAGGGCTATGGGCCCTGACATCATTCCAACAATAGTACTGAAGAGTTGTTCTCCATAACTAGCCAAGCTCCTCCGGGTAGTGTCCTAGGCTCAAACATCTTCAGCTGCTTCATCAATGACCTTCCTTCCATCATAAGGTCAGAAGTGGGGATGTTCTCTGATGATTGCACAATGTTCAGCAACAATCGCGACTCCTCAGATCCTGAAGCAGTCCATGTCCAAATGCAGCAAGACCTGGACAATATCCGGGCTCAGGCTGACAAGTGGCAAGTAACATTCATGCTGCACAAGTGCCAGGCAATGACCATCTCCAACAAGAGAGAGTCTAACCATCACCCCTTGACATTCAAAGTCATTACCATCACTGAATCCTCCATTATCAACATCCTGGAGGTTACCATTGACCAGTGACTGAATTGCACTAGCCACTGTGGCTACAAGAGCAGGTTAGGCTAGGAATCCTGCAGGTCCGCTGCTTCTCCAATTCCCAGGTAAATGTAGGCCTTGAGTCTTGTCTCGATGTATATTCTCACACTCTGGGCTGCTTCCTCGCAGGTCCATTGCTCTCTGACTCCCTGGTAAGGGTAGGCCTCAAGCCTCAGTCCCGATTTATATTCTCCCACTCAGGGATGTTCCCTTGCAGGTCTGCTGCCTCTCTGACTTCCAAGTTAAGACCTCCGACTCCCAAGGTACAGCACAGGGTTAGGCACAGAGAGAATCTCCTGTACACTGTCCCCTTCAGACACTCGCAGGACAGGTACAGTACGGGGGTAGATACAGTTGACTCACCATCTGACTCCCCAAAGCCTGTCCATAATCTACAAGGCACAAGTCAGGAGTGTAATGGAATACTCCCCACTTGCCTGGATGAGTGCAGATCCAACAACACTGAAGAAGCTTGACACTATCTAGGACAAAGCAGCTAGGTTGATTGGCACCCCATCCACAAACATTCACTCCTTCCACCACTGAAGCACAGTAGCAGCAGTGTTTACCATCAACAAGATGCATTGCAGGAATTCACCAAGGCTCCTTAGACAGCACCTTCCAAAC
The DNA here is from genome assembly GCF_964194155.1 of Cetorhinus maximus. Taxonomy (NCBI): domain Eukaryota; kingdom Metazoa; phylum Chordata; class Chondrichthyes; order Lamniformes; family Cetorhinidae; genus Cetorhinus; species Cetorhinus maximus. The sequence goes on from NC_135899.1 coordinate 3,611,539, forward strand.
CCGCTGCCTCTACACACTAGAAGGACAAGGGCAGCAGATGTTTGGGACACCACCACCTTTTATTTCCGCTCCAAGCCACACACCATCCTGGCTTGGAAATATATCGCCATTCCTTCACTGTCGCTAAGTCAAAATCCTGGAACTCCCTCCCTAACAGCACTGTGGGGGGTACCTACACCACATGGACTGCAGCAGCTCAAGAAGGCAGCTCACCACCTCCTCAAGGGCAATTAGGGACGGGCAATAAATGCTGACCTAGCCAGTGACACCCACATCCCATGAATGATTTTTTAAAAAGCTATTCCAGTACAGCTACAACATTGGCATCTACCCATTCATGTGGAAAAGGACAAGTCCAACCAGGCCAATTACTGGCCGATCTGGTTACTCTCGATCATCAGCAAAGTGATGGAAGGTGGGCTCAAAAGTGCTATCAAGCAGCACTTACTCATCAATAACCTACCCACTGATGCTCAATTTGGGTTCTGCCAGGATCACTCAGCTCCTGACCTCATTACAGCCTTAGTCCAAACATGGACAAATGAGCTGAACTCAAGAGGTGAAGTGAGAGTGACTGCCCTTGACATCAAGTCACCTGTCTCTAACCCCGTACTGTACCTGTCCTGGGAGTGCCTGAAGGGGACAGTGTACAGGGAGATTCTCTCTGTATCTAACCTTGTGCTGTACCTTGGGAGTCAGAGAGGTGGCAGACCTGCGAGGGAGCATCCTGGCGCGGGAGAATATAAATTGGGACCAAGGTTTGAGGCCTACACTTAACTTGGGAGTTGGAGAGGCACACCAGTCAGCTGCTTGGAACTGGTCCGTGCCTAGCTCGGAAGGAAAGTGAGAAAAAACAAATAGTGACATCACAGATAAACGATGGCCAGGATTTTCCCCCTCAGCGATTTGGGGGCGGGGCCCAGTCGCCGAGAGGAAAATGACGCAAGATGATGTTGGGAAGAATCCCCAACGTCATCCCGGTCCATTTAAATTTTTAGGAAGGGGGGCGGACAGCGAAATCAGCTGTCCGCCCGCCGACCTGTCAATGGCCAATTGAGGCCATTGACAGGCTATTTAAAATAATTAAAGACCTGCCTGTCTAACCTTAAGGCCGTCGGGCAGGCCAGGAGCCCCAGCGGGCTCCAGATTATTGATGAAACTTCATCCACTGGTGGAATGAAGTTTCATGTCGGTATTGTAAAAAATTAATTAAGTGTATGTTTTCTTTATTAACAAGTCCCATCTCGTGTGTTATTGTCACATGAGGGGGACATGTTAATAATTTTTTAATGTTTCTATTTTTAATGTTTTTGACACTATCAGTATTCTCCCTGAGATAGGACTTTGCCTCAGGGAGAAGTGCGCTCTTTCATGCGCATGTGCAAAAGAGCGCACTTTGGCAGCTGGGGATTCCCTCACCCTCCCCGCCCCTGCCCCGCACAGGAAGCGTATAGCACTTCCCGTCGGGGATGCCGCTGGGCAGGCCTTAATTGGCCCGCCCACTTAAAATGGCGGCGGGCCCTGTTTCAGTGGTGGGGGTCGGCTCCCTGCCCGCCGCCAAGTCGGTGGGGCCCGCCTGCCATCCAAGGGCAAGATTCTGCCCCATAAGTTCATTGGTTGATAAGAAACTGCTGTTAGGGACTGTCTTTAAATTGCTGTAAATTTAAAAAGCATATCATTTTTAAAGAAGTAGCTATATTTGGACTTAAGTGAGAAACACTGGGAATAAGGAAAAGTCAGGGCCAGTGTAACTAATATAAGTAAACCAAAGTAAAATAAAGTTAAGACATGGCAGGGCAGCTCAGTCAAGTGGAATGTGTGTCCTGTAATATGTGGGAAGTCATGGATACTACCAGTGTCCTAGACGACCACATGTGCAGGAAGTGCCACCAGCTGCAGAACCTTGAGCTCCAGGTTTCAGAACTCGAGCGCCAGCTGGAGTAACTGTGGCATATCCACGAGGTTGAGATATGTGGATAGCATGATCAGAGATGTAGTCATACCACAGCTTAGCAGCCTGGAGACAGAAAGGGAATGGGTGACTGTCAGGCAATCCAAGAGAACTAGGCAGGTTTCAGGAGTCCCCTGGGGTCCTGCTCACAAATCAGTTTTCTGTTTTGGAAGCTGGTTCCTCAGAGGAGTGCAATCAGAGCCAAGTTTGTGGCACCACGACTGGCTCGGCTGTACAGGATGGGAGGAAGAAAAAAGGAAGAGCAATAGTGACAGGGGATTCATTAATTAGGGGAACAGACAGGCATTTCTGCGGCCGTAGACGGGGTAATGATGTTACAGAGCGGCTGCAGGACATTCTTTGGCGGGGGAGGGGGATAAACAGGCAGAGGTTGTGTTGCACATTAGTACCAATGACTTAGGTAGGAAGGGGGATGTGGTTCTACAATCAGAATTTATGGAGCTAGTTCAAAAATTAGCAAGCAGGCCCTCAAATGTAGTAATCTGCGGGTTACTCCCAGTGCCATGTGCAAATGAGTACAGAAATAGGGGGATAAGGCAGATGAATGTATGGCTGGAAAGATGGCGCAGGAGGGAGGGCTTTAGATTTCTGGGACTGGCTCTGGGGGAGGTGGCACCGGTACAAGCTGGACGGGCAGCACCTGCCTCCCAACAGAGCCTGAGTTCCTTGTGGGGCGGTTTGCTAGTGCTGTTGAGAGGGCTTTAAATTGACTCGGCAGAGGTTTGGGAACCAGGAGAGAGTATTAGAGAGGAATACCAGGGTGCACAAAATACTGGGAGAGACAGATAGTGCTAGTATAGAGAACAGTAAGTTAATAGGTAGAGTCAATGTAAGGGAGAAAGTCATGAAGTCTTAATCAGGGTTACGATGCATGTATGTGAATGCACTAAGTGTGGTAAATAAGATGGAGAGCTACAGGTGCAGATTGCCATGTGGAAATATGATGCTGTGGTGATAACAGAGACCTGGCTCAAGGAAGGGCAGAACTGAGTGCTAAATATTCCCGGGTACAAGGTGTTCAGGAAAGATAGGAAAAGAAGAAAAGGAGTAGAAGGGGTGGTATTGGTTAAGGAGAGCATTGCAGTGTTGGAGAAAAACCCCAGAGGGCTCAAGGACAGAATCAATTTGGCCAGAGCTAAGGAACAAAAAGGGTGCAATGACATTGCTCGGTGTAGTCTATAGACTGCCAACTAGTGGGAGGGATGTAGAGGAACAAATCTGTAGGGAAATTACAGAGAGATGCAAACATTATAGAGTAGTTATAATGGGGGACTTTAATTACCCGAATGTAGACTGGGACAGTGGTAGTGTAAAGGGTGGAGAGGGGCAAGAATTCCTAGATTGTGTTCAGGAGAATTTTCTACAGTATATGTCCAGTCCAACAATGAAGGATGCACTGTTGGACCTGGTTCTTGGAAATGAGGTGGGCCAAGTAGACCAAGTGTCAAACATGGACAAAAGAGCTGAACTCCAGAGGTGAGGTGAGGGTGACTGTCCTTGACATGAAGGGCGTGTTTGACAGAGTGTGACATCAAGGAGCCATAGCAAAACTGGAGTCAATGGGAATCATGGGGAAAACTCTCCATTGGTTGGAGTCATACCTAGTTCAAAGGAAGATGGTTGTGGTTGTCAAAGGTCAGTCATCATAGTAAGAGGGTGGGAAAAGGAGGAGTAGGGCCAATTAGGGACCTAAAAGGGGATTTACACGTGGAGGCAGGGGGCATGGCTGAGGCGTTAAATGAATACTTTGCCAAGGAAGCAGATGCTACCGAGGCCCTGGTGACAGAGGAGGAACCTCTGCCTTTAGAAGGGTTCAAAATTGATAAGGAGGAAGTGTTGGATAAACTGTCAGTACTTAAGGTTGACAAGGCACCGGGACCGGATGAGATGAGATGCGTCCAAGGATGTTGAGGGAGGTAAGAATGGAAATTGCAGGCCATAATTCAGCCTTTCCTAGACTCAGGGGGGGTGACAGCGGACTGAAGATTTGCATTCATTATGCCTTGTTCAAAAAAGGTTGTAAGGATAGGCCCAGCAATTACAGACCAGTCAATTTAACTTCAGTAGTGGGGAAACTAAAACAATTATTGGGGATAGAATTAGTAGCCACATGGAAAAATGTGGGTTGTTTAGGAAGAGCCAGCATGGATTTCTATGGAGGAAATCGTGTTTAACTAACTTGCTGGAGTTTTTTGAAGAGGTGACAGAGTGTTGATGAGGGTAATGCTGTTAATGTGTACATGGACTTCCAAAAGGCATTCGATACAGTGCCACACAACAGACTTGTGAGAAACGTTACAGCTCATAGAATATAAGGGACAACAGCAAAGTGGATATAAAATTGGCTGAGTAATAGGAAACAGTGAGTAATGGTCAATGATATTTTACGGGCGGGGAGGAAGGTTTGTAGTGGAGTTCCCCAGGGGTTGGTATTGGGATCCATGTTTTTCCTGATATATATCTTATTGACCTAGATCTTGGTGTGCAGGGGATAATTTCAAAATTTGCAGATGATATGAAACTTGGAAGCATTGTAAATTGTGAGGAGGACAGTAGTGAACTTCAAAAGGACATAGACAAGTGGGTGGAGTGGGCAGATAGGTGAAGGATGAAGTTCAATGCTGAGAAGTGTGAGGTGATGCAATTTGGTAGGAAGAACATGGAGAGACAATATCAAATAAGGGGTACAATTCTTAAGTGGGTGCCGGAGAATAGGGACCTGGGTGTAAATGTGCATAGATCATTGAAGGTGCCATGACACGTGGAGACAGCAGTTAATAAAGCATATAGTATCCTGGGCTTTATTAAAAAGGGCAAAGAGTACAAGAGCAAGGAGGCTATGTTGTGCTTATATAAGACAATAGTTAGACCTCAGCTGTGTACAGTTCTGGACACCACACGAGAGGAAGGATGTGAACACATTTAGAGAGTGCAGAAGAGGTTTACAAGAATGGTTCCAGGGATGAGAAACTTCAGTCATGAAGATAGGCTGGAGATATTGGGACTGTTCTCCTTGGAGAAGAGCAGGCTAAGAGGAGATTCATTCAAAAGCATGAGGGCGCTGGATAGAGTAGATAGAGAGAAATTGTTACCACTCGTAAAAGGATCGAGAATGAGAGGACACAGATTTAGAGTGACTTGAAAAAGAAGCAAATGTGATGTGAGAAAAAACTTTTTCATGCAGTGAGTGGTTGGAGTCTGGAATGCGCTGGCTGGCAGTGCAAAGGAGGCAGGCTCAGTCAAGGCATTCAAGTGAGCATTAGATGAGTATTTGAATAGAAATAATGTGCAAGGGTGTGGGGAAAAGGCAGGAGAATGGCACTAAGTCATAAGAGAGAATTTTCTCCCCATCTGGGGGGTTGTGCGGGGGCGGGCATGGCTGGGTGCCACCATTTTATGTGGGCGGGCCAATTCAGGCCCGCCCAGCGTGATGCGCACCCGGAAGCGATGAGTGCTCCCTGTGCGGGCAGGGGTAGTAGGCTGAGTCAGGGCCTGCGTTCTTTCACGCAAGTGTGCAAAAGAGCGCAGAAATCTCGCTGAGGCACAGAGCTGCCTCAGGGAGATTAGTTTAAGTTGTAAAAAATGTAATAAAGGACAAAAAAATTTTTAGGACACGTCCCCTCATGTGAAACTGTCATATGAGCTAGGACATGTCTATTAATTTGATTAAAAATTTTAATGAAACTTTAAAAACCTTCATGAAACCTCACCCTGCCTGTGAATGAGGTTTCATGACAAAGGTGAATCCTGCCTGGGCTTTTTGCCTGCCCGCCAACCTTAAGGTTGGATGGGCAGCTCAGTTTATTGGTTCAATTGATATTTAAATGGCCTTAATCGGCCTTTGACAGTTCGGCGGGTGCATGCGAGCCGAACTGAAAATCTGAATGACGCGTGGTGACGTCAGGATTCACGCCCGATGTCACCGCGTGTCATTTTATGCCTCGGCGAGTGAGTCCCGCCCCCACTCACCGAGCCGAAGATTCTGCCCATAATGCTCATTTAGAGAGCCGGTGTAGACACAATGGACAGAATGGCCTCCTTCTGTGCTGTAACAATTCTGTGATTATGTGATTTAACTGAGTGCTGCATCAATGTGCCCAAGCAAAACTGGAGTCAATGGGAATAAGGGGGCCAACTCTCCATTGGTAGAGCCATACCTAGCACAAAGGAAGATGGTTGTGGTTGTTGGAGATCAATCGTCTCAGTCAGGACATCACTGCAGGAGTTCCTCTGGGTAGTTGCCCTGGGCCCAGCCACCTTCAGCTGCTTCATCAATGACCTTCCTTCCATCATAAGGTCAGAAGTGGGGATGTTCACTGATGATTAAACAATGTTCAGCACCATTCACCACTCCTCAGATACCGAAGCAGCTCATATGTAGTAGACCCGGACAATATCCAGGCTTGGGCTGACATTCAATCCACACAGGTGCCAGGCAATGACTGACTCTAACAAGAAGGAATCTGACCATCTCCCCTTGACATTCAATGGTATTACCATTGCTGAATCCACCACTATCATCATCCTGAGTGTTACCATTGACCAGAAACTGAACTGGACCACCCATATAAATATTGTGGCTACAAAAGCAGGTCAGAGGCTGTGAATCCTGCAGATAGTAACTCACCTCCTGACTCCCCAAAGCCTGCCCACCTTCACCACAGCACAAGTCAGGAGCGTGATGTAATACTCTCCACTTGCCTGGATGAGTGCAGCTCCAAAATACTCAAGAAGCTTGACACCATGCAGGACAAAACAGCCCACTTGATTGCCACCCCATCCCCAAACATTCACTCCCTCCATCACTGATGCACTGTGGTAACAGAGTATACCATCTACAAGATGCAATGCAGCAACTCACCAAGGCTCCTTCGACACCTCCATCTAAATTTGCTACCTCTACCACTAAGAAGGACATGGGCAGCAGATGCATGGGAAAACCACTAACTGCAAGTTCTCATCCAAGCCACATACCATCCTGACTTGGAACTATATCGCATTCCTTCACTGTCGCTGGATCAAAATTCTGGAACTCCCTCCTGAACAGCACTGTGGGTGTACCTACACCACATGGACTGCAGCAGTTCAAAAAGACGGCTCCTCACCACCTCCTCAAGGGCAATTAGGGATGAGCAATAAATGCTGGCCTAACCAGCGGCACCCACATCCTAAGAAAGAATTTTTAAAATACATGAAGTTCTCAGCAGCAGGTGCTGTTTGGGGTGAAGTTTGGCCTGTTATGAAGTTCGAATTAGGCAGTCTTAGAGATGGTGTGAATATGAGGTTGGAAACTGATCTCAGAATCCAATATGATAGCAAGATTGCAAACGGTCTAATTTAATTTCAGACTGTTGTCAGATATTGGGATGGAGATAGGAAACAGAGTTTGGAAATGGGACTTAAAACAATGGCTTCAGTCTCCCAATATTAATTGAAGGAAATTTCTTCTTGTCCAGTACTAGGTGTCAGATAAGCAGTTTGATAACTTAACAACAGTGGAAGAACTGGGTGTCATCAGCATGTATGTGTACAGTCACAATGATGTGATTTATGCATGTTTGATATTACTCTCTAATTTCATCAACTGATTAAACACATTGATCTTTCAAACAAAACTTTTAAAAGCAAGCAAAGACACTGACTTAAAATGGCTACCATAAGCCACCTGATTCAGGTATTACATGTTGACCAGTTTTCTGGAAGGTTCCTATGTAGAATACAATTAAGATTGCCTAGACATGCTCCTATGGAATTTCACACCTACTTAAAAAAAATACTGAAATGATACTAGATATCACATTTATATTTCCAAAAGGCTACCTCTCAGGCAGAGACAGCAAGTCTACTCAGACAATAGCTATATGGAATGGTGTTTTTCCTATCTCATCAAGATAGATATTGAATCATTCAGAAGTTAATGCCTGGGACATTACAGAATCTTATCACCTCAGCCATGAAACAATAGCCAGAGTCTGTTCAGTCATGAGCTAAGCAAATACCTTCTGAAATCATTATGAGGAGATAGTCCATGTGACTAGAAGAACAATTTTTGAAATTATTTTATTACAACATGTAAGCTGCCTTCTCTTCTCCCCCAAGTTAAGACCCCATCATTGTCACAACATAAAATCCAGCACAGAGATAGAGGATTCCCATTGAAAGGAACATCAGGTGCAAAAATCATCAATTTTGGAAAAGATGGATTATGTTTTATTAAGAAATTGTCTCTAGCAGTTGCTTTAACTCTTGGAATTTCAACCACCGCGGAGAAAAATCTGCCAGAGATACCAACAAAGAACTCATAAACAGTGAACTCTCAATGTTTTACCTTTTAACATTGAATTCTAATTTGGTCAAAATGGAACTTCCTTAAGCATAGCTTGTAATTCTGCGTGTGTATGTGTGTTGTGAAGGTCAGGTGTGGATTTATCTTTTTGAATGGTTTTATATCTTTACCTGAATGCATTTTAAACTCAATAAAAAAACTAACCCCTTTGTGTTCTAAACTCAAGGAAGCCTGCCAGGCTAGATTCTTTACAATCAGCACATAAATGTTTAAGTGCAGACAATGCAGACTTCTTTCCTCAGTCTGAAATTAAATTACATAAGACTCTGTTACGGTCAGATTTGCAGAGGTAGGATAGGGGAATCATCTTTATCACTCCTCACTTGGCCTTAGCAGAAATTTTGGGGGCTAACATCCGGGATTTGAATCCACAGACAGCGAGAGCAAATGGGAGTGGGACTAAATTAATTCCGAGATGTAAATTTAAAAATTAAATCCAGTCAAGGCTGTCTTGTGCACAGTGCTACACTATGAACATAAATGTCCACATTTGATGCCCGTTCCTTCATAGACCAGATCAAAATTACTTTTGAGGAATTCAATGTTCTGTGGTTCTGTCCCACGAGTAGCCAAACAGTGTAGCGAAAGAGCTGTAGTTGGAGTTTAGCCCAAAAGCCAGAAAATGTGAAATCTTAACTCTGGTGGCCAGAGAACTTGATTGCAAACCTGAGAAAAGCGAAGAAGAAAAAATAGCTTTAACGGAAATACAGCTAGAACAGAGACGATTAGAGCTAGAATTCCAAGCATTGGAGAGAGAGAGAGAGAGAGATGAAATAGAAAGGGAGAGGAGGCTTTGCAAAGAATACTTCATGAAAGAGAGAAAACTTTCCAAAGAATACAGCAGGAAAGGGAAATAAGACTACATGAACAGGTAGAGGCAACCGAGGGACACTGAAGGATAACACTCCTGAAGAGTCAAGGACAGTCCAGAGAGGCTGAAAAGGCTGGAGAAAGCCAGCAGAGTTCTGCCGAGGTACAGAGAACTGAGAGATGTTCAGAGCCCTGCAGGGGGTGATAGAACTCATGAGGGTTGAAGTGGCGAAGGAAGTGACACTTTTAAAAAATTTCATTCATGGGATTTGGACGTTGCTGACTAGCTCAGCATTTATTGCCCCTCCCCAGTTGCCCTTGAGAAGGTGGTAGTGAGCTGCCTTCTTGAACCGCTGCAGTCCATGTGGTGTAGGTACACCCACAGTGCTGTTAGGGAGGGAGTTCCAGGATTTTGACCCAGCGACAGTGAAGGAACGGCAATATATTTCCAAGTCAGAGTGGTGAGTGGCTAACCTCATAGAAGTCAAATTATTAAAAGTGTCTGGGTTTGAGCTATTACACTAGTTACACACCTGCAGATTCTACCCCCTGTGAGGCAGGTGTTTGAAGGGTTGGGTAGATGGGTTGTTTGGAGGTTTGTGCCCTCCCTTCAATGCCTCGACTTCACCTCTGCACGTTCTCGACAAAGCCTCTCGAAGTGTTCGGTGCCTTTCCAAATGAGCCTTCTCTATTTTGATCGGTCAAAAGCCATGAGCCTGCGGGGTTGTTTGACCTCTTTAGGGTTACTTTGAGGATAACTCTAAAGTGCTTCCCTGTCCTCCTGGGAATTTCCTGCTGTGACTGAGTTGCAGTAGGGCAGTTACTTCAGGAGTTTGGTATCAGGCATCGAATAACATGTGGGAACTAAGTTGAAAGGAAACCCCCTGTGAATCAGGGACAAAGAACGCCACCAGCAACCATAGAATCATCGAAAATTATGATACAGAAAGAGGCCTGTAATTACTTGTCATTATGAACAGGTTTCAAGTAGAAACAATGAACTTTATTACAGAGAACTTCTTATATGCTACATGCTTGAACCAAGACTAGTGACCGGAAGCCCTGTCTCCCGATTAACCTGCACTTAGAACTCATTGGTAAGCGGCTTCATGATGTCACGTGATACTTGAGTGACAGTAGGCGAGCTATACCTTACAATCACTACATCTCCTCCCCCTTGAGTTTCTTTTACGTTTTCTATTTACACATCCAACAACGTGTATATATATATTTACAGCTACAGGTGATTGAAGATTAAGTCTCTGAGGTGCTTTCCTTATTCTGTTTTAGAGGCGTAGCTCTACTACTTGAGATCCTTCTACAAGATCTACATGATCAGGGACTGCAGCACCAGATACATCATTTGACAATGGCAGTTCAGGATTTGACAGTTCTACAGAGACATCAGACATGTCCATACTAGGTCAATCTGTCACCTCAGGAACTAATGGTTCAACATTAATCACAGGCGGAATGGCAGGTTGTTGGAAAGTCTCTCTACTCTGAAGGTCGTCTGCATGTTTTCGAACAATTCGATCTTCCACTTCCACTTGGAATGATAAGGCACCAGTTTCAGAGACAATAGTTCCTGGAACCCAACAAGGTCCATTTCCAAATAAATCGCCCCTTTAACAGAGTCTTACAATTTTTGCTATCTCTGGTTCCCCATCTCAAGTCTCTGATTTTATAAATTTAGAGGGTCTTGAAGCATGACAGTTCTTCTACATTTGGATCTGTCACATTTGGAATAATGGGAGTAGTTTTACGCTCTTTTGAGTTGCATTTCTCTTTATTAACAACTTGTGTGCTTCGTTTGGACACTGGGTTTGTCCTATTCCTTCTGCAGGGAATGTGCACTCCATTCATTCCTAAAGTGGAACTGAATTTTTTTTTCCGCCATGTTCTTGCTGGACCTATATGTTTTGTGAATAGAACCTTCATTTCCACTTGTCTCACAATTTCAGCCCAACATCTATTTGCTGTTGCAATTTTAAATCATTTTGCAAGTTTTCGAATATTTCATTCATCTTAATGGTTCTCAGCAGGTCTGAGACATCCAGTGCTTCTTTTTCTTCTAGGTCATTGCTTTTCAGTGTTGGGTTTACATTTTCTGATCTTATTTATTTGTTTTGTTTCTCCGGCCACAATAGGACTTTGCCCTTGTCCTTTATTTTGGTTTCACTGTTGGCCAGGTCTGTCTCCGGTGAAACCTTGATTTGTTTTAGATCGATGGTTGAGCTACTCATGGCTTCATTTCCCACTCACATCTTGGGAATTCTACGACTCTCCCTCTTTTTCTTCATTCAGCTGATTCTCCAGCTGTTTAGTTTCTTCCTTGTATCTCTTGGCTTCCTCCTGGAATGTGGAACATTGTTGAGTCTTCGCTGCGCACTCGGTTCCTCGGTTTGTTCAGAGTGGCACTAAGTTCATTCTGTTTCTCTTCATGATTTTCCAGAGGAGCCAACTTTGACCTGAGGGATCCTTGCATCATGTGAAGGTCCTTCAATTCTCCTAACTTGTCTTGAAATACTCTGTCATATTTTCTTAGCAGCTTAGGAACTCTTCCTGTTCTCATGTGGGAAATCTCAGACCAATTAAGCTTGATTCTTTGTAACTAGTCTCAGCACAGGAGACTGTGTCCTCTTCCTTTTGCTATCATCAAAGGTAGCTGGGCCGTCTGCTGTCGATAAGACACTGGTATGAGGCGATGCCTTTTACCTGTATTGATTCTCCAGTGTAAGTCTTTAATTGGGCAGTTGTCCACTCTAGGGTTAATAGCTGGGTACCTTCACTAAGGTACTCAAAAATATGTCCTCCCACCACTGTTGTCGAGGCTCCCGTGTCCACCTGTGTTATGATTGGCTTCTCGTTGACTTGGATGGTGACTGTAATAGGTTCGGTTTTTATAGCGGTTACATTGTACAGAGAAAAGATGTAAGTATCAGCAGTTCTGCAGTTTTTTCCACTCCAATCAAGTTGGTTTGCTGCTTCACAGCCTGTCTTGACTTTACCCTGCATTGCCTTGCTATGAGCCCTCTCTTATGGCAGTAGTGGCATTCATTCAGCCTTCTTAAATCTGCAGGTGTCCGGGTCGTGGTTACCCCCATGTTACCCCTGTAACATCTCAAACTCTGAGTTACTGCTGCAGTGTTCCTACTAGGCCTTTCTGTGCTTCCTACAGTGGACGTTGCATTTTGCTTTGTTGTTATTGTTGACCTGGCTTTCGCGCCATGCTCAGTGGGAGGTTTCCACCCGGGCTGAAGAACAGCGCTATGTTGTTTGTGCTGCAAAGGGTGTGAGTCCCTCGCAGCGCTTCCCATTGCGAATGTTATATTCAGAGCCCCTTTAAAGTTGATGTCGACTTCAGTGAGTAAACGGCGCTGAATGGCGTCGTCCTACACTCCACAAACTAATCAACCTCTGAACATCTCATTCTACATGTCACCGAATTCGCAGTGCTCTGTTAGTCGTTTAAGATTTGCTACATATGTCGCAATGGACTTCCTTGGGGCCTAATTCTGGAGTTAAACTTGAAACACATAATAGTGGAAGGCTTAGGCTGAAAATTATTTTTTACAAGGCCCACCAATTCATCATAGGAGTTAGAATTGGGCGTGCCAGTGCTGTCAGATTGCAGATGAGAATGTATGTCTTGCCCCCAAATACACTCAACAATATAGCTTTCTAGTTTTTCTCCATGGTTATTCCATTTGCCATGAAATAAAACCCAAGGTGCTCTATCTATTGGTTCCAGTCTTCTGAAGACTCATCGAAAGGATCAATTTTACCGAAAAGTGACATGACTGGTGAGTAGTCTTTTCTTTCTTTTTAGGCTCAATGTACTCACATTAACCAGGCGATTTGCAGCGCCGGAGCTATTTATCCTCACCGCCAGATGTAATAACTTGTCATTACAAACAGGTTTCAAGCAGAAACGATGAGCTTTATTTCAGAGAACTTCTTAGATGCTATATGCTTGAACCAAAACTAGTGACCAGAAGCCCCACCTCCTGATTAGCCCATGCTTAGAACTCATTGGTTAGAGGCTTCACGATGTCATGTGATACTTGAGTGACAGTAGGAGAGGCTATGCCTCACAATCACAGCAAGGCTATTCGACCCATTGTGTCTGTGCCAGCTGAAAATGAGCTATCAAGCCTGATCCCACTTTCCAGCTCTTTGTTTGTAGCCTTGTGATATTTTTTAAATGTGATAACGATTTCTGTCTCTACCACATTTTCAGGCAGTGAGTTCCAGACCCCCATCACTCTCAGTGTGTAAAGATTTCTCAACTCCTCTCTAATTCTTTTACCAATTACTCTAACTCGATTAGTGACCTCTCTGCTAAGGGAAATATGTCATTCCTATCCACCCAAACTAGGCCCCTCATAATTTCATACAGCTCAGTTAGATTTTCTCTCAGCCTCCTCTGGTCCAAAAAAAACAAACCTCAGCTTAGCTATCTTTCCTTATAGCTAAAATTGCCCATGGTAACATACTTGAGAATCTCCTCTGTACCCTCCCTCATGCGATCACATCCTTCCTGTAATGCGGTGGCCAGAACAGTACTCAGCATTCTAGCTGTGGTCTAATTAATGGCTTATACAGTTCTAGAATAAGCTCCCTGTTCTTACATTCTATATATCTTTTTTTTTGCAAAAATATACTTTATTCATAAAATATCTTCAACAACATTCCAAACCATTTCAAAATCACCATCACAAAAGTACAATCAGGTTCAACTTTTACAACATGTATCACGAAATGCATCAATACAATAAATGAATATTACAATCATTTGCAGACATTCATTTCGAACTGTACAGCCCGAGGGGTTCTAAACAGTTCCCAGTCCCTCGGTGCACTGCGGCAGAAAGCTCTTCGGCAGCGACCCTTCCCCATTGCGCCTTTGCGGCAGCTGCCCCAAGCTTTAGTGCGTCCTTCAGCACGTAGTCCTGGACTTTGGATTGTGCCAGTCTGCAACACTCGGTCGGGGACAACTCTTTACACTGGAAGACCAACAAGTTTCGGGCAGACCAAAGAGCATCTTTCACCGATTTGATGATCCTCCAGCTGCAGTTGATGTTTGTCTCGGTGTGTGTCCCTGGGAACAGCCCGTAGAGCACAGAGTCCTGTGTCACAGAACTGCTCGGGATGAACCTCGACAGAAACCACTGCATCTCTCTCCAGACCTTCTTTGCAAAGGCACAATCTACAAGGAGGTGAACAATGGTCTCTTCCCCACCACAGCCACCTCGAGAACAATGTGCCGAGGGGGTGAGACTCCTGGTGTGTAGGAAGGATCTGACGGGGAGGGCCTTTCTCACCACCAGCCAAGCTACGTCTTGCTGCTTGTTGGAAAGTTCTGGTGATGAGGCATTCTGCCAAATGACTTTGACAGTCTGCTTGGGGAACCATCCGACAGGATCCACCCTCTCCTTTTCCCGCAGGGCCTCTAAGACGTTGCGTGCTGACCACTGCCTGATGGACTTGTGGTCAAAGCTGTTTCTCTGCATAAATTTTTCCACGAGGGACAGGTGGTACGACACGGTCCAACTACTTGGAGCGTTCAGCAGCAGCGTGGCCAGACCCATCCTTCGCAACACTGGGGACAGGTAGAACCTCAGCATGTAGTGACACTTGGTGTTTTCGTACTGAGGGTCTATATCGGCCATTCAAGGAAAGTATCCCATTTGTCTCCTTGACCACCTTATTTACCTGTCCTGCTACCTACAGGGATCTGTAGGCATGCACTTCAAGGTCCCTCTATTCCTCTACACTTCTCCATATCTGACCAATCATTGTGTATTCTCTTGACTTCTTTGTCCCCCCCAAATACATTACCTCACTCATCTCCAGATTAAATTTCATTTGTCACGTTTCTGACTCCGGAATGTTACACTTGACACCATGAAACAATAGGATAAAAGCAAAATATTGTGCATGCTAGAAATCTGAAATAAAAATAAAAATAAAAGCTCTGAAGAAGAGTCATACAGACTCGAAACATTAACTCAGTTTGTCTCTCCACAGATACTGTCAGACCTGCTGAGTTTTTCCGGCATTTTCTGTTTTTATACCATGAAACAACACTTGTGCTTTTTTGCTTTGATGCTGCACTCTTGAAGTTGATCTAGGACTTTGTTCAACCTTACAATGTGCTCTCTCTCTGTCCCACTGCTAATTAGAATATCCTCCAAGAGGCATCACACTCCCTTCATCCGATATAATACCTGATCAATGATTCTCCGGAACACTGTGGGAGCAATAGACACCCCCAAATGGTTACCTTTTGTACTGGTGCAACCCTTTGTGTGTATGAATGATGGGAAATTCTTTGCTGTTGTCAGTTAACCCTAATTGTAAGTATGTATTTGACAGAACTATCTTACTGAACACCTTCCCATTGGCTAAATTAGAAAACAAAGCTTCACTGGTAGGCAGTGGGTAAGTATCATTCTCGATCACCTTATTTACAGTTTGTTTTTGATCTCCACAAATCCACTCGGACCTGTCTACTTTTTGAATGACCATCATGAATACGACCCATTCACTGCTCTTCACCTTCAAAATCATCCCTGTTCTTTCTAGTCTATCCAGCTCTTACTGCTTCTAACATAAGGCATTGGCTTAACCTTGTCAAATATTGGCTGTATATTGTCCTTTATTTCAACCTTGTGATGTTTAATTTTATCCCTTGGTTCTCCTTGCTGAAAGGCCACATCATGCTCTCTTAGCACATTTTCAATGTCAGCCATGTTTGTACTGATCCCTCCTGTAAATACCACAGTCCAGTTCAACTCTCTTTTGTTAAACCAGTTCCTTACAATCAGGGAGACTTTGTTCCCTCAAACTATTACCAATGACAAATAATATGATGCATCATCATATTCCACTCTAACACTAACAAAACCTAACACTGGAGTACTGATATCGGAACAACTAGACAGTTTTACAAAAGTTTTGTGTGAGGCAATGTGACTTGGGGATTTCTTGGAGAAGAGAATGTTGAGAGGGGATTTAATAGAGATATTCAAAATCATGAGGAGTCTGGATGGAGTCCGTAGGGAGAAACTGTCCTCATTGGTTGATAGAGCGAGAACAGGAGAGCAGAGATTTAAGGTAATTGGCAAAAGAAGCAATGGTGACATGAGGAAAAGCTGTGGCACTAGGTGAATTGCTGCCTCAGAGAGCCAGCACAGACATGACGGGCCGACTGTCCTTCTGTGCTGTAACCATTCTGTGATTGTATGATACAGACTATGACAGATATTTCATGTGAAACACGTGTAGAGGTAGGACTGAATCGCTAGATTAATATATTAGGGTGAAGGAGTATAGCTCCTGTGGGTAAGAAAACTCTGTGTAATTAGCTTATAAAATGTTAAGAAATTTATTGAATATTATGGAAATCTTATGAAAAAGTTTCCACAGCAGATTTCTGGCTGAAAAACACAGGGCAGGCTTGTTATCTCTGCCAAGGACATGTCTCCAGCACAGACTTTACTGATTAGGTTGAACCTGACCCACACATCAACCAATCATCTGGGAAAAGGTTAAGAACAGGCTCTCTCAGGAGAAAAAAGATCACTTAGACAGGAAAAGGCTTAATGAAGTGATCCAAGCTTCCAGGCTTCTTCAGACAGAGCAAAACTGGGAGAGAGATCTTATCAGCTATTAGCTTGGGAAGGAAAAGAACAAGAGAGAAGAAAGCTTCAAACTGAACAGACAAGAGACTGCCACTACCATCGGCTTCATTCATCCATTCACCCTTCGGGACCTGTAAACCATCCTGACCTGTCACTGGTCTCATGCTTTTCCAGTCTATTTACCTTATGCATCATAGATTTTTAGAAATTTTTTCATGGGGTGTGGGCGTCACTAGCTAGGCCAGCATTTATTGCCCATTCCTAATTTCCCTTGAGAAGGCGGCGGTGAGCTGCCTTCTTGAACCGTTGCAGTCCATGTGATGTAGGTACCCCCACAGTGCTGTTAGGGACGGAGTTCCAGGATTTTGACCCAGCGACAGTGAAGGAACGGCAATATATTTACAAGTCAGGATGGTGAGTGACTTGGAGTGAAATTTGTAGGTGGTGGTGTTCCCAAGCATTTGCTGCCCTTGTCCTTCTAGATGGTAGAGGTTGCGGACTTGCAAGGTGCTGTCGAAGGAGCCTTGGTGAGTTTCTGCAGTGCATCTTGTAGATGGTACACACTGCTGCTACTGTGCATCGGTGGTGGAGGGAGTGAAAGTTTAAGGTGGTGGATGAGTGCCAATAGAGTGGGCTGCTTTATCCTGATTGGTGTTGAGCTTCCTGAGTGTTGTTGGAGCTGCACTCTTCCAGGCAAGTGGAGAGTATTCCGTCACATTCCTGAATTGAGCTTTGTAGATGGTGGACAGTGTTTGGAGAGTCAGGAGGTGAGTTACTCTCTGTGGAATTCCCAACCCCTGACCTGCTCTTGTAGCCACAGTATTTATATTGCTGGTCCAGTTCAGTGTCTTGTTAATGTTAACCCCAGGATGTTGATAGTGGTGATTCAGCGAAGGTAATGCCATTGAACATCAAGGGACAATGGTTGGACTCTCTCTTGTTGGAGATGGTCATTGCCTGACACTTGTGTGGTGCAAATGTTACTTGCCACTTGTCAGCCCAAGCCTGGATATTGTCCATGCCTTGCTGCATTTGAACATGGACTGCTTCAGTATCTGAGGAGTCGCAAATGGTGCTGAATGATGTGTAATCATCAATGAACATCCCCACTTCTGACCTTATGACGAAGGGAAGGTCATTGATGAAGCAGCTGAAAATGGCTGGGTATAGGAGAAAAG